>NC_077227.1:156171959-156532839 GCF_027887165.1 Monodelphis domestica
CTTTGCTATTATCCTTAATGGTCTTAGCCAATTTCAACTCATTGAGCTTTGATGTTCCTGACATGTTTCTTACAGGACTGTAATGTTCATTTTCAATGACTTAGTCTTGCTTTCATCTTCTAAATAAAAATCTAGGTTTATTAGTTGAATATATATCATTCTCTTTAGACCAAGCCATCTTTCTTTTTTTACTGGAATTGCTTCTCTTTAGAAGTTAAAATTGCATTCTTGAGGGCTTTCCATTCCTCTTTCATTACAGAATTTTTATTCCATGGAATCTTACCTGGTCTTTCCCTATAAATCCTTTTAATATTTTTTCTTTAATTCTATGACAAATGTCAAATTGTGCTGCACTTTTGCCTCCTCTATGGCAAATTCTAAGAGTGGTCACTGTCCTCTTCTTCCCCTTCCCCGAAGCAAATAGTTCTTTCTTGGTTGGAATTAAGTCCAGAATAAATATGCCTCTTGCATATTTATTTGTGTGCCTTTTAATCTCTTAACTTTCCAAGGATGAAATTATCATTAAGGCAAGCCAAGACTTTATTAATTGCTCCATTTAAGACAAAGATTCCTGTAGATGTCTAGGTAAATAAGGTTCTCCATCTCTACTATACTATCACTTGAATCTTGTGATCTGTTGTTCAAATTCTTTAATAATTTCTTATGGCAATATAAATTGTTTCTGCTTTTGTTAATATTCATTCAAAATCTCTCTCTCTCAAACTCTTACCTTCCATCTTGGAATCAATACTATGTTTTGGTTCTGAGGTAGAAGAGCAGGAAGGGCTTGGCAATGTAAGTTAAGTGACTTACCCAGGGTCCCACAGTTAGGAAGTGTTTGAGGTCAAATTTGAACCCAGGACCTCCCATATATTGGCCTGGCTTTCTACCCACTGAACCACTTAGCTGCCTCCAATCCAAATGATCTTAATACCACTTCTACACTGATTCTTGGATTTCCTCACATGAGCATTTCTTTTTCATATACAATGTTTTTCTGTCCCCATCCTTTAGTCTATTGTATTTAATTTGAATAGAATATATCCTTCCTAAGCAATACTTCCAATTATAGATCCTTTCCCATAAGTCTCAGTAATACTAAGGAGGTTAAATAAGTTTTTTTTCTACCTTGCTTGTTATTCATATTTTTTGAATTTGATTTTAGAGATTTAAGGTGAGTTTTGCTGATCTTTCCTTTCTTTGTATAGCTTGAGTATATTATTGGGCCATTCTATTATTCTTCTGTAGCTATTGTGGCTATTCTTTATACTTAATTTGTTAGGTATAGTTACATAGTTCTCTCCTTTCCATCTTAATATAAACCCTTTGGATTAGATTTGTTGGTAAATCTCCAGGATCTCACCCTTGGTCTAGAGCCTGTTGTTTGCATCATTTAAGTTGTGGTTCAGAAATCCAAACTCTGTCATTAATAATATTTTTGAATAAAGCCTGTGACTTTAATGGACCAAGTGAGGCCACTCCTTTTATCAATGTGGTTCAAAATCTTTTCTGCATGTTGGAGACTTAAGAGTTCTCAAATATTTTTTTTGTTTATCAGTTGTTCACTTGCCTTTACTTTTCACCAGCACATTGATGAAAGAATCTCTAAATTGAACCCCTAAAACTTTCAGGTTTTTGGCCAGGGTTTTCATGATCATTAGCAATACTTTCTAGATTTTTTTCTGATAGTAGCATTTCTCTTCATGTGAAATCACCAGGGATGGGAAATAGTAATCAAGTTTGATAAGTTTGTGGAGGTTCTCTATTAAGATTTGGCTATATGAGTGCCAGGTAGACAAAGATCACTTTATTGATAATATGAGGCTGACAAATAGTTCTCTTAGTATACTTTAGCTGAGAACTACTGACTATCAGAATCACAGAATCATAAGCTTAGAGCTAGAAGAAATCTTAGATGTCAACTAAATCCAATTCTCTACTTTTACAGGAGACAAAGACACTGAGGCCCAGAGATGAAATGACTTTACCCAAATGTCACAGCACTCTTGTGTGAAAGAGCTGGAGTTTGAACTCAGGTCCTCTGACCTGAAATCTCTTCTCTTTTCCTTCTGGACTTACCAGATGCTCTCTTTTTCCTGAAAAGCCCCTTTGGATTCATATCATCATCCCTCATAGCACAAGCACCTGTTTCTGTCTCCAAAGTTTGGAATATTCCCTTCTGCAGAAAGGGCCTCTTGTCTTTCTTGGTTCTGACTAGTCAGTAGTGCTTCTCTCCATTCTCCCTGTGGCATATTTTTCCACTTATAAACTTCCTGACATTGTTTGTACTTCTCTTCAACCTCTGAACATCCATTTTCTTTGTTTTCACCTTGAAGTCCTTCTTTATTTTAAAGGAATGCTGACTTCTCCCTAATAACCTGCATAGTGGAGAGGAACTCTTTGGCCTGCTCCTAAAAGAGAGGCCAGCCTGCGCTGAGTCCAGCCAGCCATTACTTTGATGTGGCAAAGGCCTCTCCTGAACTCTTTGTAGCTGACCACAAGACATGAGCTTTGCCTTACTTTCTGAAAGGGAGCTCCTCAGTCACCAGTGGTTCTAATGGGGGGGGTCTTGAAGCCAGCTTCCAGAATGAGCGATGTGACACAGTGCTTGGCAGACTGAGCTAATGACCTTGGTTGAGAGGCTTTCTTTGGTGGTTCCTGACTCATCTGATTTTTTGTGTGTATTTCTGTTCTTTCTGGGGACACATTTTTTCCTCTTAAGGATAGGTAACAATAAAGAATGCATATGTTTACTAATTTCTTGCAAACATAAAGATAAAATAAATTTTTTGAAGATTCCAGTTTCCTATGAACTTTGCCTTTGGAAAAGCAGCCATCACTATATTTATAAACTTTACAATTCATTTTGGTGACATTTCAACATATTGCTTTTTATTGAAAAGTTTATATGTTTATACCCTGGCATGTAGTCTACTGATCCATTCTAATGCATTTTCAAACAACTGAAGGAGGTGAAAATTTTCCATCAGGTTCTAGTTATGATCTTCAGGACAGTTAATTCCTTTCTGAAAGTATTAACTTCTTTAATGGTCTGTTCTTTGAACAACCTAAGACTGTACTATAAAAGATAACCAAGTATATACACACATAAGTGACATATTTTATATGTGACACATATAAAATGGTGGAAGTATGTAATACCATATAACCATAATTACCTTTTTGTATGAAAATTCTCTTGAACAGAAATAGCAACACCTGAGGCTGATGAAGAAATGCAGGACTTCCTTGTCTGATTTGAACATGATGATGGAAAATGCATATTCTCAGTAGATGGGCTGGACTTTAAAAAATACCTACAATTTAAATGACAGATGTTTAAAAATGTTTTAAAGACAAATTATATAAATATAAGGCTCTTTAAATAATAATAACAATTGTCATTTTTACAAGTAACATTTATATAGCACCAGGCACTGTATTTAGTTTTTTACAAATATGATCTCACTCAATGTTCATGACATCCCTGTCAGATACGGTTATTATCACCCCTATTTTATAGTTGAGAACATCAAGGCAAACTGAGACAAGAACAAAGACATTAAGGGAAACAAAAATTTGCCAGTAATCTAGCCAGTAAATATAAAGAAAGAGAAAGGTTATTACCTGCCAGGTCGTCGTAAATCTCTTATTTCAATATTTAGAAAAGGTAGGAAAAGATTTCCACAAAAAGGGCATGTGGTATTGAGATTTGAATCATCTGCTGTCCAACCAGCCATGATTTCTTCATCATGTACAAGGCAGTCACAAGTTCGACACCTTGAACAACTTGATATGAGAACCTAAAGAGAAAAAAGCATTCTCTTAAAATTTAGTAATTTATGTATTTTGTGGTCAAGTCTTGAACTAATCCTTGAGTTGCTCTCTAAACAAACTAAATTAAAATGAAACCTAATTCAATAAATAAATTTATCAGGAGATTAATATTTAGGAATCATTTGAAGGAGGTAGGAAAAATATAAAATCCTAGTTCTGTCATTTATGTGCTTTGTGACCTTGGGAAAACTACTGGGCATCTCTGGGCCTTGGCTGTTTCCTCTGGAATACGAGAATTTTAATGACAGTACTTTACAGGTTTGTCTGAGGATCAAATGGAAATGTATGGAAGATGGTTTATAAATCTTAAAGTCACATAAGGTAAGTTGTTATTATTTATAATGATGGTGCAAGAAGAAAAGAAAATTAGTTCATTGTCCCAAAAATTTCACAAATGATTCCACTAGAAGTATGAATCTAACCTGGCAATTGTACAGTAAAACCTCATTAATTTGAAATCTAAGGCAAGGGATCAGAAAAAGATTCTGAGTAAATGACATTCATATGGACAGTTTTATTATAAAGTAATATTGCATACTGTCTGGAGGTTGGTAGGTACTCCAAATTAGAAACCATCGTATAATTATTTGCTGTACTGGTAATTTTATCACTATAAATGTTCTATATCTTTCATGTTTAAGACATTATAAAGCAGTAAGTTGTAATAACAAAGTATGCTCTACTTATTTACTAATATGTATTTTATTTTTCATTTATTTATAATTTTGTGAAGGGACTTGGGTATGACCTGTATCCCTGCACTCTAGCATGGGTCACAGGACAGTGACCTAGGCACTTGTCCTGGAAATGATGGGGAATTTGATCTGAGTGTAAAGGGAGAAAATAAAGTGGGGGATGTAGGAAGGGAGGGGTGTCTCTATATTCTCTTGGTGCAGGGTGAAAGGAAGGTGGCTAAGGGAGCCATGTGGAGAGCACTCACATGGCTAGAGAGAAAAGGCTTTTTCTCTCTGTCTTCTCTAATAAATGTAAATATTAATACACTCTATGGAAATTAAGGACAAAAGTTTAAAGTAGTTATTACAGAATTTAACTTTAAACAGTATAAAAATCAATTAAACCAATTTTTTAAATGATTTAATTTTAAAACAGAATTTGAACATACTTTTAACTAAAGTTTCTCAATAGTTACTCTCTCTGTGTTCTTTCCAATCTTTGTTCATCCATTCACCCTTATTTGTATACATAGTTTTCTTTTTATATAGTCAAAGACAGAACCATTCTTTTAGTCCTTTCTTAAATTTGTCTTTTTGCATTTTTCTATATTTCTTTATATTATTTATTTATAATTCTTAATTGTATTTTAATATTCCACCATACTGATAGATAGCACAGTCTATTTAGACATTCTTCTGTTAAGACACCTAGGTTGCTCCTGTTCTTTTCTATTATAAATGATGTAGTTAATATTATATTACATAGATTAAAATAATGCTCCAAGGTATAATTCATAACAGTGGGACAACTGGATTTAGAATACAATTATTGTTCAGAAAGACATTCTTCTATAGTGGGACAACTGGGTTGTTTTCAGTTTTTTGCTTTTTGGGAGACTTTTTTGACCTATGACTTCTTATGCATTGAGACTTCATGATGAACAAATTTCCTCTATTAAGCAATTGCTTTGCCTTTCCTTGACTGACAGAACTGACCATGGTGCTGTATGATGACTTGTCCAGGATCACTTGGTCATTTGACATACAAGTGGAACCTGAATCCATGGCCTCTTTCAAAGGCTGACTCACTATCCAATATATCATGTTTCCTATCATTCTGAATGATGTAGCAATTAATTTTTTTGGATAATATTTAATGGTCATGGGGCATATTCCAAATAATGGGACTATTTGGTCAAACAGTATGATTAAAAAACAAACCAATCCAGAAAACCAGATTGCTTTCCAGAAAGATCCCATGAATTTGTAGTGTCAACAGCAATGTATATAGATATGTGGAAGTTCCTGCTACAATGTTCTTTTGTTATTTCTGTTTGTTTATTTTTGGCATTTTGACAATTTGAGGTGGTACTTTATTATATTACTCCAATTTTCATTTCCCTGAGTAGAATTTTTTCAGGTGATTATTTACAATTTGCTTTTTTTTTTTTAAAAACCCTTCTGTATTAGAATCAATACTAAGTATCAGTTCCAAGGCAGAAGAACAGTAAGGGTTAGGCAATTGGGATGAAGAGACTTGTCCAGAATCACATAGCTAGGATGGGTCTGAGGCCAAATATGAACCTAGGACTTCCTGTCTCCAGGCCTGGCTCTCTATCTACTGAACTACCTAATACCTTACCCCACTCTCATGTTCTTTTATAAATGTCCTGTTTGTATTCTTTGACCCTTTATCCAGTAGGAATTACAGTGTACCTTAAATATTGGTATCAATTCTTTGTAAAATTTTTATATCAGATTTTATATACATATATAAAATATTTTCTACTGAAATATGTTATATAAATAAAATGTATTATTTTTCACTTTTATCTTGGCCACATTGCTAATAATAAGAATAATTAAAATTAGAGGTAGGTGCTATTATAATCTACATTTTACAGGAAAGGAGGAAACTGAAGCATATAGATATGAAGTGACTTGCCTAGAGCCACCAAGTATTAAGACAGATTTGAACTCAGGTCTTCTTGATTCCAGATCCAGCACTCTATCCACTGTGTCACCTAATGCCTCATACCATTATTTGTTATGTAGAAATTTTGTGTAATTTAGTCCACCCATTTTTTAAAAAAATAACTTCTTTAAAAGATAAAGATTTATCTCCTCTCTAACAAAAAGATAACTAGATATTTTTTCTCAGAACCTTTTAATGCTTTTTTAAAAGTCTGGTTCTTTGATAAAGCCAGTATTGTATAAACTGTGGATATAAATTAATTTTATACTATACTGCCATCCAGTTTTTATAGATAATGTAGTATAATGGACTGAGTGCTGGTTTTAGAGTTAAGAGGAAGGACCCAGATTCAATTCTTGACCCTGACATTTACTATCTCTACAGTTTTTAATTTCTGAGTCTCAGTTTCTTCATCTCTAAAACAGTAATTTTACCTTAAAGGGCTCCCATGAGGCTACCATGGGAAATAAATAAGGTGTTTGCAAAGTACTTTATAAACTGTAAAGTATTATATATTAGCTATAACTGTCAACATATTATATCAAATAATAAATTTTTTGTCTATTTTATGTAGGTTTAACAAAAATAAATATTATATATATTTGATTCTATTTCTGAGTTCTTTAGTCTGCCTCATTTATTTATTTCTAGTTTTTCGGTACCACAAAATTCTAATTATTTTAATATCTGAGAGGACAAGTCTCTCAACTTCAATGTTTCCTTTTCAAAAATTCCCTTGATATCCTTGACCCTCAGATTTTCCTACATTTTGTTAAGATTTATTTGGATCTATAAAGAAATCCATTGTTATTTTGATTCTGCTAATTTGAATTTGAATCTGTAAATCAATTTTGGGAGAACTGATATTTATATTAGATTCATAATGCTTCATCCAGCAACACTGCATAGCCTTCCACATTCAATTATTCCTATATTTTGTCCTTTACTCCATATCATTTCAGTTGTGCAGTTTCAAAGATATTATTTTAAAAGAATTCATACCTCCATAGCATAGTTCTGGAAGATATTTGTACTACTTGTGCTGCAAGAAGATGCCAATTCTGATTTTCCAGGTAAAACAAACTTTGACAGAGGACCTGTTCATTGTTAAAAGACAGCAAACAAAATCTTTCAAATATGAGAATAACTTATAGGAGATAGCTTTAAAATAACTGTATACAAATATATTTTCATAAATGAAATTATCATTTTAGATTTCAGAAATAATAAATCAACAGGTATTCTATATATGGGGTAAAAACCTTTATGAAATGAAACCCCAAACATTACTCAAGACAGAAAAAAATTTCTACGGCATAAAACAAAAAAAATTTAAAATGTACTTTCATATGTATATTTTAGCTGCCAAGGAAAACAAATTGCAATTCTACTGATTTGTGTAAATATTAGGTTCACTTAATCAGTGTAAGAGAGGAATTCGTAAAAAAGAGAAATCAGATCTAGTGAAGCAAGAAGAAAAACTCAGGATTCTAGTGAGAGAACAGAAGCTGAGAGAACTAAAAAAAACCTGACAACTCAGTACACTCCTCCAGCTGAGAGCCTGAGAAGAGGATCTCTAAGGCTAGGGGGTCCTTCGGGATATCAACTGTTCCCAGTGAACCCCTGAAATATATTACTCAGCTTAAGACATCATAGACTGGGACTTTGAAGGAAGCCATCTACTGAGAAAACTCCTCTCCAGAGATTATTCTCCACCTCTCTCCTCAAGTTGTCCTGAATTCCATTGCTCTAACTAGATTAGCTCAGGAGTAGGGACCAAACCAGCAGCTGACTAGAAGAGGGGTCAAGGCTGAGAGCCTGGACCCCTGAGATTTGGGGGGGTCAGTGCCAATCAGTAGGGATTCCTAATACCCACTTCTGTCACCTAATACCATCATCTCTCCCTTCCCTGAGTGATCCCAAATAAAGTGTTACTACTTAGATCAGGTCTGCCTAGTTTCTGACTAAGGAAGGGAACTGAAGATTTGGGGAGAACCATAACTCTCCCCAAAAAGGAAGGTTAACTCAGGATCCTAGGAATCTAAATAACTAGATCCAAAGGAGTGATCCTCTCCTCTGGATAGAGGAGTAACTTCAGGTTTTGTGGGGGGAGGAGAAGTGGCAGTTGGTATACTTGAAGGACTCAGAGACAAGAAGGTCCATCTGATCTCTCAACTATAGCTGAGACCAAGAAGGGAAGCTGTGTGCTATTTCACTAAAGCTCTTGCCTCTAGTTTTAACCTCATATTCTGTCCCTCAAAGAGACAAAGCCAGGTTGCCTTCCCCAAGGGGAAGAGAAGGAAAGATCAATTTCTTCCCTCTCTCCATTCTCTCAACTCTTTTTTTCCCTCTTTCCAGTTCCCCAGTGTAGGTGTGTGTGACAGCTCTTACTGGCCATATATTACATCAGTAAACATTTCTTGAATATCTACTGTGTAGATCTAAGAGGCATTCTAGTTATATGTTGTGAAGGCTTAGGAGACATCATAGATGTATGTAATATAAGGTAAGCTCCTTAAGAGGAAGGGCTATTTTTTACTTTGTGTTTTGGTTTCCAATAGTTACCACTCTTAGGTCTCTTACTATCCATTTGACTACTACTTCTCAGTCTCTTTCACTGAATCATCATCTGTGTCATGGTTCCTAACTGTTGGTGTGTTAAAAGGCTTTTTCCTGAGTTCTTTCCCTTGGTGATTTTATCAGCATCATCAGTTCAATTGTCATCTCTATGCAAATGACTCATATCAGTATATCAAATCCAAGTCTTACTTCTGAGGTCCAGTCTCACATCATCAACTGCCTATTGGACATTTACTAGGAAGTATCATTCTCAAGCTCATCATATGTCTAAAACAGAATTCATGATTTTCCTGCCCAAATACACTCCTCCAAACTTCTTAGTTTCAAGGGTACCACTGTGCTTTCTATCACTCAGGTTTTATTAGGATGATATTAGAAAATAAGTATTGTTTTATTGGTTTAGAGATAAGAAGTACAGTGGCTGGCTTGAGAATTAGAGTTTGAAGCAGAGTTGAGAGAGAGGTTAATTTCAAATGTTGACAGTTATAACGTTTTCTGTGTCAATTATTCTCTCTGGCAGTTGGCAGTTGTTTTCTGGCAGTTGGCAGAGGCACTCAGAGACTCTATCTCAGGATTGGAGGAGATAACATCTTTGCTTCTCGCTCTCTGTCTGAGGGAAAGACCTGAAGGATTTTGATGTTTTCCTTTTCCAACTTGGGAAACACTATTGACTATCTATTTCTGTCTTCACAAATTGGTTTATATCTGAGAAGACCAAAGAAAGATCTGGTCTTTGGTTTGCACTCTGAATCTGTTAAGGCTCAGAGTCCTAATGTGATTCTTGTTGAGACTCAACCAGCTAGACTTTGTTATTTTATAACTATAAGGCAAAGTTAAGAATTATAAGGATAATAGGGGTAGTTTTATTTAGAATAGTATAAATTTGGGTTAGTCAGATCAGGGAGGATTAGTATAGCCTTGGAAACACAGGAGAAGTGGTTCCTTGCAGAACCAGGGAGTTTATTTGGGTGGATTTAGAATCCCTTAGAATTAGAAATCCTTTCTATCCTTATATATTTCAATATATATATATATATATATATATATTTTATAATAAGAGTCTCTTTACCATCCTTGCACCTAGCCCTGAAGAGAAGTTCACATTTGAGCTTTACTTTATCACTGAAGATCTATCAAAAGTATCTGAACAGTTTTGAACCGGTATTGGCATACATCTCATCTATTTTTATAACTTGCCAATTTTTATTTTTATAGTTTGCAATCTTGGTGTCATCCTCAACTTTTCACTTTTACTCATCCCACAAAAAACCAAATGCAAGATGCCAAACCCAGTCATTGTTATCTCTACATTTCTTGTCTATGTCCCTTCTTTACCTTCTTTACATTGTCAGAGCTCAAATTCAGCCCAACGTTATTTCTTGCCTAGACTCTGTTAATATCGTGGGTCTTCCAAGTCTTAAGTCTTTTCCCTACTCCATTCCATCCTCCATAGGGCTTTCAGTGTGATTTTCCTAAAGCACAGTTTTGATCATATTATTCTCCTCTATAAACTCTTAAGGACTATTATCTTGAGAATCAAATATAATTCTTTCACTTGGCATTTAAAGTTCTTTACAGTGTGGCTCTTTTCTAACTGTCCCATCATTATGCTTCTCTTTACATTTTGTAGAGCAGCCATGCTGGCCTACTTGCTGTCCTTTACACTGCATGCTCCATTTCCTGTATTTCTTTTGGCTGCCCCATCTTATGACTAGAATGCTCTCCTTCCTTCCCTCCATCTCTCAGAATCTCCAGTTTGATTTAAGACTCAGTTAAACGGTCACTTTTGACAGGAGGCTTTTACTGGTCTCCCCTGACCTACTGGTGTTTCCCTATCCAAGGTCACATTGTATATGCTTTGTAGCTACTTTGTATATAACCAAAAATATAGGTTATCTCCTTTAGCAGAATGCAAAGCTATTGTTGGCAAAGAAAGTTTTCATTTTTGTCTTTGTATTCTCAATTCTCAGCAGAGTTATAAGCAAATGCTGATTGATTGAGTTCAGCCTAAAGGTTTTTAAACTGCTAAACTTGTGTTAAGATTTAAAAAATTAATAGAAATTATCTGTTTTATAACTATATTATGACTAAAGTAAAAAAGATTCTAATTCTCCAGTTCACATACTATAATCTAGAGGTAGAGGTATGTATTTAAGGGTCAAGGTAAGGAAGGAACAAACACTAAGAGAGCAGTCTTCAGAAAGCTTATGGTGGGGTGGAAAAATTTTGCATTTTTTTATTCTGTCAAAATAATCCTGCAATCCTTATTCAAAAGATGCTCTGTCTCTTTCAGTCTTCAAAATGACAAATTAGAGGGGTTCATTTGCTCCCTCTCTAACTAAAAATGAATTTCTAGCTTTGTTCCTCCTACTTTGTGATCTTGGACAAGTAGCAAGGTCCTTTACAGGCCTCAGTTTTTTTATCTGTAAAATGAGGGAGTATAGTAAGTAATGTCCAAGGATACTTCTAAGCACTGAACATTGAGAAAGTGAGCCAGGTAGAAATATAATATTCAGGGGGGAGATGAGTAGCTCAGTGGATTGAGAGCCAGGCCTAGAGATGGGAGGTCCTAGGTTCAAATCTGGCCTCAGACCCTTTCCAGCTGTGTGACCCTGAGCAAGTCATTTAACCCCTATTGCCTAGCCCTTACCACTCTTCTGCCTTGGAAACAATACACAGTATTGATTCCAAGACGAAAGGTAAGGGTTTAAAAAAAATTTTTTTTTTAAATATAACATTCAGGGAAGCATTTTAGTACTAGAATGAGGAATTGTTACATAAAAGAAAATGATTTAATATTAATTTAATACTATTAAATGCTATTTAATACTATTTATATATTTATATATTAAGTTTCATAGACTGGGACTTTGAAGCAAAAGAGGCTGCAAATGAAATAAATATGATTATCACAATAATAGAATTATTAAGACAAACCCTCGCAAGAGGTAGTACTTTCCAGACTTGTTCTACTAAGTCCAATTCCCTTTGTCTCTGAAGTGACAGTATTCTCTTGAGGGGAAGGCATTCCTTCAAACTCATTGCAAACATCTTCATCTGTTAAAGAGGTAGATTCAGAATCTAGGGCTCCAACTGAAGAAAGACTGGTTCGATCTGAATTCTGATCCTAATAAGACAATTGTTTATTATTTTTTTACCTGTAGAAAGTTTACTATTTTTAAGTAAAAATAATTAGTTTAATAATGCTCCTTTACCAACATGACTAGCACTGTGTAGTTTCAACAGGAAAAAGGATAATTAAAAAAAAAAAAGAAATATATCTTTCATGGACTGTTTTGAGAAAAACACAATTTGCTTCAAGACTTGTTTACCAAGATGTATGTCTATCACAAAGTGAATCCAGATCCACAAACTATCCTAACAATAAACCTGAGCTTATACAAAGTGATCTTTCTCATTCCGAATAATTTTATTTCAGAGTAATATGGTGAAGAGAAAAAGTTATTTCACACTAACACATTTAAATATATTTTCTTGGCGACTTTGAGGAAACAACTTGCACTCATTTAAAAATGTTTCGGCTTCATTTCATTACCTGTTAATATGCTCTGAAAAAAGCGAAATGCACAAAAAGGCAATCAATGCTAAATAAAATAGAAGATTTTAAAGGAGTTCTTTGTCTATAATAATAGTTGGACAAATAATCTTTAATATTTGATTGAAATTAGTGTGGTGTTTCTTTTTAGCTCTAAGCTCTAACTAGCAGTGAGTTGGGAAATAGCTGGTTAAAGGAAAAGGCTTCTTTTGATTAAAAAGAAGTATGGTTTAAGGCAGGGATCTTCAAACTATGGCCAGTGGTCCATATGCGGCTCCCTGAGGCCATTTATCTGGCCCCCACCACTCTTCTGGAAGGGGCACCTCTTTCATTGGTTGTCAGTGAGAGGAGCTCTGTATGTGGCGGCGTGGCATCCCTCACGTACAGAACTACTTCCGGTGACATAATCCTTTGTGTGGTGCCTTGTTCTGAGAGTAACTGAATGAGAACGAGGTGCTGCACAAAGGATTATGTGACTGCACAATGGAAGACGTCAGCATGGAAATCGACGATCTAGGGGAGGGGATTCCACACTGTGTATACTGCTGCCCAGTATAGTGGTGGCAGTGATGAGCCTGTACAAGGTGTGACAGGCCCATCACAGCCAGTGCTGCAGCCTCTGCTATCCCAGACAGCGGTATACAGATTTGTTCATAATATTTTTTATAGTCTGGCCCTTCAATGGTCTGAAGGACAGCGAACTGGCCCCCTGAGTAAAAACTTTGGGGATGCCTGGCTTAAGGGATAGAGAGCTGGCTTAAGAGACTGGGCTCAAGTCCCATTTCTGATATACAATGTCTGTGTGATCCTGGGTAAGTCACTTAACCTCTTAGTGTTCTAAACAGCTCTACAGAAGAGATGCTGATTATGCAGAAGCAGATGTTTCTCACCTGACAGCTCTCTTGATTAGAAAGGCACTACTATAGGGATTTATTGCAACATATGCACTGTCATAACTTTTGTTTCCTTTGATTTCACAAAGAAATATTAGGACATTGGAAAGTCAAATGAGATTCTTGCCCAGAAAAGTCTGATAGGATAGTACTAGGCACTAGTTAGCACAGTGAGAAAGTGAAATAGTAAAACAAAAAGTAATAAGGATTTTGGAATATGAGTTACTCCTAAGTCCTTGAAGCACTGGAGCCAGAGTGAGAGTAGGCTGTGTACTGGAGGTAGAAATCTCCTTCATTTAAGAAAAGATGAAGAATGAATTTAAGACTTTTTTCTACTGAGGCCTGGGAGGTGATAGAACCAATGTCAAGTTAAGCATTGATTAGTTGAAAAATTCTAAGGGCAGCTAGATAGCACAGTGGATAGAGCACCAGGCCTAGAGTTGGGAAGATTCAAATCTAGCCTCAGATACTTTCTAGCTGTGTGACTCAGGGTAAGTCACTTACCCCTGTCTGATTAGCCCTTGCTTCTCTTCTGTTTTAGAATTGATACCAAGAAGGTTAAGGTTTTAAAAAAATTTTTTGTAAAAAGGCATATCTGACTATGGTCATGCAAATTTATTGAAATCTTACTCTAAATTGCAAATTACTTATAAGTGATGCATTGTTATGATATCGAATATTTTTCCATTATAAAAAAGTACAACTGACTGGGAAGGCATGTCTTTTCTTTATTCATCACATGCCTACAGGAAGTTGAGCCGAGTCAAAAAGCCCTAAGAGAATGGGGACATCTGGGTGGCTCTGTGGATTGAGAGCCAAACATAGAGATGGGAGGTCCTAGGTTCAAATCTGGCCTCAGACACTTCCTAGCTGTGTGACTCTGGGCAAGTCACTTAACCCCCACTGCCTAGCCCTTACCACTCTTCTGCCTTGGAGCCAATAATGTGTAAGGGTTCAAAAAAAAAAAGCCCCAAGAGAGCACCACCATTGACTTGTTGGAAATTCCCAAGGTGCTGGCAGACTAGTTTCTTAAAAAATTTATTAATTTATAATTTTTTCCCATGGTTACATGATTCATTATTTTTTCCACCCCTCCTCCCCAAGGAGCTGACAAGCAATTCCACTGGGTTATACATGTAGCATTGTTCAAAACTTATTTCCATTTTAATCATATTTGCAAATGATCTTTTAAAGCCCAAACCCCAATTATATACCCACTGAACCATGTCAATCACAAGTTTTCTTCTGTATTTCTACTCCCACAGTTCTTTCTCTGGATGTGGATAGTGTTCTTTTTCATAAATCCCTCTGGATTGTCCTGAATCACTGCATTGCTACTAGTAGAAAAGCAGGCAGACTAGTTTTATAGCCAAGTGTGACAGAAAAGGCTGCACTGTCTACCATTTGTTGTTAAGGTTAAAGGCAATTTGCCTTTAATTTCACTTCTAGCTAAAAATATGTTTTGAAAGTGAGTCTATCAAACAAAAAAGGGCACCCTCTCCTCTTCATTAGAATACAAAAGAAAAGAAGTAAAAAGCTGCCAATGGCAATATCTATTATGCAACAAAGGCAACAATTTCAGCAATGCTGAAACTGCTGTTACTACTGTATTCTAATTTTTCATGTGAAAATTTTTTGCTAGGACTAATATGATAGTCATCTTCTCCTTGCTATATTATGGATCAACAAGTTTTCCTAGAAAAATAGTATGAAGACTGAAGATCAATAATAATTTTTTCATGATGGTCCCCAATAAACAAGTTAAGTCTTACTTAAGTTAATAAATTATCTTTCACAGTGGGATTACAGATAGAATTCTAATCAACAAAATCTCTTCTTGCTAGAGCCCCAAGTCTTTATTTCTTATCTCTGACATAAATATAGCTAAGATTTCTCAAGTTTTCTTTAGATAGAACCATTGTTTAAAGTATAACCATCAACATAAACCATTTCAGTAGTCATATATCTTTTCTATTTTCTATTGAGGGACTGAAAAGGAAGTAATCTTGGATATCAGGAAACCTTACCTTGGAGGGTGTAGTATACATAGTGAATCTTGTATACCATTTGCTAGCCTTCTCTGCAACACCTTTTCCAGCAGAGAATACACTACTTTTTAGAACATCCAATTTAGGCGTTATTAGAGTATCTAAATTAAATGATGGTGATGAAACAAGAGTTAATGTACCAGTCATATCCTGAGACTGTTCCCTAAGTGGACATGTTGGTGAGAAAGTTGGAGAAGACCAAAGTCTATCTCTTGGTTTGTCTTCATTTTTTATATAATAACTTTTAGATTTGGTAAGACGCACTGGCCTGGGAGAAATGGGAGGAAGGCTAGACCTTCTGCATGGCCTGGCTACTGTTGGACTTTTCTTATTTGCTGATTTGTCCTCATAAGCCCGTTGTAAATCAATGCTTGGTGCACGGCTAGTCAAAGGACTGCTCATATTATTCATGTACATCACAATTTCCTCAGCTAAATCTCTTTTTGCTGATGGTGTGGAAATGCTTTTGTTTTCATCGTTATCCTCATCTTCTTCTACTTCTTTCTGTTGCTGCTCGGTTTCAGCAGCTAAAAGTGAGAGTGGATCAAACCCAGCTGCAACATCAATTTTTTCAATAGGTTTTATTGAGAAGCTGCTGTTCATACGTTCAACTCTTTTAGGATTTCGTGTAGGGGTGGTCCCTACTTTTGATGTGTCCACTTCACTGTCTAAATCTTCCAAGTCAAAAATCACAGGCGAGTCAGTTTTATCTGCTAAACAGCGAGTACCATCAAAAGGTGTGTCATCATCACTAGATTCCTTTTCCAGACTGTCTCTTTTTGATCTTAAAGACAGGTTTCCAATATCAAGTGTATTTGGCCTTGGGTTTTTCTGTATAACATTTGAAAGAATTTTTGCATCAGCTCCTAATTTTTCAACTATTTCTCCAGGACTATCTTCTTGGCTAATCCTATTGATCATAAGTCCCATCAATACACCTCCACTGAGATTATGATTTCTGTTTTCCCAACTCATCTGTTCCTGCAAAGCAGGCTCTGCATCACTTTTGTGTCTTTTTCTGAAACTTCTTTCAATATTTTCTGTTTCATTTGTTTCTTCAAAAGAAGATATCAATAGCAGCTCAGATGTGTTTTCTGAAAAACAGGAAAGGCAATTTAGTCATGAAGAATTTAATATAAGAAAATAAATTGCTTCGAACACCCTTTATGAAGACAAGAGTCAAGCAAACATGCATTCTTTGTTGTTTTTTTTTAACACCTACCTTCTGTTTTAGAATTGATACTAAGCATGGGCTTCAAGGCAAAAGAATAGTAAGGGCTAGGCAATTGAGGTTAAGTGACTTGTCTAGGGTCATACAGCTAAGAAGTATCTGAGGCCACATTTGAATTCAGGACCTCTAGTCTCCAGGTCTGGTGCTCTATTCATTGAGGTACTTAGCTGCCCCACCAATGTGCTTTCTCTGTGTGAGACACTATGATAAATACTGGGAGATTAAGCTTTAGTACTTATGTTTGCTACTTAAGGAGTAAATCACAAAATAATTTTTTTCTAATGAATTTTAACCAACTGATTAGATAGCAAAGATTACTATGGAAAATAGAAAATACATCACTAGGGAAAAATTAATAAAATAGCACATCTTTGAAAATTAGTATTAAAAATGCAAAAATGGCTATACTTCTTAAAAACAAAGGAACTGCTTGAAAAGCACTAATTCCAAGGAAAGCAAATTCAGTTAAATAAACATTAGGTTCTCACTATGCTGTAGGTACTCTGCTAGGTGCTAAGATTGAAAATACAAAATTGAAATAGTACCTGGCCTCATGGAATTTATATTTCACTGCTGAGAAACAACATTCATTAAAAATTATATTTGAAATAATACAAAATAATTGAGAAAGAGGGAGAGAAAAGGAGAAAGGGAAAGGGAAAAGGGGAGGGGCACTAAGAGCAGGGCAGGGGATAAGCAAGGAAATTCTTACATGAGAAGTGACACGTCAATTGTTCTTTGAAGGAAGCTAGTATTTCTATCAATAAGGTATGGAAGAAGGGCATTCCAAATCTGAGAGACTCTTATGACTATGTCTCAACTCTTTTTTTTTTTAATATATTTTATTTGATCATTTCCAAGCATTATTCGTTAAAGACATAGATCATTTTCTTTTCCTCCCCCCCACCCCCCATAGCCGACGCTAAGTCCACTGGGCATTAGATGTTTTCTTGATTTGAACCCATTGCTTTGTTGATAGTATTTGCATTAGAGTGTTCATTTAGAGTCTATCCTCTGTCATGTCCCCTCAACCTCTGTATTCAGGCAGTTGCTTTTTCTCGGTGTTTCCACTCCCATAGTTTATCCTTTGCTTATGAATGGTGTTTTTTTTCTCCTGGATCCCTGCAAGTTGTTCAGGGACATTACACCGCCACTAATGGAGAAGTCCATTTATGTCTCAACTCTTAAGATATAAGTTATTGCCACTGGATAGACAGACAGAAATTAGGCACAAAGCTGAAGATTTGTATTTTTCCAAGTGACAAAATTGTGCAACTATGTTCAGTTTTTAATAAAAGAGCCAGTTGTACTATTCTTTATAGTTCCTAATGGTCCACATTGAAAGTAGTATAATGTCAACTTTGGTTGACATTTGGATTAATGAAAAGTTAAGAAAGAGTAGATTAACTAGAGTTGGCTTATAATAGAATACAAAATACAAGTTGCTTTGCCATGTAAACCTCAAAATTTCTCAGACTTATGAATGTTAGGGGTTTCCCCCATTGGGGAATCTTCTACTTGGAAGAATTCCCTAGCAGAGAGTGAGAATTCTACTTGAATGTGAAGTCTCCTTGCCTTGGGAGTATCCCTACTCCACCCTACTTAAGACTGCTTTGGGACAGAGGGCTCCTTGCTAAACAATGAAAGTACTTTGATCCATGCTTATGGAAGGGACAGGAAGTTCTTTGAGTCATGACTGTTTTAGAATTGATACAATGGGATACTAAGTACCTATAAAGGTGGGGCAACTTGTAAACTACTTAAACCTAAAAGGGTGATAACTTATTCAGAGGTTTTTTCTTAATGAAATTTGTCGACACAGCAGCATTTTTTTCTGACTTACTAAAGAGATTAAAACTACTCAGCTGTGAATTCAAAATGGGCGGTCCTTTAGAAACATCTACAGTGACAGGTTGATGTAAGGACTTAGGGGAGGTGACAGAGGAAATTTTGCCCTTAAAAATAAGAACTTGGATCTCATTCAGGAATCTCGATTTCTGACTCTCATTCTGGAGGACAGCTCCTTGAGGAGCTCCTCTGAGGGGCTCTGTCCCTCTGGGGTAGGAGCTCTGGAGGCTCTTGAGAGAGGCCCTTTGAAACAATCTCTGGCTGGAAGACTCTTTGAGGAAGGATGCTGGCCTGGTGTCACTAGTATCCTTGTTTAGTCAGACTTTGTGGTGAGTGCTAAAAAAACTGACTGATTTTTCTTTTAAGACTCAGGTCTAGGCCATATTGGCTTGAGGCCCTTCATACTTATTCCTTTCTTACTCTCTCTCTCTTTCTTTGATTACTCATTGTATTGTTAATTAAAATCTCTATAAAACCCAATTGACTTGGGTATTTGAATAATTGGGAATATTTTCCTGGTGACCACCTTATATTTGATTTTAAAACCCAAGACACTGTAGTGAAACATATTTCTGCGGTCAAATTTACTCACCCTCTCTTATATCTATCACAATTTATATCTTCCACTATTTTAATCAGTGCAGTTTAAGACCTCAACCATTTTAAATCTCACAGTTTATGGTGACCTTACAAAGTTGGTGAGAAACCCTCAAAAGACTTCTGTGAAATCTCTTTCCTTTATCTCTTTGCCTTATTACTTGTCTATCAGTTAGTTTTGTTTTCTGTTTTAACTTGACTTCAATTTACAGCTGCAAGAATGGGTGAGTAAAAAACCTTTTTGAGTCTCCTTAAATTAAGCTGTTTTAGATCTTAGCAACAGGGCCCTAAGGTCCTGGCTAGCAATTGCCTAAATAGGATTAGAAAAACCTGGGAAAACTTTTTGGCCTTGCCCTGCTTCCCACATTTTTACTTTAGAAATATGGAGTCACAGACAGTTCAGACACAGACAGTTCAGAACTTAGTTAATAACTGGGGTTTCAGTAAATACTTTGTTCTTTTCTTAGTACAAGCATTGGTCTGCAGCTTACTTAGCAGCTGGCTCATCAGTCCCATGACCAATCTTATAAATACAGAATTCCTTGTCTCTCTGAAAGGGCTCATCACATGGAACTTATGGCAAAATCTAATCAACATACTACTTTTCCTTGAGTTTTTGATTGTGTAAAAAATAGACTCGAATACAGGATTACAATCCCCACAAGCCTTTGATCCACTTCCCCAGAATGCCTTGTAATCTCACCTGGGCCGAGATCGAGAAGGTATTTAAGCTGATTCAAAGGCTCTCTCAGGCTCTTGGACTTCCGCTTTGGGGCAGGTGTGGCTTTTTTTCATAATGTAGGTGAGGTTGTGTCTAGGCCTCTCTATGGCCTGGACACGTGTCTCTTATCCTGTATTTTCTTTAATCCTTAATCTTCAATAAACCTCTAAAAAATATAATACTCCTTGCAGAGAGAAACTAATTTCTACCTGCCTCAGTCTCCCCGTCTCCTCTAAATTTTAATCTTTGCAATTGTTATAATTTTAATATTGTATTTCCTTGAAGAACTCAATTCTCAGTCAAACCAACCAATTGCTCCCTCTCATATTCAACAAATGGAAAAACTAAATACTAGACAGGACCTTATAGAGGAAGGTCAGGGAGAGATTGTAACTTTTATAAGAAACATTAACAGAGAGTTAAGAACAATATCAGAATCTCTGTCCCACCCTGCTATGGACAATAACCCTCTTAACGAACCCACCTCTCCCCCTGCCCCCTTGGCCTCAGAAAACTCTAACTCTAATCAATCAACTCTGAGTACACACCCCACCCATGCTTCCGACCCAACACAATCAACTCTAAGTACACACCCTACCTCTGAATTTTCTGGCACAATGGGACAACAACAAACTCTTCCTTTTAATGTGCCCAACTCTTCTATTTCTCAGACTTACCCAATTGAAAATGGAGCAAGAAACCTAGAAACAGGAGTACCAAATAATTTAGAAAGCTTATTTCCTTTAAGGGATGTACCCACTTTTAATAGAGATAGAAACTTGATATCTGTAAGACATCATACACCTTTTCCCCCTGAGGATTTAAAAAAATTGAAGGAAGATATGCCATCATTTGAGGACAAACCAATATTAATTATAAAAAAATTAGAGAACATATTCAGAACTTTTGACCCCACTTGGTTGGATGTTGAGAATATATTAGAAGAATTATTAACAAAGAGAAAAAAATAAAATCATCTCTCTGGCTAATCAAAAATGAGGTAGAAGAGGACATTATTGGCCAACTGAAGATCCACATTGGAATCCCAATGTTGAATTAGATTACACAAAACTAAACCAGGCCAGAGAAGCATTATTGACAGCCATGAGAGCTTGCTCTGCTAGACCTGAAAAATGGTCAAAATTTGAAAAAACCCAACAACATATTGATGAAACACCCTCCCAGTTTATGGACAGACTTATTGACGTAGGGAATACATATATGGACCTTGATTTATCCAGAGAAAGAGACATTAGACAAATACGTAGGCAATTTGTTAAAAATTGTTGTTCAGTGGTAAAAGACTACTTGTAGAACTAGCTGTCCTAATTGGGACTCTATGGACCTCGATGAACTAAGGAGAGTAGCAACCTATGTTTATAAAGGTCGTGTAAAAAGACCTGAGGAAGACAATACATCAGTGGAAGATTTAAAGAAAGAAATTGAAATGTTAAAAGAGACAATTGAAAAATAAGGGAGAGACTATAGCCCCTTTGCGGGAATTCACAAATAAATCAATAACTTGCCACTTCTGTGAGAAGAAGGGCCACAAAATGATGGAATGTAGAACCTTTCTTAAGATGATTGGAAGGAATAACAACTATAGAAATGATGATAATGGTCATAGAAACCAGAACAACTATAATGATGATAATGGTCATAGAAACCAGAATTTTAGAAATTCTAGAAATTATAATGATTATTATGGAAATAACTATAATGAACATAGAAATAAGAACTTTAGAAACCAGAATTATAGAAATAGGAATTGGGAAAATAATGACAATGCTCCAAATGAAGAAAATGATAATACTCAACAATAATATATGAGAAATGGCACTCGTCCAAAAAATACTTGAGGTGCTAATGACCCTCAGAGAGGTGCCCTTCAAGAGGGTGCCCAGGGAATTTCCCAGTATAATGAAGATGATTCTTCTTAGATTGTATTGATTTTGTTGATGTTAATTAACCTTTTTCAGTTTTTTTTCTCCTCTCCAAATAGTAGGAAAGAATGAACAAAGAACTTAAGACTATGATTGGAAAATTATGCACTGAGACCCATTTAAAATGACCTGAAATTCTCCCTCTGGCCCTATTTTATCTTAGAAGCAGGCCTAGAGGAGACTTACATATTTCACCATTTGAGATGCTTTTTGGACATCCGCCTATACAGGCTAAGCCTTTTTCCCCGGCATATACCTCACTATTAGGGGGAGATATTACTATTGCTTCCTATATACAGGAGTTACAGCACAAACTATGTGAACTTCATGAATCCGGAGCTGCAGTACAAGCTGGACCATTAGACTTTTCTCTACATGACCTGAACCCAGGAGATAAAGTTTATATTAAGAATTTCAAGCGAACTGGAGCAACTCAACCTTCATGGGAAGGACCATTCCAAATATTATTAACTACTCCAACATCTATAAAGATTGGAGAAAGGGACTCTTGGATTCACTGCTCACATGTGAAGAAAGCATCTTCTGCTGAGACTTATTGACTGTATCCTATCGCATGCATTGGAGATAATAATCCTTGGACAAGTGGATGGTGTTTTTATTTTTGAGAACACATTGAATTACTGATTTTTTCCTTATTTTTACTATTTCTTTTCTTTATTTTGATTAGAATATTTGATTTTTTCTCATTTTTGTACTGAAGGTACACATAATTAATATTAATATTTTTTTCCTGCAGTAATAGAAGTTAATATATATTCTTGCTATAATATCAATATATACCTAAAATCTTTAAACTATGGGAACCTGCCATTTATTGATAAAATGTTATAGGACTGTGATTAATGTTTGTATCTGACTCCAGGAAAAGGGATAAAAAACAAGGAGCACATACTTAACCTGAATAGTGCCAAAAAGAGCACACAGGAAATACTAATGTGAGACTCGAGGTTGCGACGCTTGACATATGTTAAGTCGTAGGACTTCCTTGTATCTACACTCTCTGTGAAGTACTCATACAAGTACAAAATTTGACTATCATGCTGGCTCCCTATATCCCTGAGAATGAAGAAAAAAATCAGACAAGGGGATGACATTTCCCTATCAAAATAGAATTCTAGTTACTTTTCTTCTTATATTATGGCAACTTCCTGTAGTCTTGGCTACAAATGACTAAGTGAAATATTACTGCATTCTGTCCTACAAACTTGTGGGATAGAAATTACTTTATATTGGACCTATACAAGGGCCTATTTTGAATTTTTCCTTATTTTTTTTTATTATTTTTCTCTTCTTTTGATAATTGACTCATACACCCCCATAACTGTAATTCAAAATGCACTTCTAACTATAGATATACACGATATTCAATTTTCTAAGAGAAATTAGAATAGTGAGAGAGGAAATAGAAAAGAAAAGAAAGCAAAACCAATGTTTTGCTAGGCGCATTGACAGAAAGCCAAATTAGGGGCAATCCCTTTTGGCATAAATGTGTACATTTACAATAAATGTTCAGTTCAATCAATCACATCCAAAGTTCATTCTTGATCTTCTTGATGAAGTGTAAGTTTTCCGGCATCTTTCTGCCTCAAGCCAATATGGCCTAGACCTGAGTCTTAAAAGAGAAATCAGTCAGTTTTTTAGCGCTCACCACAAGGTCTGACTAAACAAGGATACTAGTGACACCAGGCCAGCGTCCTTCCTCAAAGAGTCTTCCAGCCAGAGATTCCTGAATGAGATCCAAGCTCTTATTTTTAAGGGCAAAATTTCCTCTGTCACCTCCTTGTGGTGAGTGCTAAAAAACTGACTGATTTCTCTTTTAAGACTCAGGTCTAGGCCATATTGGCTTGAGGCCCTTCATACTTATTCCTTTCTTACTCTCTCTCTCTTTCTTTGATTACTCATTGTATTGTTAATTAAAATCTCTATAAAACCCAATTGACTTGGGTATTTGAATAATTGGGAATATTTTCCTGGTGACCACCTTATATTTGATTTTAAAACCCAAGACACTGTAGTGAAACATATTTCTGCGGTCAAATTTACTCACCCTCTCTTATATCTATCACAATTTATATCTTCCACTATTTTAATCAGTGCAGTTTAAGACCTCAACCATTTTAAATCTCACAGCCATAATGTTGAACGTTACAAGTAGATATTTACATTATTATCAATCACCATCATTTTCATCACTAACATTTGCACTTGCTATGTGCTGTGCTAAGTGGTTTACAAATATTATTTCATTTAATTAAAAAGGATTATGATATTAACTTAGTTTTTAATGCTAACATTTTTGGCTAACAAGAAAGTTTTATGTCATAAATACAAATTTGGTTTGTCATTCAAGGAACAAGATTGTACTATAAAGCTTACCTGTACTTCCTCCTGATATTTCATCTTCATGGCTAATCATTCCACTGAGGCGAACTATACTAGATGTAGGATTTATATTGCTTGTATTTTGATAATTTAGCTTAGGAAGACAATCAGCACTTCCTTTTGCACTTTCACTTTCAGACACTATCAAGAGAAAAAGGAAATTTCAATAAAATAAATTTTGGCATTAAAAACAGGAAAGAAAAAAAGATAACTGAGGAAGTGTAAAGAAAGTCTGTTATTGTTTTTAAACTATTAAATCTATGTAAAACCTTAAGAAAACCATTTAACTATTTCTCCATTTTTAGACCATTTTATTCCACTTTCCTCAGATTTCCAGGAGAAAAGTATGGTTTAATTTATATCATTATATATAACTTAGAGATGAAATATAAGGCATTAAAAAATTGTTTGGAGGGGTAGGTTAGTGACTCAGTAGATTAAGAGTTAAACCTAAAGACCGGAGGTCCTGGGTTTAAATCTGGCCTAAAACACTGCCTGATTGTGTGTTAACCTCCATTGCCTAGCCCTTATGACTCTTCCGCCTTGGAACCAATATAGTGCTGATTCCAAAATGGAAGGTATGGGTTTAAAAAAAAAAAAGCTGTGTTTGGGACATATAAGGATACAAGGAAAATTTGTTAGCTAATACTTTATGCTAATATTCATTCCTTTACAAAATTTATTTTTTCCCCTCTGGTTGTGTAGCGTTTTCTTTCATTATGAACCAAACTTCACTTTAAAACATTCCATAACAAAAAAGTTTTCAAGCCCCATAGAAATATTCAGTACTATATAATAATACTCCATCACAAGAATTTAGAGTCTCTTAAGAGTTCAGTATAGGTATTGAACTTAAGAGTTCAGTAATAGGATGTAATCTTGTAAGAATTTTTAAAATTCACTAAATGCATGTATTCACAGGGTAAACTAGTTATCACTTTTATTTTGAGTCCAATTTTCCACAATAAGAGGAGGGAAAAACTTTTGTAAAGATGCACGATGATGCAAATATCTTGACCAGTCAGTAATCTGGGGCAGGAATAGAAATATATTAATCATATTTTATACCAGAGTCCACTTATCTTTTCAATGAATATAAAGTGAATGGAAAGCTCAATATATTTTGAAAACCTGTGATTTGGCCTAAATACATAAGCAGGAGGTAATTTTATATGTTGGTACTTAAACACTTACAGGAACTACAATCACTCTCTTTCTTATCCTCTTTTTCTTCCTGTAAATCTTGGGTTAATGTGTCACCTCTTCTAACTTCATCTTTAGATAATGAATTATATCCAAGATCTGACTGACCTCCTGGAAAGACAGAAAATATTTAAAAATTAAGAACAATAATTATGCCGTATATTATGAAATCCCTTATAGTAACAATTGAAATGATCAGTAACATGGTACTTAAATTCATATATTTTAA
This sequence comes from Monodelphis domestica, assembly GCF_027887165.1. NCBI lineage: Eukaryota > Metazoa > Chordata > Mammalia > Didelphimorphia > Didelphidae > Monodelphis > Monodelphis domestica. The sequence continues at coordinate 156,197,698 of NC_077227.1, forward strand.
AAAATAATTTTTTATGAAATTTAAACAAAAACAAAAGCAATTAAATTTACATCAGTAACAAAAATCCCCCATCTATATAGGACTTCTATAACTTATTGGTTATCTTGGTTATTTACTTGTCCATTGGTTCCCACATTTGCATATATATGTGTATATATATATATACACACAAGTGCATGTGGGTGTGTATGTGGGAGTGTAATTTCCTTTTATGTAGTCATATAGGGCTTGGAACGCCTTGCATTCAGATTGCTGGATACATTTCAAATGAAATTAGTCTACTGCCAACTCCTTTCTTATCCCTACTAATGGGAGGGAGTTGAGTGCTGGTCCTTCTTTCATCAACCCTATCCTTAATAGCCTGAAGCCTAAATGGGCAATGAAGAGAAGTTTACAGATAATGTACAAAGTAGAAAATCCACTTACACATAATTAAAAGGCTCACTGCATATATTAGCACAAATATTCTATCTAACATATAAGGGAAAGGATTTTGGATTGATTTTGTTTTACTGATGAGCTAACTAAAGTTTCAACTAAAAAAAATACCATCACTATAATTTTTTTAATGTAATTATATGAGAACAAGGAATAAAAGCTCAAGCAATACATTGAAATTAAATGTTAAAACATTATCCTATCATAGAATTTGTTTTAGATGATTTTCTTAAATTAGTTGCATTTGTTCTAATACTGAACTTATACTTTTCTAGTAAGAAAATTACCCTTGCCCATACATTTTTTAAAATTTAGAAAAATAACTTTTAGTAGAATCCTTTCTTTTAAATGATAAGCTTTTAATCACATTTTAAAAACAATTGCATAACTTAGGTTGTGCAAGCTCTCAACAAATTATTCAAGAAATAAGTCTTTCCAGGAAAAAGATAAAAACACAGATATATTTCATCACAATTTTCCTAAAACACAGTTCCTTCTAAAAGTGAACATTAAAAGACATAAACCAAATGAATGTTACTTGTTACAAATAAAGGAGCTTTTAAGTTTGATAAATTTTGGATTTTTAAATTCATAATTCTTGTCTGTTATGCGGGCTATGTTCCTGTCACTTAACTAATTCTAAATGTCATATCTAATTTTAAAAAATGTAACATGCAAAGGACAGGTTGTTATGCTAACTCATGTAATTCATGTAGCCCATTAGTTGAAACTACCTAGAGAATATCTGTGTATACATTTCTCATATTACAGTGAAACAAATGTAGTTATTTCATGCTAAGATACTATAAATTTTTAACCATACAGGTTTTCTTACATATTTTTCTAGTAATTAAGATTTTTAAAAGAATGTACATAAAGGAGATTAAATGTTCAAGGGATCTATGTACTTCTAGAACTAAGTACATTTTAATATACTAAAATATCTAAATAAGCTGCTTTTCAAACTTTTGTAGCTCTTCAACCTTTTGTTCTATTAAAAATAATGAATGGAAGAAATTAAACAGCTAATTAACTTTGGAATCTAGCCAATGTCAAAAAAAAAATAAGAGCTTAACAAGTATTTTAATAGAGCAATATACATTTCATAAATCATCTACTTAACATCATTATCAAGTTAAAAGAAAACATTCAAAACAGGAATAATACAGTCTATCAAATCCTGTTTAAAATATATGCCAGAATACATATATACATATACACACACAAACCTGTACTAGATCTATCATCAGTAGAATCTACTTTGATTAACTCAGTGTTGAAGGGTGCCTGCTCCACAGTGTTTGTGTCATTACAACTATCCATGCTGCCATGACTAACAGCATCCAGGTCACTGCCATCTGCTTAAGAACACAATATGATAGCATTTTACCACTCAAGGAGATAAACCCCCATATACCCATTAGTCTGTTGATTCATATTTGCTAATGGTGGCAATCTACTGACTACTGTATGAAAGAAGCTGAAACTTTTCATCTCTTTAGTAAAAATGTGATCAGCATAAAGCAAACACATTAACTTATGAATCTGTTTAAATTAAGCAAACCAATATTGAAATTTAAACAATGTCAAGAAGATCAATTATTTATTTTTAAAGGATTAGAATATTCTTTGCTAAGATTTTGTATGAGACAACCAAAACTAGCAAAAGATTCAGTATTAAAAGTTTAACAATTCATTCCATGAAGAAAAACCAACAACCACTTTATTTACCTGAGAGAGGGGCATGTGATAGATGAGCATTTTTTCTTAAAACTTTTTTGAACTGTGCTATCCCTAAAACAACATTTCTTATTTTGGTCCACAGAAAATAACCACTTCGACTGCTTGAAGGCCAGGTACTTTCCAAAACAGCCTATTAATTAAATATAACATGTAATGATTATCAATTATAAAAGTTCCACTAGATACATATCTTCCCCGTTCCCTTCCTGTCCTCTGCAACTTCTCTTTAAATCAAAGAACAGAAAATAAGACACTATTTTAAGAAATACTAGCAGTTGTATCAATCACTTAAATTTAAGCATTGTAACTGTTAAAAAAAAATTATATATATATATAAATCATACTTCTACCACAACAATAAACCAAACTAATTACCTTATTATAGTAACCATAAGTAATGGCGTTGGGGTGAACACCAGCTTTCTTCATTTCAAAAAGCACTCGTACTGCAAGGACAGGCTGACCATATTGGCCACATAGCTGCATAAGAACCCGATAGCACACCTGAAACAGTTATGTTAAAAAGTACATAGAATTAGATGCTGCTGTAGAATTTTAGAAAGAAGCAACAGATTTTATGAGACTTAACTATTACCTCATCAGGAGGATCAATCTTTTTAGAATGCATTTTTCGAAGCACATCATAAGCTGTTTTTAGAGCTCTGACTTTTGAATGACACACTTTCACATATGCTGGGAGGCAAATAAACCAAAGTCCATAACAATGACGTAATAGGCATCTGGACCACATCTGAGGGATGGAGGAATATCTCTTTGCTATTTTATGGGCTGACTTTATTTCCTAGGAAACCACAAGTTTTCATTAATGACCTTATATGCACTTAAATATCTTTATTCAGATAATCAATGTCATAATAATAAATTACAGGTCAAATTCTGTTACAACAAATAAATAAATAAATTTCCTGAACATGTAAAATATGTTCAAATAATAACTGATAGCTATATGTCAAATTATATCTGTTATAATAAAATTCTGCTATAGTAAATTAATTGTATGATCTTTTACAATGGACTGTAAGGAGGTCTTTAAAAAAGACACTTTATTTTCTGTCTTGGAACTTATATTAAATAGTATCAGTCCCAAGGCAGAAGAATGGTAAGGGCTAGGCAACTGGGGTTAAGTGACTTGCCCAGGGTCACACAGCTAGGAAGTATCTGAGGCCACATTTCAACCCAGGACCTCCAGTTTCCAGGTTTAGCTTTCTATCCACTGAGCCACCTAGCTGCCCCTGCAATGAAATTTGAACTGTAATAGTTATTGAGTGGTCTAGGTTGTGACACTGTTAGGAGTGATAGATTAAAGGATGTAAAATTATTAAACAAGAGTGACAATAAAAAGCAAAAACTTTTCTAATTACCTGCTTGGTTCTTCTGAACATTGCTGAAGGACTATTAGGGCTGCTGTTTTTTGAGGCCAATTTATTATTTTGTGTTTGCAGAAATCCCTCTGGCCTCTCAAATAGATCTATCTTCAGGACAGGAAATCCATTATAGCTGTAACAGGGTGGAGGAAAAAAATCTCTTAAAACATACATGCAAAGGAATATAATGCCTATAGATTATTAATTATGCTATCACTTAATGCTTAATTAGGAATAAATATTAATTGAATCTAGAACAAGTCATAGAATTGATTTGTATTCTATTGGTGGCAGTATAATATAGTTGTATAGAATGTTGCAAGGCACTTACACTTTGTATTCCCAGACAATTCCCTAGGACCTCTTTCTATTGAGCCACATTGAAGAAAAGCCTCAGTTACTTGCAAAATGACAGGGAAGGAGGTTATAGGGAAAGTGAAAACTTTGGAAGGAGGAATATAAAAAGATTTATTCAATTCGTACTGAAGAACAGCTTTGCTTCCTTTAAAATTTTATCTTATACATCCCATTTAAAAGCTTCAAAATAGGTTTTTTTTTAACATCTTAATATCCTCAGATTATTATTAAAGTAATCTGTAACTACTTTTGATTAATTTAAGGCCAAATTCACTTAGTTAAAGAAATCTTAGCAAAGGTTCAAAAGGAAATAGTAACAAAGAGCAAAGGGCCTCAGTGAAGCTGTACAAATACCTTAATGGTATTACCATAAAGTAATGAGAATGATTTTTTTTACCATTACTACTTAAGTAGAAGTTTTCCATGACTCAGGGTATGAACTTTTTTGCTTTTGCCTTTATATTCACAACAATTAGTGTAGATTCTGGCACATGATGAGAACTAAATAAATGTGAATTGGGATCCCATTGCCTTATGGGATTGACTCTCACTATTCTATGTATGTCTGTTAAGCATCTATATATGTACACATAGGAAGCTCTTTGTAAGCTACTCTTTCTCGGCAGGTAGATAGAACAAAACTCATCTCTATCAGCACATATGTATTTTAATTTTTTAGTGAGTGGTTCCTATTTGCACTAAAACATTTCTGACTCAAGAAAACCACACCATCCTGAGAAAAAGGGAAAAGTGGGTGAATATTTAAATTACTAAATTAAACTCTAGATCCTTATATCGACAGGTCAAAGATTTTGTGATTTAATCTGTGTGGAAACTGTCCACATGATTGTAAACCTTAAAATTTCTTAGACTTATAAATGTTGGAAATTTCACCATTGGGAAATTTCATACTTGAAAAATTTCCTATTGATAGTGGGTCTTGGCTATTGGAATGTGAACCCCTTTGGCATGAGAGTTTCCTCCTCCTCCCTTCTTAAGATTACTTTGGGACAGAAACCTTTTGCTGAACAATGGAAAGGACTTTGACCTATGCTTAAGCATAGAACAGGAATTTCTTTGAGTCATGATTGATTTTAGAATTGATACAATGGAGATACTTGGAATCAATCTCTACCCTACTCAGTCCTAACAGGATTGAGGAAGGGCTGCAGCATAGATCAAAATTTAATTATTCCAATCTCTACCCTACTCAGGTTAACAGGATTTAGGAAGGGCTGTAGCAAAGGATCAAAGATTTAATTATTTGAAAATATGACCTTCAACAGACATGTGCAAAGCCAGAGACCTCTGGGCGGTCCTGGGTTAAGCTAGAGCCTCCATTGGCACAGGGAAATTGATGGACAGTGATTGGTAGATGTGAGAACTGAGGGGAGGCAGCTTGGATGGTTTCCTTAAAGAGAGAGGGGTCTGAAGACTCAGGGGGGTGGTTGAGGAGTTTGTCTGAGTGGTTGCAGTGTGCTCTGAGAAGCTTGCTCTGAAGGAAGCTGAAGGTGGGGGCCTCTGAGACTGTTTCTCCATTTTGGTCATGTGAGTAATAGGGACTGATCTCTTTTCTTTGCCCCAGCTATCTAAGGGCTTGGGCCTTTTGGCCCAGCCTAAACAGAAGGGGTATTTAAGCCCTATTCCCTTCTCTCCCTTTTCTCTCTATCTCTAATTCCTTTCTTCCTCCTGTTTGTAATTAAACTCCATAAAAGATTGACTGCTGACTTGAGTTTTCATTTAGGAATTACATAGCTGAATTCCTTGGCGACCTTAAATTAATATATATCAGTCTTTTAAAGTGATTTCATTGTCACATGATTATCAGACTGTGCCTCCTATCTGAGCCTTAATATTCGTGAGTTCTTACCAAAAAATAAGAAATTATTGCCTTGTGGCCATGAGCTTATCTGATAACGAGCTTGTCTGAACTTCACTAGGTTGGTCCTCAAATTACAGAGGGACAATCTGTTGCTGGCTCCATTTTTGGTCTCTTTAGGGCTGTTGTAAAATTAAATGAAATAATATTTGTAAAGCTCTTAGCAAAGTACCCGGCACATATTGTTTAGTCATTTAGCCTCATCTGACTCTTTGTGATTCTATGTGATTAGAGTGGTTTTTTTCCATTTCTTTCTCTGGTGGATTAGGCAAACAATTAAATGTCTTACCCAGAGTCACACAGCTAGTGAGATTCTGAGACTGGATCTGAATTTAGGTCTTTTGGTCTCCAGACCTCTATGCACTCTATTCATTGAGCCATCTACCTGCCTTTATACACCTGGCACCCTATAGTCATTAAATAAAGGTTCATTCCCCACATCTTTCCATCCCTCCCCCGGGCTTTCCAGGTTGGTAGAATGTCTGCTCTTCCACATCAAAGTTATGTTTACATCATATTAGCAACAGAGATAAAGAGCAGTAATGGAATAAAACATAATATGGAAAGAATAAATGGCCAAGGTATTTTAATCCAAATGAAGAAATTATACTGTCAAATAATACAAAGAAAAAGTATTGCTCTATCCAACAAACTGGTCCTCTAGAAATCACACCCCAAAAAGAACTAAACCACATAGCTCTGAATTCCCTAGGCCCATACAGCTTTATCTCCATCCTTACCAATTTCCAACCTGCTGCCATGAACTTACCCCTGTAGGGAACCAACTGATTTGCCAATGGCTACAATACAACGTGTATTCCTAGGAAAAAAACAAAACCAAACCTACCCCTGCTCACTGTCTCTCTATGCACTTTCTCCCCATTACTTTCCTTAGAAATAAGACTTATAGCAGAGTTTAGAACAAAGAAAGCACTTAAAAAATGCATTTCATTCATTCTTTACTTCACTCAAGATCCATAAAAGTATAATAATGTCCAGATAGGAAATGCAGCATAAATTTATAAACAAATATAAAAAGATATATATAAAGATATAAAAACATAAATATAAATGTATGGAAGTGTTTAAAATATTTTGGAAAATTAAGATTAAGAAAAATATTAGAAGTCATAACATTTATGGAGATATGCACTATGTTTAGAAGTAAGTAGGTGGGCACAGTAGATAGAGTACCAGGATTGGAGTCAGAATGAGTTAAAATCCAGTCTCGGACTGTGTGAACCTTGGCAAGTCACTTAACTCTGTTTGCTTCAATTTCCTCATCTGAAAAATGGGGACAATAGTAGCCCCTACCTCAAAGGGTTGTGAGGATCAACTGAGATAATATTTGTAGTGTTTAGTACAGTCCTTGGCACATAGTAGGCACTTTTTAGATGCTTATTTCCTTCTCTTCCCCCTAGACTAGTGATAAGTAAGTCTCTGATTTGTGCAGGTTTTAATGAAAACCTCTTCTCTACTCTTTCTCCTGCTAAATGGGGAAATGATTCCAAATCCTATTACCTGCCTTTAAAAGAGATTTTGTGACATTGAAGGGGAAGATCCTCAGAAAAGTCCCTTTTCAAGAAAAAAAAGAGAAAAGAGAAAAGAAAAAAAATCAAGAAAAATTTGTATATTTTACATATATTTTGAGCTCTTGAAAAGAAAAATACTCTGTAAACCTGAAGTAATATTATAATGGAGAATACATGAAAACTAGTAATAGCTGTTGAAAAAAAGTTATAGTTTTTTCTTTTTTTTTCAAAAATTTATAAACTATTTATTTTGAACATTCTTTTCTTTAAATTTTTGAGTCCCAGATTCTCTCCTTCCTCTTGGCCCTAGATCTGTGACCAATGTCCCTGCTTTCTTTTTCTTTTTTTAAAATTTTATTAAATTTTATTTTTTTTGGTTACAATACTCACTTTATTTCCCTTCCTCCCCTCCACCCACCCTTCCCACAGCTGACTCGCAATTTCATTGGGTATTACTTGTGACTAATAACAAGTACTTCTTTCCACCCTCATACTGTGACCCAGAACTACTTATGGGCAATAGAACTGCCAATCAGTGCAAGTTGTAGCCACTGCCAAAAAAGTATCCCTTGTAATCTCTTTCTGATCAGTTGTCTGACTACTTTATTATCTCTAGGCTAAAAGCTCCCAAAGCTATTGCTGTTGTTGTTGCTGTTGTGATTGCCTCTAATACCCACTGCAGGTGCTCCTGGTGCTAAAAGACCTTTTTGTGGACCTCCTGAATTGTCTCAGGCAGGATAAATGTCTCCCTCTCATTGAGGCATTATTTTTTTTTATTTTTTATTTTTTAAAACCCTTCCCTTCTGTCTTGGAGTCAATACTGTGTATTGGCTCCAAGGCAGAAGAGTGGTAAGGGCTAGGCAATGGGGGTCAAGTGACTTGCCCAGGGTCACACAGCTAGGAAGTGGCTGAGGCCAGATTTGAACCTAGGACCTCTGCTCTTTAGGCCTGGCTCTCAATCCTTAGATTGAGAGCTACCCAGCTGCCCCCTGAGGCATTATTTTAAAGCTGCTTAGAGGGGAATGTTGTTCAGCTGGACCTGTACCTCAAATTATCACATTTTGTAAAATCTATTACTATTTAAAAATTTTCCCCCCATTTTAACTGTGTAGTAGAAACTTAAGACTGAATCTATGGGAGGGCAGCTAGGTTGCTCAATGGATTGAGAACTAGGCTCAGCGATAGGAGGTCCTGGGTATAAATCTGGCTTCAGACACTTCCTAGTTGTATGACCCTGGGCAAGTCATTTAATCTCCATTGCCTAGCCCTTTCCACTCTTCTGCCTTGGAACCAATACATAGTATTTATTCTAAGTTGGAAGGTAAGGGTTTTTTAGGGGAAAAAAATGAATCTAAAGCACTTAGTGAACTTATCTGGGTCAAATTCATTAGTGTAGATTTTGATTAAAACAAAATAGAAAAATTTCTTTAAAGTTTATAGTATGAGATAAAAGATGAAGAATTTAGCCTACAATCACATTCAATTTATAAAATCTTTCTAAAGGCCACAAAATTTGATTAATCTTTTAAAAATCACCTTAACTGAAATAAACAAAAATTTCTAAATATTCTTGAAATATAATAAGATTACACATTTTTTTTGGTCCAACCAAACTGAAATTTGTTAGGAAAAGTAATTGCATATATTAGTATAATGGAAGATTTCCCCAGTTTTTTGGTTACAAAGCAAAAAAAGATACGGGCTTAATTTTTTTTACTGCTTTGCAATAAACTTGCCTACTACCTACAAATATTTTGATCTATAATATTTTAGCACTTAACAATACTGTAAAATATAGGATCACAAATTTTATATCTATAAAGTCCTGCCCCTTCTTATTTTACTGATGTAAATTAATATACAGATGATCATATTTCTTTTCTAAATTCATAGTTTTTACTTATTGAATACCTGTATTGTAAAGGGTGTTCTTCACCAGTGGGTAGATGTGGGATCTCAGGTGGGGTTACGAAAACAGTATGCTCACTTTTGAAGGATTCATCCAGTTCTATAAGTCGCATTTCACCATTTTTGTCCATATCTACCTAAAGAGGTTTAAAAAGAAATTCACTAAAAACACGTTTTCCTTGAAGGCAAAGGGTTACAAATATCCTAAAAGACAATGGAAAGATGTATGCTAGAAAAAAAGAACTAAGGCATCTTACTAATAGCAGGTAGAAGTGGTCTAAAGATATTGCCTAGGATATATATGACCAAAGAAGGAGTGGTGATTGTATAAGAGAGAATGGGTGGACAGAAGCCCTTTAGAAATTAGGACCTTTGAGACTAAGCAAAGTCACTGCAATGCAACTGGGAAGCTCCCCATTAGAAGGCTTATGGGAAGGCGAACAAGAAATAGAGAATGAGAAGTTGAGAAATGATTGTTGCCATCTGTATCATTAAAGAGTTTCTAGTGAATAAATTGTAATGTTAGAATGGGTTTGACTAAATTATAAGAGTAAAAAAAATTATAGTCGCCATGTATAAAAATGAACATTTAAGTCCCAAAACTGTTAATAGCTCTAATAGCTTTATTATAGTAAGGTAAAGATAATAAGAGAGGGAAATATAGAAAAGAAGAAAAGAATTACCCCATAATCTATCTCAGAACCTCAGTCTCAGAAAACAACAACAAACAAACCCCTTGCTTCCTGTTGGATCTCACCTTATATGCTGTTCCCTTCACCTACTAGCTCTCCTACATCACCCCCCAGGAACCAATTACAATTCCTCAATTATCTGTGGGATCAATTCCCTGTTTGCTGATTGACCTAAATTCAAAATAAATGGAAGGAAAGTCTAAATCACTGATCGATTAAATCAAAGTACAAATTCCCTTCTCACATCACAAATCCTTTGAATACCAAAAATTCAACAATCAACAATTTCTTAAGTACTTACTATGTGCCAGGCATTACACAAAGTGCTAGAGATACAAAGAGAAAGTAAAACAGTCCCTGCCATAAGGAGTTGGTATTCCCATACATACACACACACACACACACACACACACACACACACACACACACACACACACACACACACCCCCCAGATACAAGGTCACCTAGGGAAGGCACCAGGAATTGGGGGGGGGGGTTGGGAGAATGGGAAAGGCTTGGTGCAGAAGTTGGAGCTTGAGCTATCTTGAAGGAAGCTAGAAATTCTGAAAGGCAGAAGTGAAAAAGGAGAGCTTTCTAGGCATAGGGCACAGCCAATGTGAAGGTATGGAGATGGGTGATGAAGGATCGTGTGTGAGGGCCAGTAAACAGGGCAGTATGACCAGACTACAGAGTGAATATAGAATAGTAATATGTAAAAAGACTGGAAAGAAAAAAGGGACCAGGTTGAAAAGATCTTTTAATGCTAGGTAAAGGAGTTAATATGTTTGAGGTAACAGGCCACTAGAATATATTGGGTAGGTGGGGTCAGACCTGCCCTTCAAGAAAATAACTTTGAAAGTTGTGAGGAAGATGGATTAAATGGAGGGAAGGCTTAAGGCAGGACTATTAAATAGGAGGCTACTGTAATAGTCCAGTAGAAAAATGAGGAAGGTCTGAACTAGAGTTGTGGCCATGCCAGAGGACAGAAGAAACACATGTCAGAAAATAAGAATTGGAAACGAATTGGATATATATGGGAGGAGAGAATAGTCAAGGATGACTGAGATTTTGATTTCATAAGACACATGATTCTAGCTGCAATAAAGGAAGTTTTAAATTGTCCCTCTGAAAAAATAAAAACAATTCAGCCCTCATAGAAAAATCTTAAGGACATGAGATATGATTATACTTAAGCAAGGTCCTTCCTAGATGACTGTGGGACTCTGAACCATCCTAGGGAATTGGAGGACTAAGGCAAATTATGTTGTGGAATTTCAACATTATTTTGTATGTAGGTGAGAGCAGGTAAAAAAAAATCACAGATAGGAAACAAGGAAAAGATAGAAAGAAAGTATAAAAAAAGGGGGGGGGGTTAAAATGAAGATGTGAGGGGGGGGGTGTATGTGTGTGTTACCCTGACCAAATGGATGTGATATCTAAAAACTACCACCTTCACAACCCCAGGCAGCTAGTATTTCAAGTGATACTTCTCTATTTTTGTTGAAGGCATTGTGACCTCTATTCCTTGAGCCTGCTACTTGAGTGATGACTAATTTTTCTTCCGTTTCTTAGCCTTCATATCCAGTTAGCTGCTAAGGTCTGTCTCTTTTACCTCTATGCTATCTATTGTATTTGTTTCCTTCTGTTCACCCATGGCCCTAGTTTAATTATACATATAATTAATTATGCAGTGCATGGACTTTTATAATAGTTTCTTAATTTATATTTTTGCTTTTATTCTGTTTTCCATACTGCCAGAGAGCTACCAAAACAATCCTCCTCTGGGTCACATCTAACACCATGTCAGTCTTCTGTTCAAAAACCCTTCAGTGGCTCACATTGCCTCTAGGATAAAATACAAACTTTTCATTCTGACATTTAAGATCCTCCCACTCTGGCTCTTACCTTGTTTTCCACCTTACCTACTTCCCTTCATACACTATATTTTAGTCAAATAGGGCTTCTGAATTCCATCTCCCAACCCTTACCTTCCCACAAGTTGTCTCTGTGCCTACACCTCCATCTCCCCCAAACAATGTCATCCTCTTCATCTCCACTTCATGGATCTTCCTTCAAAGCTCAACCTAGATACTGCCTCCTTAAGAGTAGAGACTTATGTTTCCAAGACTTGAGTCAATTATTTGTTCAACCACAAGGGGGTTAATCAAAGTTTGTTGAATTGACAACCTGGTTCCAGAATCAGAATTTGGGGATTCCCATGCCAAAGACCAGAGGCAAGGGCAATGAAACCAATTTATATATAGGTCTAATTCTTGACAATGACTTAACTATCAAAATGACAAGCTATATATAATTGCTGATATTTTGTGCTATAGGTTTAGGTTCAGAATTATTTTCAAACAAGTATTCACCTTTGAAAATTCTTGACATAGCTCACTAAAAATTTTATATCTTATTTCAAAATTAAAAAAATAAACACAAAATATATCCAAGGCAGGGCATTTAATCTGTCTTCTGCAAAACATGACATCTGTCTCTGTCATGAAGAGAGAGAAAAAAAATCCAATGCCCATATCAGGAAAAAAATTAAAATACTTTTCAAAGTCATTTTCATGTTCTCTTCATATTTTCCATAAGATTCATATCTGCCTTCAAAATAATCTAAAGAGATACTTATGTATTTAAATGATAAAAATGAAAGGTATCAAAATTACAACCATATAGATAGCAAGAAAATTTTATTTTTAAAAGCAGGCGTACTTTATTAAGCAAAGTCTTATGATATATGGCTGTGAATCTTGAAACATTATAATTCACAAAGAATTAAAACTACAAGTTACCCAAAAGGCAATGAAGAGAGGCAGGTGGCCAAAAAGAGGTTAAAGCATATTATTAAAGAGGAACCATATATGAAGTAGTATAAAGGTTATCATCAAAGAGATATATGACTTAAAAAGGAAAAGGGCTGATTATATAGTAAGAAACAAGGGCTAGATAACTTTTGTGCTCCATAGGTACCTTCATAACATTGAAGACCTAGCACATTGGGTGAACCTCTGGGCAGGTCTAAGGGGATACCTTCAAGGATCACAGGATGAAAAGGCATATGTATGCATGTATGTATGTGCTGTAAGTGTATGTACCCATAAAACACATACATATACATGCACACACATATGGGTTTGAATCTGTTTTAAGGGAGTGATATACCTCAAGGGGTAAGTTTAGAACTTACCAATAATAATGAAGAAGTGCTCCTGCTTAATACTTCCAGGACTTTCAGCTTTATTAGTCGGTGTACTTCTTCCACTAACAATGGCATTAATTCCTCTAAATTTTAGTAGATTATCTTCAAGAGTTGTGAGATTGAAAAATTCATCACCTTGTAGCAGGTGATTCACTCCCCTACTTAGCCTTTCTCCTAAAAATTCCTTTAAAATCAGTCATTTTCTCTTTATAACATTAAGAGGCAGCATAAAATGTGAATAATTTCCAACTAGCCTTTAGGAATATCACAAAATTCTAATACTTATTTTTGACACAGAAAGAAAGGAAAAGAATGATGATGAAGTAGGAATTTGGTCACTTAAATTTCTTTTTAGCCCAGAATTGACTGAATTAAGCAATTATTTCCCCTTCTTCAAATATCTAAAAATCACAAGATTTAGAACAGGAAGGGAGAGAAGAGATCATTTACTCCGCCACTCTGTAAGAAGCACACATTCTACTTAACTCTAAATGTCAAGGTAGTATTTCCTGAAATTATATATGAAGGCTACCCAGAAAGAATAATTACTAAAGTATATTCTGACTTGTTGTGGCATGTATGACAGTAAGAAAATGCCATTTTCTTCTTAATATAAACAAAACCATTTAAATTTGTAATTAATGAAAAACTATTTCTATAACTTGATGAGTTATAATTATTTTTGATGCAGTTATTAACAAGTATCTCATTCTACATAAGTAATCTTTCTGTTTAGACTGGAATTAAAGTTGTAATTTAAACCATATTTCAGTTTTTAAAAATCTCTATACAAATAATAATATATTTCTCAAAATAAAAAAAAAATTTTTGGAGACTTCTCAGGTCTGAAAACTATCATGCCATGATTCCAGTAATCTTTTGCATTAATTTCTGTTGAGCGAACAGCAGGTGACCTACTTTCATGAAATCCTAGTCAACTAATACATTAATTATATAGTACATTAATGTCCCAGATCATAATGTCTCAGGTACTTAAGCAAGATGACAAGCCTTGTGTTTGATACAATATTAATTAGAATTTTTTTAGTCATGTGATACTACAATATGGATAAGCAACACATCCAATGTTAGCTGAAACTTAGAAATTGTTACTAAGACATTTACAATGGGTCAAAAATAAAAAGGATCTGCAGATTTCTCTCTGCACTGACAACTGTTCACATAATAGTGAATAGTTTTGTTGTCTACCACCACCACCATCATCAGCACCATGCCTGCTGCTATTACTTAGTATTAAAAAATGGGCCTGTTTTCTCATATGTTAAAGAAGTGTATTAACAATAACGTTGTCATTTCCATTGACTGGCTAAGGACAGAAGAAAATTCTGTTTCAAGTAATAGATTATAGTCCTAAACCCAACAATTTACCTCAAAGATATATGTCATTGTTTACAAAGGAGAACAAAATGAATGTGTATGTAGTTGGCTAATATTTAAAACAATTTAAAGTTCACATTCTATTAAGAACAGTTAGGGATACCAACTAGAACACATATGTTTCTTTTGAAAAAATTTAGAGGAAAATATGGTGATTAGATGTCCAAATCAGTGCACAAAAATCGCTTAACCCATAAACGTAAAATTATTTCAGTGATATAGTTCCATCCTTTGTTACATTGTGACTATAGGAAAACTCACTGAGTTCCAACTAGAGATAGAGGAGACATGTCTTCCTCATCCAACAATATTTGGGGGTAGTGGAGTTACTTGGGAAATAGTTACTTTCTAACTTTTTGACACCTTTAAAAGAAGAGGTATTTCTCTATAATTCTATGAGTAAAAAAAGTGCTTCTCAAGGGTAGCTAGGTGGTTCACAAAATAGAGAGCTGGGTCTGAAGATGGGAGGTCCTGGGTTCAAATGTGACCTCAGACACTTCCTTTCTATGTGACCCTGGGCAAATCGCTTAATTCTAATTACCAATCCCTCACTATTTTTCTGCCTTGTAACCAATACTTAATATTGATTCTAAGACAGAAGGTGAGAATTAAAAAAAAAAAAAGAATTTCTCTAAGTCACTAATTCCTTAGTTTTCTAAATTGGGGAACAAAAGAAAATTATCATGAGGAATAGAGGCAATGAATACATTATTCTGTTAATAGTTTATAATGTATGTATCACATGCAAGTCCAGTGTTAATAACTCTGGAAAAATTTGAATTAGGTTAGTGAATTAGTAGTGAAATAAAACTATTTTGCAAAATGTATAGAATATTCTTATAAAACTCTAAAAAACATACAGCACTTACTAACCCAAAAGCCTTAATGAAGTTTTTAAGTTAATAAAACATAAAATTGCACTAAGACTTTTGGGGCCCTATGTATTTATTCTTATCACCTTTGAATACTGACAGAGCAGCCAACTTCTAAAATAACATAATCCAAAGTACTATTCATTACTTTTAAAATAATGAACATAAACTACCTTCCTATGTATAAGACTTGTTGATTTGGCAAAATAATATAAAGGAGTTTCAAATTTAGGAATAAACCTGCATTACATTATTCAAAGCCCTAAGGTTGCAAATTGTAGTAGAAAGCATAGAAGATAAGGAATCAGAAGCTGTCATTATTAGCTATAAAACCTTGGGCCAATTACTTTACCTCTCCAGTTCTCAATGTCTTCTTTTGTAAAATGGGGAAAGGGTTGGATCTCTAAAGTCCTTTCCAACTCTAATCTATAATACTATGAAACTTAAGGAATTTTCAGGCTAGAATACAATGCACAGTTTATAGCATTTTTCAATAACAGAAATTGAGAGTTGGCATAACTATTAATTATTGAAAATTAAAAAAAAGGTAAAGAATAGAAAATTTTGTATGCTTTAATCAGGGAATTCTCAGGATGAGACAAATAACTGTGAACTGGAAGAGGATGGAACAGGGCTAAGAAAAGAATCTTAAAGTCAGCAGAAAGCTATCAAACATTGCTAGCACACTATCTACTATATTATTTAGTAAAAGGTTTCAATTCAATTGGACTTTGTCATGAGGACCAATTTTCTGTATGGGAGGTCAATGACAAAACTGGTTTATTTAAATCTACTTTAAAATCATCTTTCTTGAAACTTTTTTTCCAGAAAGCATACTGATACTTGTATTGTCCTGACACAATGACTTAATTTATTTCAAATAAAGCAAGCAAAGATACTTCATAAACTGGCAACCCCCCCCCTCCATATTTATAGGATTTATTATTATAAGCCAAAGTAAAGATTATCTATAAATGAGATTACATAACAGCATTACTTACTTTGTCTACACAATCATCAAAAAATGCTAGGCTTGCATCTTTGTCACTGACAAAAGAACATTCCTCAATAAAGCGAATAAACATTTGTGTTTTGGTCATCATGCTGTAGAATTTTTGATGGGAACGGTCTCGGCTTTTTAAGAACCCTATTAAGCAAGCACATAAACTATCAGTATGTAGCTTGGATATTTTAAATTTATGAATAAAAAACAATTAAATATGATACAGAGAACTTATTATCCAAATTAATTTCTCAAATTACTTTATTTGGTTCCTTTATCTTATTTTCCTAAAGAGAAGTACTTTTCCTCTTTGAAATTCATTTTCACATTTATCTTTCTAGGCTTAGTGTGGCATGGTCAAGAAGGCCTCTGTTCAAGTCTTGCCCCTGAAACATACTAGCTATATAAATTCAGAAAAGTGGCTAAATATTTCAGTATTTCCAGGAAACTCTAAAAACACAAAGTGAAGATTATTTGTGATGTACACTGATGGTGTTTCCATACCCAGAGTTCACCCTGTCAAGGAAATTCATTCTATACAAAAAAAGGGTCTAAATTATAAAGTAACTGACTTCTACATTTTTCACTACAGTTTTTCTTTCAAATACTAAACACAAAAATTTTAGGTACAATATCTTGTTACTACTTAAACTATTCCTCTTGCCTGCTTTTACTCATTTGTATACAATCAACAGATCTGAGGGAATTAAGAATCAATCTTAAATAAATTTATTTAATATGGAACAGTTAAAAGTATTAATTGAAAAAGTGTCATTCACATAACTCCCTCATTAAAGAACCAAAACTATTAGATAAAAAAAATGAAATCACTCACCTTGTAGCTCAAAAAGGGAACTTGCATCTGTAGCTGTCTCAGATGGCGCTTGTGTTATTGGCCTTAAGTATGATCTGTAACCTTTTAATATAGAGGCCATGAAACCTAAAAATGCCTCTTGGATTTCCATATCTATCAAATGTAATCTTTTTCCTGAGTTAAAATCATAGTCATTCATTGCTAAATCCATCAATTCATCTTCTCTGGGTCTCTGCTGCACTGTGAAGAAATACAATATTGTTGTTTTCTTCATAATGATGGCAACTATTTTCCACACTTATAAACTGTATAACTACATTTTGTTTTACTTAACGGTTCTGAGACAGTTCCATTGGCTGAAGAGTCAGTTTCATATGAGTACACCATGAAAAGTTTAAAGTGTGCTTTTCTATTTTTTCAACTCCTATTGGGTATATCTTACTCATGCTATATAAAGGTGATACTTGTTTATCTTAATAACTTTTGATATGGTTTTTCTAGTTCTCTATGTCTGATAAATTTAAAGGCCAACTTCATGCCCCATACTATACACATGATTGCTTCCCATTTAGTATACTGCATATGAATCATGATATTTCTTTAAGGCTTTTAAAGAGGGTTATTAATAAACTATCAGGAACTCAAGCAAAGAAAATACAGTTCAATCCCTTTATCACCATCTTTGGAATACTACCAGGACACATCCTTACTTATTCCTTTTATAGAAATCCTACATGTGCTAAATCAATTTCCATCCTGATTAATGCAATTATACCTTGGGAAAATATCTACTATTTTCTAAACATTTGAAACTTTAGAGTGCAGATGCAATAGTCACTGAATCAAAAGCATATGGCCTAACGCCTACACTATATACTATAACTATAATTTTCTAATCTAATTTTAAAGTAAATTTTCTCAAATCTTCAAAACTTGCTTCAACACTTATTTCTCTCTATCTTGCTATTTTAATTATGAGCAAAGTCTAGAAAGATGAACTTTTGTTCTTCCACAGCAATTTAGGAAAAGAAGAATTAAAGAAGATAATTAAGGATTCTTTCCTACTTTATCATTCAACAATTCCTTCCAATATGACAGAAGAATGAGTAAAAATGTTCAATTATTTATCTGCTTCATCTTTTTTACTCTAAATTTTGCTTTAACACCTAAGATATGAAAACTTCCATCTCTAATGCTATGGTATTTCAAGTGCAAAATGTGCCAAGTATTTCATATTAGTCTCAAAAGATAAAAATTAATGGAAAGGTTAACAAGTCTCTCCCTTGACATATAAATTTATCCACTTACATTTTGCTAGTTGCTGGTGCAAATTGTTCAATGTGTTCATCAAGTTTTTGCATGGTTTCTTTGGAAGTATCTTCCAAGCTATATTTTTCTTGTCTCCAGTTCTGAAATTTAAAGACAACAATAATATGTTTATTAAATGGATTAAAAAAGAAGTTATTCTCCTATTATGTGTGAAAAAGGAAAAAGAGAAAACATAAAGTGGTAGCAAAGAAAAAACAAAGTATTTGGAGACAAAAGGAGAAAAGCACTATAGTGGGGATTTGGGTTACCTGGTATTTTAAGACTAGAAGGTCTTTATCTTATACTATTATACTAGAGTTATCTTATACTTATATCTTATACTTATCTTATACTTATATCTTATACTAATATACTAGAGTATGTTAGTACTCTAGTATATTATATATATAGACCCATGACCATAGGAAGAATAGATATTTGTTAGGAATTATGCTGACAATATCAGAGCAATAAATAGATGTGAATAACTTAAAACTAGTTAAACTGGAACCAGAGTAAAATACTTTAATTCCATTAAAGTGAATTTTAGTCACATAAATATTTAAGTGACCTTATTAAAAATTAATCTCTCCCATAAAGGGATTAAATACAGTATAAACTCAAGAAGGACATTATACCTAAGTTTTGAATATACTTTATGTTCTAGCAATTTACCTAATCAAAATTATTTCTTTGCTATGTGAAAGAATGTTTTAAAGATAGGTTGCAGGAGCAGGTAGATAAAATAGAGTGCCAGGACTAAAGTCAGGAGGACCTGGGTTCCATGTCTGGACTGAAATACTTCCTAACTGTGTGGCTCAGGGCAAGTCACTTAACCCCAAATGTCTAGCCCATATCGCTTTTCTGCCTTGGAGCTGATACTTGTATTGATTTTAAGACAAAAGTTAAGGTTAAAAAAAAAGAAAAGACAATAGTTTGCCTGTTGTAAACCTTAAAATTTCTTAGACTTATGAATGTTGGAAATTTCCCCATTGGGAAATTTCATACTTGAAAAATTTCCAACTGATAGTAAGAACTCTATTGGAATGTGAAAACCCTTGGCATTGGAGGGTCCTTCTCCTCCCTACTTAAGACTACTTTAGGACAGAAACCTTTTGCTAAACAATGGAAAGGGCTTTGACCTATGCTTAAGCATAGAACAGGAAGTTCTTTGAGTCATGATTGATTTTAGAATTGATACAATAGAGATACTTGGAATGACAGAACCAGGTCTTGGAACTTACAATCTCCACCCTACTCAGTCTAACAGGATTTAGGAAGGGCTGCAGCAAAGATCAAGATTTAATTATTTGAGAATATGACCTTCAACAGACATGTGCAAAGGAAACAAACCTCTGGGTGGTCCTGGGTTAAGCTAGAGCCACCATTGGCACAGGGGAGACATCGACAGTGATTGGTAGATGTGAGAACTGAGGGGAGGGGACTTAGATGGTGTCCTTAAAGATAGCGGTCTCTGAGAGGTTTGGGGCTGAGAGGTTTTGCTCTGAGAGGTTTTTCTCTGAAGGAGGCTGGAGGTGGAGGCCCCTGAGACTGTTTCTCCATTTTGGTCACGTGAGTGATAAGGACTGATCTCTTTTCTTTGCCACAGCTATCTAAGGGCTTGGGCCTTTGGCCCAGCCTAAACAGAGGGGGTATTTAAGCCCTATTCCCTTCTCTCCCCTTTCTCTCTCTCTCTCTCTCTCTCTCTCTCTAATACCTTTCTTCCTCCTGTTTGTAATTAAAAACTCCATAAAAGGTTGACTGCTGACTTGAGTTTTCATTTAGGAATTACATAGCTGAATTCCTTGACGACCTTAAATTAATATATATCAGTCTTTTAAAGTGATTTCGATATCACACTGTGTTTGTGAGACTCAGTGTAGATGGTGGGAAAGAAATGACTTACATATGACTGAAAGATAAAGTTGAAAAACACAGCCAAGTCAAATAGTGCTACATTGGTAAGAAGGATGAGAATGGTTCTAGGAAAAGATGAGAAAGTTTTCTATAGAGAAAGCCTTTCTCAAAAGCTCCTCAGTGACTCAGTCAATTCCAAGGTAATAAATAGGTAAGGAAAACTATCTGTTTGCTCTTATAGTTTGCTAGGAAGAGTTAGCCAGAAAAGTTAGTAATCAGAATAATAAAGAATAGGAAGGGGGCAGTTGGGTAGCTCAGTGGATTGAGAACCAGGCCTAGACTCAGGAGATCCTGGGTTCAAATAAGGCCTCAAGATACTTCCTAGCTGTGTGATTCTAAGATGGAAGGTAAGGGTTTAAAATAAAAAGAATAGAATCTTAGCTCCTATAAGTATGGGACAAAAGAGGAATTTTCTATTAACTTACAGTGTGCCCTTGGCTTGTGTTTTTGTTCCTATTAAAAACACAATGTGCTTTATGTGCACATTTCTTTCCTTACTAGAAGAAAAAGATGAAAGGGGAAGAGCAATATCTCTTCCCTCTCCAAATTAACAGGGAGAATCCAATGGTTCTAAAAGGATGTGCTTCACAAAGAAACATGAAAAGGAATCTGAAGAAACAAAAGAAACCCATCTTATGCTAATATTGTAGAGGATGGCAAAGAGAAGAAAGGGGAAAAGGATCATTGAATACTTGAGACTAAGTATTTGGGTTAAGTTTTTGTACTGCAAGTTATAATGATATGGATATATATATATATATATATATGCATATATATATATATATATATGCCATCAGGAGAAAGGTCATTCAGTAATAGTCAAAAGGCAAAGCGTAATAGAGACTATTCTGCTCCTAAGCAATACTGAAGTGGCTATATGTAAAGCTGAAATGAAGACATGATATCTTCTCAGGGCACATATACAGGATATGACCAAGAGCCTCCTGAGTCCTGTCAAGGCTAATCATAGGATCACAATTCAGAGCTGGTGGAGGCTTATAGATCTTCTGGTCTAAAATAGTCATTTTATAGATGAGGAAATAGGCTCAAAATTGCTGAGGGGCAGAGTGTCAGAGCAAAGATTTGAATCCAAGTCTCTGACTCTGAATCCAGCCTTCTTTCTACCACACGATGTTGCTAACCTACTTCTATGCTTCACAGAGACAAATTATAGACAGAAGGAAATTGGAAATTATCACTAGGTGTTATGAATTCCTGGGCAAGAAACTGAACACTTTAGGATCACAGGCAGTGTTTCCATCACTCCTGATGATTAAAGGTAGAAGCTTCAGAATTAAAAAAAAAAAGCAGATGTAGGAAGCAAATGACTAATTAAAAAATGATGACTGAATACAGAATTTGGTTTTTTAGACCATGCTTTAGAATTCAGGAAAAGATCTGGGATGAAGTACATTTTATGAGGAGTGGTAAAAATAAAAGTGATTGGAAAGCTAAGTGTGTTTTATTTCCTCAGTGGAAGGTAAGCTCCTTGCAGGTAGTGACTACTTTATTTTTGTCTCTTGCAGTATGTGCCTGACATAATGCTTTGTATATAATGGGTACTGCCATAGGTTCAATTAAGCATATGATAAATCTATGTGAATTATATCCCAGTTACAATTCCATGTTGACTAATAGCCATCTCTACCCACATGTTCTTTCAAATCTCAAATTGAATACATCAAAAATGGAGCTCGTCTTCCTCTCTCATTTTATCCCTCACCCAAACTTCCCTTGTTCTATTGAGGGTGCTACCATCCTTCAAGATATTAAGTTTATAATCTTGGTTAGCTTTCATACTTTCTTGTCTCTATTGCCTCCATATTCAATTAATTGTCAAGTCTTGCTAATTCTATCTCCAGAGCATCTTTTGATGCCATTGCTTCTCTGTATTCTCCAGGCCAACAACTCAAGTTCAGCTTCCAAATTGGTCAGGAGAATTCTAATTACTTTCTATGCTTTGTTTGTCTCTCTCCAATCCATCCTGCATAGATATGTCAGTCATGTTTCAAAGGTAGGAGAGTAACCAAGGCACTACCTCTTCAAAAACTTCCAATGGCTCTCTACTGTCTAGAAGAAAAAATTCCAACTCCGCAGCCTTGGAACTACCATTTCCCAGTCACTCCATCCACCAGCTTACCATAAGCCCTATAGCAGTTCTCCCATGACCACTCAACTTAATGAGACTATGGCTTGGGTGAATCAATTTTGGAACCATTGCCCTAGGCCATTGCTATCCTGATTAGTTAGTCAGACAATAAGACATGTGGTCTATTATATTTATCTTGTTTCAGACCATGGTTCATATCTTGTCTCCACCCATCCTAGTTATCTCCTTTCCAATATGCCCAATTGACAAGCATGCATATCCTACAGTGTCTCTTTACCCCTACTCTATATACTTTTTTGCTCTGGGAACAGTAATCTAATCAGTATACAATTGCTTTTAGAAAGGACATATCAGCTGACTCTCTCATGAGTCTATTCACCATCCTTGTGACTTCCCAAAGCACTTCTTTAGCTGTTCTTGAGAAGCTGAAGTCACCAGATCCAGGGTGACTAGATCACTGAGTACCTAAAGAATTAGCCAATGTGATTTCTGAGCCATTTTACAATGATCTTTAAAAAATCTCAGGGATTTGTAGAGGTACCACAAGACTGGAAACAGGTAGATTCTATCCCAATTTTTAAAAAGGTAAAGGAAATGGAATTTTAAATTATAGGCCTATGGGCCTGACCACAAATGCTGACAAAATCTTCAATACATACTATTAACATCTGTGAGCACTTAAGAAGAGAAGTGGAGATGACTAAGAGTCAGCATCATCAAAAGCAAATTATGAAATTAACTTCCTTTTTTTGGTTAGGGTTACTAGGCTACCAGACCAAAGAAATGTCACAATCATAGCCTATTTGATGAAGTTTCCTGTGACACAACTCCTATGGAAGAGATGAAAAGATGTGGGCTGGATGATAGTACAGTTAGGTGAATTTAGAACCATGTGAATGACTGGATTCTAATAGTAGTGATTAATGGACTGATATGACCTTCAGAGACAGGTTTCTAGAGGAATGCCCCAGTGAGCTACCCTTGGTTCTGTGCTACTTAATATTTTTATCAATGAATTTGATGCTTCTGAACATACTAAATTTATTATGGAATTAAGATATAAACCTGGTTCTAGGTAAGATAAGATGAAAGGTTACCACTTCTTAGAATCTAGGGTGGTTCCATGGAGAAGAGACCAAGTTTCCAGGGAGGTGAGGGGAAAGCTAATGGCTAGAATGGAGGTGAAAAGGTTTGGAGATCATGGCTGAGAAGTGGAGTAGTCAATTGATTCTGGAAAAGATAAAGGATAAACCCACACAGGGCCCCCAAAGTGATTTTGATTATTTCTCTTGTTATTCTATATCTGGAGTTCTTAACCTTTTTTGTATCATGGATTCTTTTGGTAGTTCATGGTGAACTCTATAGATCCCTACTCAGAATGTTTTTTAAAGCATAATAAAATACAAAGGAAAACAAAAGAAACCAGCTATTTTGAAATAGTTGTCTTGATTATCACAATAACCAAGTTCACTCACCCCAGGTTAAGAATCCCTTTTCTATAATGCTGAGGTAACACTTCATACTTAACAGACTGGTCAATATGGTAGTAAAGGAAAGTGGTAAATGTTGGAGGGGATATGGCAAAATCGGGACACTAATGCATTGTTGTGGAGTTGTGAACTGATCTAACCATTCTGGAGGGTAATTGGGAACTATGTCCAAAGGGTTATAACACTGTATAACCATTGATCCGGTAATACTACTACTGGGTCTATATCCCAAAGAGATAATTAAAAAAGGGGGAAGGACCTACTTGTACAAAAATATTTAGAGCAGCTCTTTTTGCAGTGGAAAAGAATTGGAGAATGAGGGGATATCCATCAACTGGGGAATGGCTGAACAAACTGTGGTACATGTTGGTGATGGAATACTATTGTGCTATAAGAAATGATGAAAAGGATAATTTCAGAAAAATCTGAAAAGATCTGTGGGAACTGATGCAGAGTGAAAACAGTAGAACTGGGAGAACATTATATACAATAATAGCAATACTGTATGATGCATATCTGTGAAAACTTGACTACTCTTAGCAATGCAATGTTTTGAGACAATTCTGAAAGACTATCCATCTCCAGAGAAAGCACTGTAGGAGTTGTTTTTCACATATGTGTTTGCTCTTACAACAATGACCAATATGGAAGTGTGTTTTGCATGACAATGACAATAAAATTTTAAAAAATTAAAAAAGAATCCCTGTTATAGCCCTTTTGGTTTTTTTTTAAATGGATTTTGTAATTATCTTGTCTAATTCTAAAAGTACTGCCTTGGTAGTTTGATTAACACAGCACTAAATATGTGAATTAGATACTATAATTTTAATTATATTGGAACTGTCTAAGCAAAAGAGTAATAAATGTCATAATTTATTTATTTTAGGAGTATTTTATAATTATAGTATGTGTCTTGAGTGTTCCTTAAATTAACTCATATTTTACGCATTTTGTTATTTTGAATAAGATTTCCTTATTATTTTTTCTGAGATGTTGTTAGTGCTACATAGCACATAATGTTGATTTGAATACTTCACTGAAGCTATTAAGTGCCTCAGTTTCTTTTCTGATTGGAATTTTTAAAGTAAGACAATATATCTTCAGCAAACAGGGATAGTTTTGTCTCTTCTTTGGCAGTATTTATGGGTCAAACTTCTTTCCATTCTCTTATCACTAGTATTCATGCATTTCTAACATTAAGTCAAATAACAAGGAAAAGGAATATTCTTGATTTATTCTGGGATAAAGCTATATTAGAGTTTCCAATTACAAGTAATACTAGCTTGGGGTTTTAGATATATACTTTTAATATTATTTTTAAAAGATTCCTCTTTGCTTATGTTTTTTAAAGTTTTTTTTTTTAGTATAAGTGAATGTTAAGCTTTGTCAAATCTTTTCTGTATTACTATAATCATGTAATTTGAGGTATTTTTATTTTTATATTGTTTTATTAATGTTCAGCTATCCTTGCATCTCTAATATAAATGCAACAAAACACAGTAAATAATTTTTGGTTGTAATGCTATATCATTTTTGCTAGGATTTTGTTTAAAAAATTTAAAAACAACATTAATGATAAAGGTCTAGAATTCCCTTAGTTTTATTCTTTGCTAGTTTATTAGATCTTGGAACATTTATTTCATAAAATAAATTTCATGGTATGCTATTTCCGAATTTTTGAGAATATTTCCTATATATAGTATAGGTGTTAATTGCTCTATAAGCCCATGATAGAATTCAATTGTAAATCCATATAGCCCAGGACTTTTTCCTTTTGGTATTTCCTTTACAACTTGTTTCCATTTCGTTCTTCTGAGATTACTAGTTAGGAACTCTATTTCATATTGACAATTCATATTTCATAATTGGGTTAATTTTTTTGTTAAATTAATTTGGATACTGTATACTTTTCATAAAATTTTTAAAGAGAAATTTCAAGAAAAGAAGCTCACTAACTCCTCAAATCAAGAAAGTAAACTGTTTGAGAAAATGCTATAAAGAAACCTAAACTTCATCAGCAGATCCAGAATGAACTTTGGGATGTAATTGATTGAACTGAAGGGGGCTGAACACATTTATTCTGAATGTAAATTTTTTTTTTTTTTTGCCAAAGGGGACTGCCCCTAACTGGCTTTTTGTCAATGTGCCTAGCAAACATTGGTTTTGCTCTCTTACTCTCTTTTATTTCCCTCTTATCTCCAACTATTGTAATTTCCTCTTAGAAAGTACAATATTGTATGCACCTTTAGCTAGAAGATCTTTAAAGGTATAAGGTGGTTATGTTAAATGATTCATTGGGGAGTCTCTCAAAGAATCACAGGAGGATTGTGAAGAGTGAATCAAACTCTCTTTGTCTATCAATCAGCAACTTTTAAGTTAATCAATCAAAAACTAAAGACCTGACTGAAGGATAGTAAAAAGTGAAGAAAATTGAAGAAGATTGAGGTAACTATCAAAACCTTTGTGGTCTGCCAATTAATGTAAAAATTTAAATTTAGGTTTTATGCTAAATATGAGAATTCTAAAGTAATATTGTGGTCTCCAATTAAAAAAAATATTACAGCTTAAGTCAAAATTACTTTTAGCAGCTTTATTTACAAAGAAGAGGTAAGAGTTAAAGTGGAAAAATATAGATAAAGAGACAGAAAGTACTGCCTTGCTACAAATGCCCTGAGTTTAATCCTAAAGTCTCCAGACCCCAAATGTGATTCCAAAAGTGAAGCTCACCAGAATCCAAAGTCCTAATTAGGAAGCCAAAATCCAAAGAGCCAGAAGACACTGAAGAATCCTCCGAGAACCTTCAGTGCTCATGAGGCTAAGACAGTCAAGAATCTTACCAGAACTCGCTGAAGGGAGTGTCCCACCTAAGTGCCAAAGAGCAGGGAGGGTCTCCTCACCAAAGAACAAAGGAAGGAATCACTCCACTCACCACCACAAGCAGATACAGGATCTAGGGAAAGTCTCCTCCTCCAGTCCAGCTCACCAACACAGAGTGAATGACAGAATTCTCAAGCTGGCCTTTTTAAAGCAGTTTTCTCCATGTCACTTCCTGTCACTCCCTCACTTTTTGAGAACCAATCCTAGTCTTTCAATTTGCCTAGCACTTCCCAGGGGGTGGGCAGTGGCCTCTAGAGCCGTCACCCACTCTAGCAAGTGACTTGTGAACTCTCATACTTAGTGACTGCTAAGGTACTAAGTAGGGGTACTTAAGTTTTTGATTGATTAACTTAAAGGTTGCTGATTGACAAAGAGTTTGATTCATTCTTCACTGTACATTTTTGGTAGCTAATATATTTTTTAAAAACAAGTTTTGTTGGTATACAACTGCATATGGTAGCTTTTAATCATTTTTTCCATTCTGTTTGTTATGATTTCACCTTATTTATTTTGATAACTTGATTTCTCTCCTCTTCTTTTTGTTCAATTTATCTTTATTTAATTACTGCTCTTAGTTTTTTTTTTGAAGAACCAACATTTAGTTGTAGCAATTACACATTCTTATTATTTTCCATTTCATCTACTTCTACACTAATTGCCCAGATTTCTTCTTCTTTGATTACTGTGTCTTATTCAACTTTCTCATTTTAAAGATTATATATTTTGCTCTTTTTCCATTTTATTATTCAATATTTTTAGAGATATAATTTTACTTCTTAGGATGGCTTTAATGGAAACATATTGTTTTATTATCTCACCACTGTCATTATCTTTTACATCATTACTTTCTCACTGATTTTTTTTCTTTGACCCACTCATTATTCTGAACATTATCATTAATTCTCTATAATATAGGTTTGTATATTTTGCTTTTGTTTTCCTCACTAATCACTATTTTTTGTGGTATGGTCTTAAAAGGACATGCTTGTTATTTTTCCTTTTTTACAGTTATTTACAAGTTTTCTGAGCTTTCATAAGTGATTTAATTATATGAAGGTACTATTTGATGCTAAGAAATATATATATATAATGCAATATAAAATATGTAATGTTTCTATTCAAAGAATGTCATAAGTCTTTAAGTTCTGAATATCTAAGTTTGTTCAGCTCAATATATTCTTTTCTATTTATTATTCTGTTAGAGTTTTCCAGTTCTGAAAGAAGACCATTATGGTGAAATCATCCTGATATAGTTGAAAAAATGTCAGCCTGACAATCAGAAGTCTTACAATTCTCCTTGTTATTAACTATATGGATGTCCTTGAATATGTTATTTAACTTCTTTGGGTCTCAGTTTCTTTACTCCTAAAATGAGGCTGTTGAACCAGAACACTTTGTTCTCATAGAGTTGTAACTCTAGGAGTTAATGAAACATGATGATACTTCAAAATAAAAATATATCCCCTCTTTCAAATAAGAATAAAGTTTTAAAAATATATCCTTCTGTAAAAATTCAACTTCCAATTTTCCAGATTATTTTATGTCTCCTTTTTTATCAATGATATCTAAAAATTCTATCTCCTGACACTTAGTAAGTATATAATAAATACTTGTTGATTGCTTGCACTATTTTTTTTTCCAGAAGATTCATCATGCAGTCAAGGGTACAGGAAAATTGAGGAGTAGATATGAGGTTTGGGGATCATCTACATAAAGATGCTAACTGAATCCACTGAAACTGATAAGAATGGAAAAAGAAGAGGTTTGGCCCCTGTACACAGTTCTGGGGTACATCTGCATATAGGGACTGAGCTATGGATAATGATCTTGCAAAAGAAACCAAGAAGGACTGGTCAATTAATCAACAAACATTTATTGAACACCACTAAGTGCCAAGAATTGTAAGCACAATAGACCATGAAAAATCTGGGAACAAAAGAAGATGAAGAATGATGGTGTGATAAACAACATCAAATACAAAGATTACAAGGATGAAGGGTGAGAAAAGTTAATAGAACTGCCATGAAGATACTTGCAGTTTATATGTCAGTATTTGAGAAGGAATAGAGTTCTATGAAGAATTTGATAAGACTTTCCAAACCAAAGGCAGCACAAATTTTAATACTTAATAACTTCAAAATGAAAACATATACAGGGAAGAATGGTGAACACTATGTTGGAAAATATGGTTCTGAATAAAGGAGTGAAAGGAGTGAAATGCCCAAGGTTTGTATATTATTCAGAAGTCTAAAGCAGGCATATCATGGATATTTTCTTCAAGAAGGGAAGAAAAAAAAACAGTCAGACGGCACTAGATATGGTGGCACTAAAACTCAATGCAAAAAATGAAACTCATTATTCTGATATGTAAGAAATGCCTGGTTCTTGAAATGATAATTTCAGAATTAGCTTTTTATTATGAAATTAGATCATTGCTTGACTGAACCAAAGATAAAATTTTCACAAGAAAAGATGAGAAGACACTAAATGTAATTACAATAACCTCACTTCAACCTATTAATTATATAAACTATTTATTTTGAAAAATGATAAAAGTTTCAGCAATGACACTGATTATTGCCATTTCTTTGAGGTTTAATTTCCACAAGAAGTTGTTAGCAAAGAAACTGTTGCAGTCAATGTTCTTCTAGCCAAGCATAAAAACATGTCAGCCAAGAGAGCAATTTCAATTTAGGGTATAAAATCATCTTCAAAAGACTGTATAGGAAGATGGTGAAAAATTGAAAAAAATATTACCTACTAAAACAGTAAAAAAGTAAGGAATGGGAAAAATTAATCATATGAAAGCTTTAGTGTGAGTGAGACACATCAGGACATTGTCCTGGGAGTTTTTTTCTCTACCATAGGAGCTGGGAATGGAGATTGGAGTCCGATTTGTTTTCAGAGGTCCTGTTGTGAAAGTCTTATTATAATATTATAATAGCATAGCCAAATGACAATGACTAATTTAAATTAGTCAAAATTAATTATTTTTAAGTAACTGAAAAATATATTTTAATTTAGGATTTTCCTTTCTTTCATGGTTCTGGTTTTGTATTAAAATACTTTTGGTCCAAGGAAAAAGGTAGTAGGGTGAATCCAGTGAAGTTCTTATCCATGTTTTATATTTCCTTGTTAAAAATCCCACAATAGTATCCGATATCAAATTCTGCTTATGTCTAATAATGTTTTCATAATTACCTCAACTTCCCCTCAACATTTTCCCTCTAAAACTAGACGGGAAGACATTAAGCATCTGTGCTCTTATCTTCTAACAACCTTTTGCCAATTTCATCAGTCTCTGATTTTCACTTCCTATTTCACAAAGAACAAGTGACTCATTCCGTTATATAATAATAGGAAATTTCTTTAGAATCTAGTTATATGCATCACTGGATCACAGAGTAGAGAAAAGCTTATAAATAATCCAAGTTTAGAACTAAAAAAACCTGAGGTCCAGAGAAATTAAGTGACTTGACTATGGTCACGGATGTTATCCAACATTTATAATGCCCAGATGCCCAATATATGATATTCTTCTGGTTAATAAGAGACATAGCTTCAACAGCATCTAGGGTTTAGCACAAACACAAACTCCACAACTGGCCATTCTGGTCTTTGATGAATGTCTAAGGCCACTTACAAACTGAAAGGACAACTTGCTTCTCAAAGTACTGCTCCAAATTCATGCTCGGTCTATCATGGAGGCAGTGCTCCCCCAGTTAAGAGCTATATCTTATAAAATTTCTCACTTCTTCCAGCAATTCATTCAAGCTGAAATGCTATTTTGAGAGAGGTTCTATATATTTATAAGAGGCAGAGAAGAGAGAGAAAGAGAGAGAAATAATTGGCAATTGATTTATAAAGTAGAATTTCATTTAATATTTCCTTTTCATGTCTGATGTAAGGCTTAAATGCTTTTGGTTCAGGGGAAAAAGGGAAGCTGCTAGTCACTGCTCAATCTTTCTATGACAAGGACATGGACTAGGAGTGATAAAAGCCCATTTAACAAAGGAAAAATAAAAGGGAGATAAAATAGGAAGATATGGAAGATGCAGCTATGGGAGGAGTATTAAGGGAGAGTGCAGGCTTACAGTATACTCCTCTAGCTTCAACCAGTGGGGAAAAGTTGTCTTTTCTTTTAGTTTTCTCTGACAAAGACAAGGTTGAATGTACTCACAATAAGCTTCAGCAGGAATTTACATTAGAATGTCAAAGTTGAAAAAAGAATGGATAGGAAGGAGAATTAAATGAGGAATATTTTTATTTTAAGTTTCTCCTCAAAAAGTGTAAGGGAAAGTACATAAAGCAATTATAATATCTGTTAAGTAACCAATGATTAAAAATGTATTATGATAAGCAGTAACAACTAGTTTTAAATAAGCAGAAATATTCACTCGGTCTTGCTTCTGGGAAGTCTTTGAATCAATACCTAACCAAAAAATGCCTAAATTTTTTTTCTAAGCTGAAGTTTTATGACTTAAAAACTGCCATAAGGGGCAGGTAGTGGCTTTGTGGATAGAGAGCCAGGCCTACAGGAGGTTTTGGGTTCAAATCCAGCCTCAGTCAATTCCTAGCTCTGTGTCCCTGGGCAAGTCACTTAAGCCCCAATTGCCTAGCTCTTACTTCTCTTCTACCTTGAAACCAATACTTGCTATTGATTTTAAGGCAGAAGGGTATGGGTTTAAAAAAACAACAGGCATTAGGTTTTAGTGATTAGCATCAGAATTACTTTAAGGCCCCAAAGTCATGGAAAATTTATTAAATCTAAGTGCTTGTTAATAAATAGAAACATAAGTTCACATTTTACATATTAAAGCTATAAAAAGCTATACCATATATTGTGCTTTATAAATCAACTTTGAAGGAATTATCTTTAGTGTAGAATGATGTAGAGTATGCAAATAGGCTTCCTGTTTTCTCTCTAGATGTTTTCAGTCATGTCAGTGGGGATAGTCACACTATATTTAAGGAGAGTACAAAGATTGTGACTAGGAGTCACATACAAATGTATAAAGCATGTTCCTATTATAGCACAACTACCTTTCTCCCCTCTCTTGAATAGTTTAAATGTGATAAAAATTTAAGCAAAGGAATGTTTCAAGGGTAACAAGAAAAAAAGGAAATTGTAAAGTGAAATAAAACTCAACAATCACATAAACATGAAGTATTAAGAACAAATATTACCCTCACACAGAGGAAGCAAGTATAGTCATTCTCTGTAGAAAATTAAATTCTTAAACTGGAATCAAAGGATTAAGTTCTAGATTGCACCCATGATTTCACCAATAATTTATTATCTACTTAATGAAAATTTTAACTTTCTTGTTCTTTTTAACTTTTCTTCTTCGAACTTTCAAACAATAGATAAAATTAAAATGTTTCTTAAATATTTAAAGAGCTGTAGAGAAGACTTGTTTTCTTTTAAGCAAAGAAGTCTCCAGTGCTAGAAATTCAGACTATTTAAAATATAAGTAAAGCTGATGCAAAGATATTAATAGGACTTAATACAGATAGAAAAATGCATATTAAAAAAACACAGTTCATATTAATGGAATAAATATTTACATATACAAAACCAGATTCAGAAGGACTCACTAATATATACTTACTGAGAAATAGTGTTGGTATCTAGGTCGACACAACTAACATCTGGTGGTGGATCATAGAGATCAAAGTATCTTGAATCAATCCCTACTATGAATGGACATGGTGCACTCAAAACATCTGCTAAAGCCAATGGGCAAAGAGGAACATATGGGCACGGCCAGTGGAAAGGAAATATCATCTTTGGATAAATAACAGATAAAAGGATATTTAGCTGTTTACCATGTAAAAAAATTACATAAAAACAAAATATCTTTTAAACATACAATTCATTTCCAACATTTGATAAAGGATGACACATAATCAGAGCTAATGGACATCTGTTACAATTCTATTCTGATGCTTCAATGTGTTGTGCATAACAAATTCTGGTAGGTATTTCTAAGCAAGAAAGGCTTTAAATATGGGCATGGTGTGAGACTTGGTGCCTTGTAGCCATTCAAGGTCCAAGATAGCTAAGTCAAAGAGGCTCCTCCCCAGAAAGGAGGATGACAGAGAATGATTTCTTCTAGCTGTGGAAACCCATGACAATGGTATACCAAAGTATGGATAGATTGTGAGCTATATAGTAGAATGAGTGCCCACAGTAATAAAAAGCAATGATCTTTTGAGATTTCTTAGTTTAATGATAAACATTAAAAATAAATCTAAAATTTTTAAAAATATTCCACCCTGAATCATCACAGAATATGAATTGGGGCTTTAGAAGTGATCTGGTTCAGGCTTGTAAAAGAATCTCTTCTATATCATTACCAAGTGACTCCACTGGAAAACTTCCAATGAGGTGGAACTTAGTAAACCTCTAAAAACTTCCATTGAGGGAAAACTCTGAACCTTTTCCAAGAGCCCATTTCACTTTGAGACAGCTCTTAATTGTTAGTAAGATTTTCCTTATATTGGGCCAAAACTGCCTTTTTGTATCTTCTACTTGTTGATTTTAATTCTATTTCTGGAGGAAGGAAACCAAGTTTATTCCTTCTCCTGTCCATTTATATCATGTATATCTTGTATATTTTTATTTGCATGTTGTGTCTCTCCTCTATAGGAATGTATGCTGTTTGAGAGCACAGGCCATAATTTTTCCTTTTTTTTTTTAATTTTAAACCTAGCACACAGAAAGCTTAATAAATAAAATGCTTGTTGACTAATTGATTCTACCATGTGACAGTACTTTAATACATGAGACAATTATATTGTCCAGCTTAGATAACTGTAGTTCCATCCATTCTTATTTAGAATGATTTCTAGTCCTCTCATTACCCTAATCATCTTTCTTGGACACATTCACTCTTTAAATATATTATAATGTGGTGTTTAGATTGGAACCCAATAATCCAGATGTAATTTGGTCAGGGCAGATTTGTCTCTATGTGTTATCTCCTTTCTTTGTGAATAGTTTTCAGACTAGGAGAGCAGAAGATTTTCTGGCTGCCATATCATACTATTTGCCCTTTTTGAGCCTATAGTGCATCCAGATTCCCAAATCGTTTCCACATAAACTGCTATTTAGCTGTTTTGGGTGAAATATACCTCTAAGTACATTTAGGACAACCATTTTCAAGTGAAAAACATTAAAAGAGTAAAATTACCTAAAAAAAGTTTTTTTTTTAAAAACTAAAAATCAATAAGAAATTTATACGTACAGATACTAATGCTTCTGTCACACTAGTCAGGACAGAAGGTCGTAGGGAATGGATGAGAATTTTATGTTCTGTTACTGCAAACACAAGTAGTGTTACAGCATTTTCAGGCCCCAGGTTTTGTAGAAGGGTTGAAAACCTGCCACCACTGTTAACAAAAATAAAAACAAAGACCATAATAAATATCAAAGAAGAAATTCACAGAATTTGTCTGAAAGATCAGAGATGAAAAAAGCAAATATTGATTGGGTAAAAATCTGTGCATCTGACACAGTTTTAAATCTAATAAAATCATACTGGTTTTTGCTATTGTGTTTTTAAACTCACAAGAAAACAATTTAGTGCTTCTGAGACTTCAAAACCACTAATCTTTTCTACCAAAGGAGAAGGGTCACTCATCCAATTTATATTAAAAGAGATCTGCCTTGAAGATCTTGATTAAATATAGGAGCTTGCTTTAGAAAGCTGTGCTTTAGTACTAGGTCTGTATCCCAAAGAGATTAAAAAAAAAAAGAGGGAGTGGGAATCTACTTGTACAAAAACATTTATAGTAGCTCTTTTTGTGGTGGCAAAGGATTGAAAATTGATGGTATATCCATCAATTAGGAAATGGCTAAACAAACTGTGGTATATGATGGTGATGGAATACTATTGTACTGTAAGAAATGATGAACAGGATGGAAAGCCCTACATGAACTGATGCAGAGTGAAATAAGCAGAACCAGGAGACCATTGTACACAGTAACTGCAATATTGTGGAATGACCAACTGTAAAAGACTTGATTGCTCTCAGCAATATAATGATCTAAGACAATTCTGAAGGACTTAAGACAAAGAATGCTATCCATCTTCAGAGAAAGAATGGTTGGAGTAGGAATGCTGGTCAATGTATATAATTTTTCATTTTAGTTTATTTGAGTTTTTATTTGGAGGTTTTGGTTTTATAGGAGTACCCCTTTGCAGAAATGAACAGTATGGAAATATGGTTTGCATAATACACGTATTAGTCAAATCAAGTTGCTTACCTCCTCCATTAAGGTTGGGAGGGAGACAATTTGGATCATATAATTTCAGAAAATTTATGTGGAAAATTATAATTACATGCAATTTGTAAAATAAATATCTTTACAACAAAAATAAATAAATAAAAAGCAATGCTTTAGTTAGATGGCAGAGACAGAGCATGTAAAAAGCTTTTTTAGACACAGCACATATATGTATATATATATATATATATCCCAATTTCAATTTCTAGCAATAAAGGTATATCACTCATTTACAACAAACCAATAAATAAAAATTTGGATTTACCAAAAGATACATAGATGTGATTTTTCCATTACAAAAGGATTTGGTAAATTATTTCTTTTAACATCAAGTTCCTGTACTGAATTTAAAATATAATTCCATTTAAACACAATTTTTAAAATACAAAAAACATACAAATGTATGGCAATGCAAGTGTTAGACTGTTTTCTTATTTTTAAATATGTATAAATTGTTTATATTTGCAAGATACTGATTTACAATAAAATAATTTATTAAGAAAATACTGTTAGTTAATAGTTACTTCCATCACAAAATGTGGAATCAGAGCTATAAAGTGAGAGAAGATACAAACTAAGTTATTAATGAAACCATTTATAATTCTTTTAAAACTAAGGTAAAAAATACAAGTATCTCTTTTCCCTGATATGATAGCTTAGTTACATTGTGTCTACAACTCTATGACTAGAAAATTAAGTTGCTAATTGAATTTCAAGGTACTATACATGACAGGAAAACATCATTTTTCTCAATTCATAAAATGATAAAGTATATTGTTCTGCTAATCTGCAATACCAGAAATAGAATTATTTTTTCATATTTCAAATTATATTTAGAAATGTATAATTTGCAACTTTTGGGAGGATATTAAAACAAGGCAATACATTTTAAAAATATATATTTGGACATATGAAGCAGGAAACAGTATGAACTAAAAAACACTTCATAATAAATAAAAATATTCATTGTTTTTTACTAATAGTTCTTCTACATGACATAAAAATTATTAAAGATTAATTCTAAGGGACTTGGATCCAATAAAAAGTTACAGCAAAATATTTTCACTGATATATCAAATTATAATATATTTTAAAAGAGAACAATTGAAAAGAGATACCTCACTGGATAATGACCATTTAAAATTGTTTAAATTTTAACTTATGGGAAAATGTAGTTTTACTTACCTCAAAGGAAGAGGTGAAGACACAGGTTGACTAAGAATAAGGTTATCATGTGGTGATAACTGTAATAGATTTAGAACAACTGTATTTTGAATGAATCCTTCATTAATGGCAAGGAAGCTATAGAAAATACCAAAATCATTCCAAAACCCTAAACTGGTTTTTTTTTTTTACAAAAATCTCATTACAAAGCAAATGTGCATAAGAGTAATATGATGGCACCATTAAAAATTCTCTTCTTATTTATTAACAATAACTAAGTACACAAAAAATTTAAGAAAACTATTTTAACTATCACTTTTTTCTATCATTCTTTACCCTCTCCTTTGTCTGTAGCCATATTCCTTTTGCTCCCTAACAAATTTCTTAAATACTATTATAATCAATATACATTTTAAAACATCAAACAAATTATTATGGTAAAATGTATTTTTTTCCTTTCTGAGTATTCAGCTCTTTGTCATCATGCTTTAATCTTTTAATAGGAAGTGAATATTAGTTTAATTTAGTATGAAGTATGAAAAAGTGATTTGTGCAATTTTAGACAATATCACAAAGCTGGGCACTAAAAACTTCAGTCTAAAATTTATTATTTAAATTTTTACAAAGCAGAATATATGTACATAATAACATACAAATCAAGATTTACCTGAACTAAAATTCGTGGTCTCTGAGGAGATGGAAAAGGAACTTTGTGCATAAAATGTGAAATATGTCTAAAAAGAAAATAGAGAAAAATATTAGCCTAAGAAAAAATTAATTCCGAAGCATTTTATTCTATAAAATACAGATTAACACCCTATGTAAATCTTGTCATTAGTCAAAAGTTTCTGTGGATTTATTAAATCACAAAATATTATATTACCAAAATACTAGCTCCATTTTCCCCACCAGTTGCATGGAGATGAAAATTTATTTTTAGCATATTATCAATAATCTACATACAACAATTATTTAGACAATACCTTATTTATCATTGTATTCCCCCCCACCCCAGCATCTCTTAAGAGTGCATAGTAGAAATTTCATAAATGTTGGAGTCAAGGAGTCCTGAAGTAGAATCTTGCTTCAAATACTATCTTTGTGACCCTGGGCAAGCCATTTCACTCCTCTCAGTTTTAATTTCTTTACACTGAAAAATGAGAGATGACATTCCCCTTCAGGTCCAATCTAGAAGTCTCTGTTTTGGTGACCAAAGGAACAAAAGGTCAGTCATGTTGCTTCCAGCATAGGGACAGAAAGGTTTGTAGCTCACCTTGCAACTGAGGGCTGAAGCAGCCAGTATGTGAGTGCAACATGTTTTGTTCAGTGACCATTCTCAGTGAGAATCCATATACCAAGGAGAAGGTTAGCCATTCATCTCTTAAAAGTCAATTAAGGGGGCAGCTGGGTGGCTCAGTGGATTGAGAGCCAGGCCTATAGATAGGAGGTCCTACGTTCAAATCTGGCCTCAGATACTTCCTGGCTATGTGACCCTGGGCAAATCACTTAACCCCCATTAGCTCTTATCACTCTTCTGCCTTGGAACTAATACACAGTATTGATTCTAAGACAGAAGGTAAGGGTTAAAAAAAAAGTCAATCAACCCTTTGGGAATATGATTGCATAAAAGAGTGATTCTGCATAATGAATGGGCAACTAGGTGGTATCATACTGCACAGAGCACTGGGCTTGGAATCAAGAAGATTTGAGTTCAAGTATGACCTCAGACACTAGTGTGACTGGGCAAGTCACTCAAACTCCTTCCCTCAGTTTCTTCACCTATAAAGTGAGCAAAATAAATAATAGTGCCTCTTCCCCAGGATTCTGGTAAGGATCAAATGAGATAATCATCATAAAGCACTTAAGCATATCATCTGGTGCCTAATAAACACTATAGAAATGTTAACTATTATTATTATTATTAAAATATTGAACTTCCCTGTAAAAATCAAATTACTCCCAGATCTTCTATTTAAATAGGATGTGTAGGCAGGGCAGCCATCTCATTATTTTTTAGCTGAACTTCAGTTGTCTTTCCAGAACCTCAGCACCATGCAAGATCACAACAACCCTAAAACTCCCCCCAAACCTCTGCCTTGGTCATATTGAATCAGGAACTTCCCTTCTCCCTTCAGCTTCCCCTACCTCCTTTTTCATGTGTTGTCTCTCCATTAGTCTCTGAACAACTAGAGGGCATTGTCTTTTGTCTTTCTTTGTATCAACAGAACTGCCTAGCATACAAAAGGAGCTGAATAAAAGTTCTCTGACTGGTTTTTTTTTTTTTACCTTCTACTATCAGGGAATAGATTCTAAAATTCTTATTACTTCTTTTCCTAGAGGAAAAAAATTTCAACTCTATAAATAGATTTTGATTTATATTCTAAAGAAACAAAAGAAGATGAAACATCCTTATCAAGCAAGATATTAATGCTTATTTCATAGGTTTATTTTTGTATTATGCATATCTTTTCAAAACATACAAAACATTTTCCTCTTCTACCATAGGAATAATTTCAGTTGTAGAACTGCAAATCCAACTGAACTCATAAATCATCAGAATGAAAATTCATTTGTTCGAGAAATATATATTAGTTACTTGTCATGGCCAAGGAATTCTGCATATGGAATAAACAATATCTGAGTTCAAATGCTTACACAGACATTAGACAATTTAACTTCTGCCTGCCTCAGTTTCCTCCTCTGTAAAATAGGGATGATTATTGGACTTAACTGCCAGGGTTGATGCAAAGATAAAATTAGTTAATATTTGTAAAGCTCTTTGCAAACCTTAAATGCATGGCATAAAATGCTAGTTATTATTATGAATTAGATGCTATGGGGTATATAAAGATGACTAAGACTCATTCTTGCCATTAAGGAATTTACTGTCTAGTAGAATAGAAAACTGTATTTTCAATTATACTTCAAAAGTCTGTAATTTTGTCAACCTGAGTACTGTATCAACAGACACAGATCACAAGATAATTTCTCTATAATAAATGATCATGGAGAGTTGCTGTGAATGATAAATGTATTATTTTGCATTTGGCTTGGTGATGAGCCTGTTCCAACCTCTCTATGTTGGTTAGTCTGCAGACAATAAACACATAGTTCATTCTTGAGACCTTACTCAAAACCTCAGTGGCTCAGAAGAGCCAACTAGAGCTTCTGTCCCCACTGACAGAACCTCTGACTGATGAGTCATTTCAATGCCACAATAAAGCATCAAATAAAATTGTTAATGAGTACTATTAAAATACAGGGGAATAAGAGGCACCAGGCCCTCAATGACCTAAATTATTTGCATATATAGGAAGAAAGTAGATGAGGAAGGTAGACAAATGTGAGGCAAGGCAAACTTGGAGAAATGATATGTCAACTCCCACATGGTAATTCCATCACTGTATAGCAAAAACTGGATCATTTGGGGTTCCTGTGCTTAAAAATTCATAAAAGCCTTGGTGACAAATAGGACAAATAGCATGACAAATGTAAGAGAGGAAACCCAGACGCAATCTGTCGGAAGGACAAGTCAAGTGGGGGAAGGGCAAGAAGGACAGAGAATTCCAGAGAAGGAGCTGAAGAGCTGAGAAAATCTAAGCAGTTATCTCACTTCTCTTTGGGGAGCCTTCAGAGAGGTTGGTATGAGAGAGGTTGGTATGAGTCTTGATCATCCTTCTGTGAATCCAGATCCCCTGAATCCAGTGGAAGACAACAGGAGTGGATAGGACTTTGTCATAAAGTCCAGGAAGATTTCCTTTCCATCCCTCTAAAGCAGTCCTTGAACTTCATATCATAACTATATCATAAGACAGATAGAAGTTAGGACAGCTCTCACAATTGACCCCAGAGGGTCAAGAAGGCAAAGCCTGACCCTGTAGGATTTGGGGAGAAGGGGAACAGTTGTTAGCCTTTAGGGACTTCCTACTTCCCACTTTCCCATTACCTTATCCTACATCTTACTTGCCCTACACCTTATGTGTGTTCCTTAAGAATAAATGCTGTTTAATTAGATCAAGTGCCTGCTTCATAATATCTAGGAAGGGAGACCTGAAGTTTGGGGAGGAAAACTGCACCTTCTCCTCAGGGAGAGAGAAGCAGTTCAGTCCTGGACTTTGTATCAGCCCAGTCTCTGAAGAAATATAGTCTGTGACTCTGAAGACAACTTAGTGTGGGTTTACTAGGGAAAGAGAGGAGAAACAATCTATTCCCCCTTCTCCAACTTTTAGCTCCATTCCATCTTTATCACACTCTAGTCCCCCTCCATTACACAGACAAATATAGAACAAAGAAATGTAGATTAGTTGTATAAGATCTTTCTGCAAATAATTTAGGAAAGCTATATGGCAG
Organism: Monodelphis domestica; assembly: GCF_027887165.1. Lineage (NCBI taxonomy): Eukaryota > Metazoa > Chordata > Mammalia > Didelphimorphia > Didelphidae > Monodelphis > Monodelphis domestica. The sequence goes on from NC_077227.1 coordinate 156,238,436, forward strand.
AAAGATATGGCTTTGGATGTCAGGATACCTAACTAAAAGTAAGCTCTTTCTCTGCCACTTAGCAGCTATATGACCCTAAGGAAGTCATACAAGCCTCAGTATATTCATTTGTAAAATGGGAATAATAATAATGAGGTTGGAATATTAACTTGAAAAGTTTGTTGTGGGGAAAGCAAGAATATAAAATACTACAGAAATGTGAGCTATTACACTTACTTAATTTAGTCTCATCAAATGTAAACTTTACCCACCTTCATTTATTTTTGATGTGTAATATTTAAGTGGGTAAGGAAAAATACAAATATGATTTAATATCTATTATACATCACAGGGTCATATTATCATGAATAAACCTTGGTTCCATCTAGTACAAAAACTTCATTTTTACAGATGAGGAAATTGAGGCAGAGAGGGTTAGGGGCTTTGCCAACATCAGGCAGGTAGGATGTGACAGGTGAGATCTGAATCTCAGTCCTGACTCTGAATCCTGTGATTTTGCCATCAGACTATGGCACATGTAAAAAGAGGCAAAATGTTTATAAAGCATGGGATTTTTAAAAAGCATTGATTACAGAACAAATAGAAGAACTATATATTCATTTCATTTTGTCAGTTATAGATAACAAAAATAATCCTGTTACTAAAACAAAACTTAGCAATAGTCCTTGAAATTACTTTGGCAGATTGTGACTTTATTGGTAAAGGGAATTCCAGATGAAGAAACTTGATCTTTTGATGCAAATTGGCACCTGCTCTGCATGTGCTCTTTTTCTCAGATGGCTGCCTGGAGTATGGAGAGAGCCAGGGAATTGCCCAGGAACTATTTTTTTTTTCTTTTACAAAGGAATCTTCACTTCAGATGGTATAATCACAAATATAGAAATTTATTCCCCCAACAGATGGGAGACATAGTTAAACTCTCCCTTCTGGACCACATCAGTTTCTGGAGAGGAAAAGGGGATTAGGTTCATAGTTTAAATCCATTCCTAAAGAACACAGCCCCAGAACCAATTCCAAAACTTCCTCAGTCTCTAATCCCTGGCCTTCTGGCTTCTCAGGGATTCTAAGAGGATTCCCTCTAGTACTGGTTCAGTTGAAGGCATTTATGTTGGATGCAACAGATCTCCAAAAGGAGCATACATGGAAATGATGGAGGAAAAAGAGTGACATGCTCAGTTTCACCACCTTTTAAGGAACTCTGGAACTCAAAGCTGGTATGTGCCCCTGGAGGATATGAGCCAGGTCTTTATAACAATGAGGTCATCTTTGCTGTTCTATATTATCTTTTACCTGGAAACATATCCCTTAATGTAACCCTTTCTAAATATATAATTCTATTATTTAAATGCTAGAATTTAGATGACATGAAATTAAAACAACATAATTACATATTTAGAAAATGTTACATCGAGACCTATTTGCCATATGAAATCTGGCTAACTTGGAAACACAAAAACTGCATGGTGAGTCTAATAAAAGTTAAAATCAGAACCAAAACAATTCCCAACTTACTTCTCAATTGGAAGGACATGAGGTCCAGATATAGAATAGCGATATAGAAAAGTTAGAAACTTCTTGAAGGCATCAAAGAAAGGCCAGTGAGAAAGTAGGCAGATGCATTTATTAGTGTGAACTGTTTTGGAGTTATCAGATTTCCCCTCTGTAGAAGATGATAATCCCAAATGAAATCTTTGTTTTTCTGTGAGATTCTCTTCAGGGTAGGATTCATAAAACTGAATAGCAGCACCATAGACCTGCAAAATAGTTAATGTTGGTGACATATATGTTTTTATATTCCTTAATGCAAGTCAAATAAAAAAATATTCTGGGAACATGCAATCACCCCCCCTCCCCCATTGATTGCTCTGGACTCCTAAGAAAAGTTATATTGCAATTGTTTGTTTGTTTTTTAAAGAATTAAAGCTACCTGACAAAATTCTTTTTTTAAAGTGACCCATGGAAACAATTTCACATCATGAGAAGGGAACTGAAAACAGTAAAAGTAGAGCTCTAGATTCTGCTAATATTTTTGTGTCAATTTATCAACCATTTTTTTTGAGGAAGCATGTCAATGAAGGATGTGACCTTTGCTAGTCTTAATGGAAAAAAATGTGACTAAAAACTTCTATCATAGCAGCATAGAAGAGCTTGGAGAGACAAATTATTTCTTTGCTATATCTAGAAATGTCTGTTGCTTTATTTACTCTTTTTTTTGCCTAGACTATGATTTCATTGGTTTAAGGAACTTTCATCAAGGAAACTCCTTCCACACAGATAAGCAATTCACTTGCAATTTAACAGTCATAGAGTTGCTTGGAAGTCTTAGAGGTTATTGGTCACACCTAGTATATAAGACAGGACTTGAACCCAGGTATTCCAGGCTCCAGTGGTTACCCTTTAATTATTAACACCATTCACTACTAATCTACTGTCTACCAACCACATGTTAATAAGAGTTCAACAGAATTAACTATAATCATCTAAATTTTAGAAGTTGTTTGTTCTGTAAATTTTGTATTGCTAAAGAGTAGAAACTAAAGATTTGCAAATTTACATAAAATTCATAGCTGTATTTTGCTAAAATGACTTAGTACCTTTTCAGCAGAAGCTCCAGTTAACACAAATGTAGAAAAAACAGGAAGAGGGTATTTGTTATTTGATGGCCAACATTCAATAGTTGCCCCCATTGGTAAACAAAAGAGGGGAACCGATTCTGGTAATGGGAATGACTCATAGTCTTCTTCAGGATATCTGCAAATTAAACCTAAAAAAAAAAAAGGCTTCAACAGTCATCAAAAACTATTGAACTAATTTTTCCTAATTTAGCTGTTAAATGGTCAAAACATTTAATAAAATTTATCTTATGATACTTTAAAAGAATTTTATAAAGTTAAACTTCTATAAAAACCTATAAATTCTTAATATTAATAAACTGCTTAGTATTTATCATGTACCAACTATATTCTAGGAGCTAAAACAATTATGAAAAAAGATAATGCCCTTTAGATTGGAGTATATGTGTCTCTGCCTCTGTCTTCAAGTTGTTATGATTAAAATTCTTTCTGGAGACTGTATATTAATTTATAATTATTTATTAGTAAAGGCTACAGAGAGAGAAGTCACATGATTATCTGGCCCCACCTAATTAATCTCTGTTTGAATTTTAATCATAAAGTATATTTCTATCTTTAACATATATTTTCAATTTGGCTACAAGCTTTTATCTATTTCACAATTTTTTGGCACCTTTCTTCTAAGCGTGGTAAGACAGGTCCTATGAACCAAATGCTCATCTTATTAAGCAGATAAAAGAAAATGTTTTCATAAAAACAGAAAGAAAAGGGCTGTAGAGTCAGGAAAATGGATTTTTAATATTTTATAAATTCTGTTATATCTAAGAATTATAGTTAACTAAGGAGTCCAGAAGAAGCAAAGTATATTAGATTGGTTCATTGGCTCCTAATTTCCTTGGGAAAATTTTATGGAGAAGATATTACAAGAGGAATTTGAAGAACTTTTTAACAACCTGGGCAACATGGACTTCCCTAGGTACTATCTGTGAATAGTATAGGCAATAACTTTTTAACTAGTACCTATTGTAAAAAAGTAGAGAATACTGTGGGAAATTAAAATAAAGGAGAAAGTTTTTTCTAGATCAAAATCTAGCTCTAGATCTAAAATTACATAAATCTGTGTTTATACTATTTGTGTACATATATACATATATAACTTCAATAAAGATGTGAATGAAAATTCTTTATTTTATTGTCTATCCTGAGTTAACAGTAACTTAAGTACCCCTTCTTAGTACCTAACTAGACTAAAGACAAGATTAACTCCCCTTTGTCTGCTTTTAAATTGAATCAATAAAAGATTAAACATCCTATGTAGCACTAGGTGAGAATTCACATCCTTACAAATTCAATCAAATCAGGAAACTGTGGATCTTTTTGATAAGAACCTAACCTTCAGAAGGTGAGATGTCAATCCTACAGACACTGCCCCTTGGGCAGTGCTAGACAATTTGTAAACTGTGATTGGCCCCTGTAAAGAAGGGAAGGGACAAGAAGACACCATAAAAAGCAATCCCTGACCTCCTTCAGTGCAGATTGTCTTTGAGGGAGCTTTGCTGGAGACTATGGCTTGGATTGTGGGCTTAGAGCTCAATTTCTACTTGGACTCTGACTCTTGGACTACCTTCTTTGGGTGAGTAAAAGGCTGATTCCTTTCCTAGCTTCTAGAGCAGTGGTTCTCAACCTGTGGGTCACGACCCCAGCGGGGTCTAACGACCAAAACACAGGGGTTGCCTAAAGCCATCGGAAAATACATATTTCTGTTGGCTTTAGCTTCTGAGAAATCGTGCTACTTTGCAGCAAGATCTTGGAAAGAACTGGGACCCTGCTGCCACACATTGTACTAATATTAGTTACCTATCAGCAGCCCTCCCCCATGGGCAATGGATTTATCCTGTTGCCTGGAGACCGGACTCAAACAGAGACCCAGAGAGAGCACCTGGGCCCTGGCTCCAGAGGGGTTAAGAATGAGTCCTGGAGCAGATAACTCCTGGAGTGGATAACAGAGCCGAGTAACCCCAGCAAAGTGAAGCTTCAGCTCAAGCTGGAGGGAGATGACAGAAAGAAGAAGGCAGCATCTGCGGACCCCCTCCCCAGACAGGACTTACCTCCTGCCCCAGCGCTCAGGCTGCCTCTTGCTGGATTAATATTTCTCAATATATAATTAAATATTGTTTTTGTGATTAATCACTATGTTTAAATTATGTTAGATTTGTAGCAATGAGATTGCATAGTGCATATCAGGTATTTACATTCCGAATCATAACTGTAGCAAAATTACAGTTTTGAAGTAGCCACCAAAATAATTTTTTGGTTTGGAGTCACCGCAACATGAGGAATGGTATTGCAGGGTCATGGCATTAGAAAGGTTCAGAACCACTGTTCTAGAGAGACTAGCTTCCATCTTGGAGGAGGCTTCCTGGTTACCCACTACCAGCCTTCCTGGTTGAGAGCTAATTAATCTCTGCCTGGATTAAGCAAACTCAAGGCAAAACATTTAGGTTGATAGGATAGATAACATCTCTATCCCCTTCACATTTCTCCTCTTTATTATTTCTTCTCTATTTGTAAATATTTGCAAATAAATTTCTGACTCAAGATATAATAAATACTGGTGACCACATAATTTCATATCATAATCATCCAACCATTAATTTTAATCTTTTCAAAGGGAAGGACATAAATATGGTGTTGTACAGGATGGGCAAGCAGACTTGCAATCTGAATCACTGAGATAAATATCCAAATTGATTAGATAACAGATCTACCTAAGTAATGTATAATTATTCTAAATTGCAAAGTTTAAATTTTTTTTGAGAGTAATTTTAGGTTAAGAAACATGCTATCTCTCCAAATCCAGAAAGTGAACTCTTTGGAGAAGGCACCATGAAGATGCCTCCACAGACCACAAGCTACACCAGAAGATCCAGAGTGAACTTTGGGATGTGGTGATTTGAACTGTGTGGGGTTGAATGCATTTGTTTTGTATGTATACTCTTATGCTGAATGGGACTCTCCCCTGACTGGCTTTTTGTCAATGTGCTAGCAATCATTGGTTTTGTTCTTTTCGTCTTATTCTCAAATTATTATAATTTAAAAGTTGGTTATGTTTACAAGATCCATTGGAGAGACTAGTCTTCCATGGATCTCAGGGGGAATGTATAATTGAAAATCTGTTTCCCTAAAAAAAGAACTACATTTCCCAGGAGTCCACTGAATTCCTGTAGACAGGGGATATTAGGCAAGGACAGGAAGGGTCCCGCCTCTTTACTTCATGTCCTAAGCTTGGTGGTGGTAAGGTGGGTGTTTGAACTGGCTGATCAGTCATGGGCACATGGTCTTTATTTTGTATCTTTCTTATTCCTTGATTTCTAATGATCATTAATAAATCTCTTAAAAATATATTTTTACTACTGAGATTTAATTTTAACTTTTACAGTATTATATACATGTTTCTTTGTGTGTATACAAAACCATAAATGCAGACATATAAAAGACAATCAAGTAGCGCAATTTAGTTAAATGTTTGTCAAATAATCATTAAAAAATAAATACAGATTACTTAGAATAACTAGAGCAAGCTTCATGAAAGATTTTTTTTTCCTGATGGTGTTAACATATTTTATGATTTGGGATGGGATGGGATGAGATAAGGGCAGCTATCTGACCACTGAAGAATATTAGGTAGGTGATAGCAAGAGATTTTGGTTGTGAGATTCAACCGTTGGAGATTTTAAAAGCTCATCATTAGGTAATCTGAAAAGCAATGGAAAACTACTATTAGGTTCAAAAAACAAAGTAAAAAGATAAGAAAGCAGAAGATTCTTATAGATCAAGAGTCTAAGAATATAAGTACAAGAGTACAAAAGTACATAAGAAAGAATGTAGAGCTGGAAATAGGAAACCAGATTAAGGACAAAACAAGTAGGTCAGTATGAATAGGATGAAGAAAAGGTAGGAAAATTCAGAAAGATGTTCATTTGGGTTGATCAATGACAAGGTCTTAAAGACAAAAAGGTTAATGATGAAGGTGATAGAAGCCACTGTAGGGCTGGCTTTAAGCTGAAGGTGATAAAGTAACAATCAGCTAGTCAGAAATATGGCTTTGGTTATAGCATCTAAGACTGACTAAATAGAAGTGGTGTAAAAATCAAAGAAGCCAAGAAGACTGGAGATAGTGTTAAGGGGTAAAATTTGGGGTTATTGACTGAATATATTATACTAGTGGTTGCCAGGGATTAATTCAATCCCAATAAAATACTCAAGTGAGTTTGGGATTTTTATGGTAGTTTAATTACAACAGAGGAAAGAAATTAAGAAGAAGAGAGAGAGGAAAGAGAATTTAAACTGCTCCAGCCTGGGCTGAGCCAGGCAGGAGTTCAGAGGCCTTGGACAAGGGGCCTTCTCAATCTAGCTCGGCTACCAGTCATGAGGCCTCCTCCAAGATGAGGGGTCTCATAGGAGGATAGCACTTTAGGAGGTAAAGGAAAGGAGGAATCAGCCTAACCACTCACCAAGAATGCCGCTATGAGCTCCCCACACTGCTGAGCCCAATGTCTCTGCGAGAGAGACAGCAAGAGTGATAGCCAGAGCCACAGCGAGAGCGCCAGGGAGAGGAAGTGATGTGAAATATATAGACGATTCTTTACATTACTTCTTGCATCTCACATGTACCAGTGGTAGCTTAAGCTTGACTTAGGACAGCCCAGGGGGTCAGTCAGTTGTTTCTTATTTATCGCTTGCTAGCACATGTCGGTCATAGGCCATCCTCAACACTTAATCCTTAAGTAAGAGTGCATACATTTCTGGTTGCTAAAATTCTAAAGACTAAGCAGAATGGAGAAAATCTAAAATTCACAATAGAGATAGACCAGAGATAGAAAAAAATTGATAACTACCCCCCCAAAAATCATTTAACAAGCAATAGCCAATCTGGTGTGAAATTTGATGTCTTTATCTTGGGAATGGATTAAATGCTATCTTGCCTCTAGTAACTAGGAAGGTAGGCTTAGAGAAAAAGTTTTCTTTCTTAAAATTTTTTTTAGTTAAGTTTTATTCTTGCCTTTTGTTTTATACTATAGTAACATCTCCTTAATTCTTCTGCTACTATTGTATATCCTCATAAAAGAAAATCATTTAAGCAAAATCAAACAGTACATAGTGATACTGTTCTGACATAATATGCCATATTTGACAATCATAGTCTCTTTACTTGAAAGGAAAAGGGTGTTTAGATGATTAGTTCTCTAAGACTAGAATTGGTCATTATATTTAATTAGATTTCAACTGTTTTTTTTAAAGAGTTGTTTTCATTTACATTATTGTAATCATTAAATGTGCTGCTCATTTCATGCTATGTCAATATATATCCCTTCTCCTTTCTTTTACTAAATCAAGGCTTCTTGAGAGCAAGAACTATTTCACTTTTCTATTTCTATGTCCAGCACCTGACACATAGAAGGCACTTAATAAATGTTTGTAAATTAATCAGTTCATGTTAAGTCTCCCGTGCTCCTTTTAGTTTCCAGTTTCATAATTTGTTTTTGGCACAGTGTTTTTGAAGTTTTTCAGGAAAAAAAGTACTTAGGCCTGTTGAGGTTCAATTACAACTTAAGTAGAATGTAGTTCAAGATGTATCAATTATATATTAAAAAATAACTCCAAGAAGTCTTACTCTAATGGGGCCTGTATGAGGGTAAAGAAGTGATCCTGAGTTGTAAAAGTCAAAGATAGTTAGATGCCATATGGTAAACTCCATCATGTTGGAAAACCTTAGAATATTAACTTATCAACAAACTATGTGTCCAAGAACCAATATACCTCATTTTTAGAGCCTCCTCAGCAAAAAAATGACCATAAAATAACTGATTCTTTTTTTGGCCATGGCAATTTACAAAATGGGCAAAACCACACACAAACACCCCCCCCCCCCCCCCGCCACAATCCTATATGGTTCCCTTCTGTTATCACAATGAAGGTGGGAGGAGGGTGTGCAGGTGGAAAATTTGTCACATCTGAGCTACATTCCCATCATCCTTTTAAGTTATGTCTTCATTTTACGTACGGAAGCTTGGTAAATAAATTTGGCTGAGACCCAACTGTGGGGCTCTTTTTTGAGAGCTTGTGCTTCTGGTAAAGTGTTGCAGGTGTGAGTCTCTGGCTCTCTTTGCTCTGCTCACTTGACTGAAAGAATCCTTTTTTTTCCTTTTCCCTCTCTTTTGATTATTATTAAAATCCTATATATATTAGATAAAATAGTAGCATTTATTCATTTTTACTCTTACAAGGGGAAAAGAGTTAGAAGGGGTTAAGACTCATACAATGTTTAAAATGTCCAATATTAATTCAACAGTTGCTACTCTTGAAGCTGGCCACAGGTCAAAAATCATATGAGTTAATTAGGGAAGAACTAAATCATTTATGTTATAAGCTTAAGAGCTGATGTCTGGAGGTTGGCTGATAGGTTCTCTTTGCAGAAGTGAATAAAAGAGTTGCAAAGTTGATGTTCTCCTACACATCATTACATGGAATACTTGATCATCTTGCTTTTTAGTGTTGATGCTGAACATCAGAAAAATAGATTAACATAAAGATATTCCAGTATATATTCAGAGCATTCATTATAGGGAAAATACAAAGCAGGATATAGGAGAAACAGTACTGGGTTTAGAGTCAAAAGACTTGGGTTTAAATTCTAGTATAAAGTTTTGTGGCCCTGGCTGATTTGCTTATCTCTTCTAGAATTTGGTTTCCTCATTTGTAAAATTAGAAAATTGGACTAGATTTCTAAGGTTGCTTCCAACTTTCAAATCTTACCATATCATAAGTACAGAAAATAATTTAAAAACTCAATAAAATCTTCCAGCTAAATCAAAATATACTTTGTGACTTTAATATGAAATTGGGTAAAGGGATTGACAAAAATTTTGGAAAATATAATCCAGGATTAAGAGATGAAAGAAGTCAAAGGGTTGTCAACTGCTAAGAAATCTAATGACTATAATATATAGGAATTATTTTTTTTGGTTGCAATATAGTAAACATAGTCAAGTACCAGGTAACACCATAAAATGAAGTTGACTTAGAGAAGTTGATTTAGATGGGAAATTACAGATGTAGCGGTTACTTCAGAACAGGCTTTTGGTGTTTTTGACTGGTAACAGAGGTTAGGGTAAACATCAAATGAGAAGGTTAAAGATAAGAAGACACACAGTGTAGTTATAGTAGCTCCAAAATGATGTGTTTAAACAACCTGTCTATTTTTAATAATGGGAAATGGGTAAGAGTAAAAACATATAGCATTGTTATTTCCTAGAGAAGTTTTTAACCAATCCAAAAAAGTCATTACAACAAGGAGGCCAAGACAACTTTGATACTATCTTGACCAGAAAATATTAACCTTTTTGACAAGTAAAGGGGAATGAAACTCAAGGAAAACACCAGTTTAGCATCCAAGTTCATTTGTAAAATACCATGGAAGGGAGCAACATGAGACTCTAAATAGTTATCACTATATAAGGCATTGAAAAAGTTAAAGAAAAAGCAGAGCTTTGCGTGTGATGTCCCCAGCTAAAGATAGATTACACAAAGAGAACTTGTAGATGAATCTGAAAGGACAAAAGGTATAAAATAAATCTACCTCTGGTACAGCATTTTATTCTCATCAGTAGAACCACCACATTTGGAGCACTTCAGGATCTGGTACACTTGGGGAAGTGATAAGGGCAAATAAGAAGTTGAAATGAGAAAAGACAATGAAACCTGACCAAATGTATACAGGAGAAATCAGTGTTAATAGGAGCAATTTTAAAGGCTTTAAGGAATCAATTCCCAGATAAATTTCAAAGAGAGATTCCTAAACAATGGAAACTTAGTGAGATTATGTTCAACTTTAAAATAATATGGATCAGTCATATGAGAATGAAAAACAAGATACTAAAAAGAATGAAATAAAGTATTTCAGTGTGTTAAGGGTTTATGGAAAAGACACAGATAAGAAGTCCTCAGGACAAGATTTAATTTGCATTGGTAGAGGGAACATACTGTAAACCTCAAAATTTCTTAGACTTATAAATGTTGGAAATTTCACCATTGGGAAATTTCATACTTGAAAAATTCCCTATTGATAGTGGGTCTTGGCTATTGGAATGTGAACCCCTTTGGCATGAGAGTTTCCCCCTCCTCCCTTCTTAAGATTACTTTAGGACAGAAACCTTTTGCTGAACAATGGAAAGGACTTTGACCTATGCTTAAGCATAGAACAGGAATTTCTTTGAGTCATGATTGATTTTAGAATTGATACAATGGAGATACTTGGAATCAATCTCCACCCTACTCAGTTCTAACAGGATTGAGGAAGGGCTGCAGCATAGATCAAAATTTAATTATTCCAATCTCTACCCTACTCAGGTTAACAGGATTTAGGAAGGGCTGTAGCAAAGGATCAAAGATTTAATTATTTGAAAATATGACCTTCAACAGACATGTGCAAAGCCAGAGACCTCTGGGCGGTCCTGGGTTAAGCTAGAGCCTCCATTGGCACAGGGAAATCGATGGACAGTGATTGGTAGATGTGAGAACTGAGGGGAGGCAACTTGGATGGTTTCCTTAAAGAGAGAGGGGTCTGAAGACTCAGGGGGGTGGTTTTTAGGAGTTTTTCGGAGTGGTTGCAGTGTGCTCTGAGAAGCTTGCTCTGAAGGAAGCTGAAGGTGGGGGCTCTGAGACTGTTTCTCCATTTTGGTCACATGAGTAATAGGGACTGATCTCCTTTCTTTGCCCCAGCTATCTAAGGGCTTGGGCCTTTTGGCCCAGCCTAAACAGAAGGGGTATTTAAGCCCTATTCCCTTCTCTCCCCTTTCTCTCTACCTCTATCTCTCTATCTCTAATTCCTTTCTTCCTCCTGTTAGTAATTAAAACTCCATAAAAGGTTGATGGCTGACTTGAGTTTTCATTTAGGAATTACATAGCTGAATTCCTTGGCGACCTTAAATTAATATATATCAGTCTTTTAGAAGTGATTTCCTTGTCACATTGTGGCGACCACGAAGGGACTCGAACCCTCAATCTTCTCGATAATTCTATCCATAAATCTGGAGGGTGTTTCTAAATATCCTTTCCCTTAAGGAACAACTTCCTGGATTAGAGAAAAAAAACCAACCTTGTGGAAAGTTTGTGGCTTTGCCCTGCTCCCCACGTGTTTTGTGAAATTACAAAATATATATAAAAAAAATGAGTACTACATTCTTTGACAATTATATGGCAGCTGAAGAAGTAGGGACATTGAGGAATGCAGGATACCTCCAAATTTTTATATTAATAGGTACTGTCATTTTTGTACTCCTCAATACTATATTTAGAGATGAAAAAATAAAAAAATGAGGATAAAATAAAACAAAATGAGGATAAAATAGAAAATATTGAGGATAAAATAGAAAATGTTGAGGATAAAATAGAAAAAATTGAGGATAAAATAGGAAATATTGAGAATAAAATAGGAAATATTGAGGATAAAATGGGAAATATGGAGGATAAAATAGGAAAAATTGAGGATAAAATGCAAGCCCAATTAGAAGATCTAAAAAGTTTCTTACAGGATCAATTGGCAAACAACCACTCTACCAGAAACAGACCTGTTTCTGAACCTTTGAATGAGGAAATTTCCTTCCCTGAAATAGAGATGGAAAACACCGTCCCTATAGCCCAGTTAACAGACTGCTTCTCTCGTGCAGTGCAAATCTTGACTGAATTTAATCCCCAAAACCCTTCCCCTGCAATCCCAGTTTCTCATGTTCCCTCTCCTACAGAAAACCAAATTCCAATGCAAAGGAGATCTTGTCCTCCTAGAGAAACCTGTCCTTGTCAAACTGACCCACAGGTACAAAATTCAACTAGAGGCCTGTTTCCTCTAAGAGAAGTACCTGAAATAGGACGGAATGGGGATGTGGTGACTTTAAGACATAGGATACCGTTTACTCCCCAAGAAATAAATGAATTTACACGAAATATCCCCACATATGAACAAGATCCTTTTCTAGTAACAAAAATGATGGGAGACATATTTTTTCAGTATAATCCGTCTTACAACGACGTTGAGAACTTACTACAGGCTTTTTTAAGTGAACGTGAAAAAAATAAAATAATTGCTCATGTCAACAAAACCCAGGGGCGTAATGCAGCACATTGGCCATCTCAGGATCCCGAATGGGACTATAACAATCCTGAGGATTATCTACAACTATACTGTTGTAGAGAGGCCATCCTCACGGCTATGAAGGAATGTGCAGACAGTACAGATAAGTGGATGGAACTGGAAAAAATTAAGCAAAAGGATGAAGAAACACCCTCCAGATTTATGGATAGAATTATCGAGTTTGGGGACAGATACTTAGATTGGGACTTAACTAAAGAGAGTAGTTTAAGACAAGTTAGAAGAATCTTTGTAAATAATTCTTGCAAAGCAATTAAGAATTATTTTAGAACACAATGCCCAAGATGGTCAGATATGGACCTTGAAGAATTGCGAAAAACAGCTATATATGTTTTAAAGGGAAACAAGGAAAAGGAGGAAGAAAATAATGATGACATGGAGGAAATTAAGAAAAAAATGAGATATTTAATAGATAGGATGACTAAATTAGAAAGTGGGCATGATAATGAACCAACGACAATTGCCCCTCTCCAGAAATCCAATTATCAATCCATTACTTGCCACTTCTGTGAGAAGAAGGGCCACAAAATGATGGAATGTAGAACCTTTCTTAAGATGTTTGGAAGGAAAACACAGTTTAATAATAGTTTTAGAAATAATAACTATAGAAATTATGATAATGGTTATAGAAACCAGAATTCTAGAAATTATAATAATGACTATGGAAATAACTATAATGAATATAGAAATAAGAACTTTAGAAACCATAATTATAGAAATAGGAATTGGGAAAATAATGACAATGTTCCAATTGAAGAAAATTATAATGATAATACTCAACAACAATATATGAGAAATGGCGCTCGTCCAAAACATGCTCGAAGTGCTAATGAACCTCAGAGAGGTACCCTTCAGGGGGGTGCCCAAGGAACTTCCTAATATAATGATGATTCTTCTTAGATTGTATTGATTTTGTTGATATTAATTAACCTTTTTCAGTTTTTTTTTCTCCTCTCCAAATAGTAGGAAAGATGAATAAAGAACTTAAGACTATGATTGGCAAATTATGCACTGAGACCCATTTAAAATGGCCTGAAATTCTCCCTCTGGCCCTATTTTATCTTAGAAGCAGGCCTAGAGGAGACTTACATATTTCACCATTTGAGATGCTTTTTGGACATCCGCCTATACAGGCTAAGCCTTTCTCCCCGGCTTATACATCGCTATTAGGGGGGGATATTACTATTGCTTCCTATATACAGGAGTTACCGCACAAACTACGTGAACTTCATGAATCCAGAGCTGCAGTACAAGCCGGACCATTAGACTTTTCTCTGCATGACCTGAACCCAGGAGATAAAGTTTATATCAAGAATTTCAAGCGAACTGGAGCAACTCAACCTTCATGGGAAGGACCATTCCAAATATTATTAACTACTTCAACATCTATAAAGATTGGAGAAAGAGACTCTTGGATTCACTGCTCACATGTGAAGAAAGCATCGTCTGCTGAGACTGATTGACTCTATCCTATCATATGAATTGTGACTCTATCTTATCATATGAATTGGAGATAATAATCCATAGACAAATGGATGCTGTTTTTTTTCAAGAATATATTGAATTACTGATTTTTTTCTTATTTTTTCTTATTTCTTTTCTTTTCTTTTTTGATCAGAATATTTGATTTTTTTCTCATTTTTTGTACTGAAGGTACACATAATTAATATTAATATTATTTTTCCCTGCAGTAATACAAGTTAATATATATACTCTTGCTATAATATCAATATATGCCTAAAAGCTTTAAACTATGGGAACCTGCCATTTATTGATAAAATATTATAGGACTGTGATTAATGTTTGTGTCTGATTCCAGGAAAAGGGATAAAAACAAGGAGCACAGACTAAACCTGAATAGTGCCAATAGAGCACACAAGAAATATTAAAGTGAGACTTGAGGTTGCGACGCTTAACTTATGTTTAAGTCGTAGGACTTCCTTGTATTTACACTCTTTTCGAAGTACTCAAACAAGTACAAAGCTTGACTATCATGCTGGCTCCCTATATCTCTGAAGGAAAAAAAATCAGACAAGGGAATGACATTTCCCCATCAAAATAGAATTCTAATTCTTTTCTTCTTACATTATGGTAACTTCCTGTAGTCTTGGCTACAAATGGCTAAGTGAAATATTACTGCATTCTGTCCTACATACTTGTGGGATAGAAATTACTTTAAACTGGACCTATACAAGGTCTATTTTGAATTTTTCTTATGTTTTTGATTATTTTTCTATTCTTTTGATAATTGACACATACACCCCCATAACTGAACATTGCATTCTGAGCTAAACTTGATTTTTTTTTAATACTTACTTCAGGGGGGATTGTATTTTAATTTAAAATCTAAGAATTTTTGAATTTTTTTTTGTTTGAGATTGTATTTTTATAAAAATCCAAGAATTTTGTTTAAGATTTTACTTTTATAAAAAAAATTCAAAGATTTTGATTCTGTTTGAGAAAAGATCTTCAAGAAACAAGCTTGAAATTTTTATATCCAGAGAATGAACTGTTGCAGAAAGATGCCAAAAACCTACACTTCATCAAGAAGATCAAGAATGAACTTTGGATGTGATTGATTGGACTGAACTTTTGATTGAACATTTATTGTAACTGTACACATTTATGCCAAAAGGGACTGCCCCTAATTTGGCTTTCTGTCAATGCGCCTAGCAAAACATTGGTTTTGCTTTCTTTTCTTTTCTATTTCCTCTCTCACTATTCTAATTTCTCTTAGAAAATTGAATATTGTGTATATCTTTAGTTAGAAGTGAATTTAGAACTACAAAATGATTATGTTAAATGATCAATGGGGAGACTAGTCTCCCAATGATCATCAGGGGGGATTGTAAACCTCAAAATTTCTTAGACTTATAAATGTTGGAAATTTCACCATTGGGAAATTTCATACTTGAAAAATTCCCTATTGATAGTGGGTCTTGGCTATTGGAATGTGAACCCCTTTGGCATGAGAGTTTCCCCCTCCTCCCTTCTTAAGATTACTTTAGGACAGAAACCTTTTGCTGAACAATGGAAAGGACTTTGACCTATGCTTAAGCATAGAACAGGAATTTCTTTGAGTCATGATTGATTTTAGAATTGATACAATGGAGATACTTGGAATCAATCTCCACCCTACTCAGTTCTAACAGGATTGAGGAAGGGCTGCAGCATAGATCAAAATTTAATTATTCCAATCTCTACCCTACTCAGGTTAACAGGATTTAGGAAGGGCTGTAGCAAAGGATCAAAGATTTAATTATTTGAAAATATGACCTTCAACAGACATGTGCAAAGCCAGAGACCTCTGGGCGGTCCTGGGTTAAGCTAGAGCCTCCATTGGCACAGGGAAATCGATGGACAGTGATTGGTAGATGTGAGAACTGAGGGGAGGCAACTTGGATGGTTTCCTTAAAGAGAGAGGGGTCTGAAGACTCAGGGGGGTGGTTTTTAGGAGTTTTTCGGAGTGGTTGCAGTGTGCTCTGAGAAGCTTGCTCTGAAGGAAGCTGAAGGTGGGGGCTCTGAGACTGTTTCTCCATTTTGGTCACATGAGTAATAGGGACTGATCTCCTTTCTTTGCCCCAGCTATCTAAGGGCTTGGGCCTTTTGGCCCAGCCTAAACAGAAGGGGTATTTAAGCCCTATTCCCTTCTCTCCCCTTTCTCTCTACCTCTATCTCTCTATCTCTAATTCCTTTCTTCCTCCTGTTTGTAATTAAAATTCCATAAAAGGTTGATGGCTGACTTGAGTTTTCATTTAGGAATTACATAGCTGAATTCCTTGGCGACCTTAAATTAATAAATATCAGTCTTTTAAAAGTGATTTCCTTGTCACAATACACCCTGTTGAAATCATGGAGCCACTAAAGTACTAAGTATATTTGTCTTTTGGAAAAATATGATACTCATTAAGATGATAATAAAACTAAATCTTTGGGGAATCAAAATATTACAAATGTAAAAGCCACGTGACCATCAACCATTATGATTACAGATACATACTGTAAATTAGATTTCCAATTAATAATGATATAACACTAAAAAAAAGTTTTTTAGGGGAGGGTGGGAGAAGTCCAATGAATAAGTTAAAATGTGGAAAAATCAAAACTACTAAAAAATTAAACATTTACCAGGTAGAAGATTCCTACTGATTTAAATCAGACTAAGACAACATTCTTCTTTTAAAGTAATATTCTACTAACTACTAAATAAATTACCTAAGATGAAATGATTTATAAAAACTTGTAAGATACTTACCAGCTTTGTAGGATATAGTATTAGTTTTTGCCACAGACTTCTTATAACATAAATAGACTGCTGATCCCCACTGGGAAAAGAAAAAATACAACAAACCTTTAAAATTCAATAAGAATAGAAATGTTTAAGGAAAATAATCTCATGATCATTTCCCAACCACTCTTTATATAAGATGTGCCAATATATTTCCTTTTGCTTTTTATTTATCTTTGTCAACTTGGTAGAATTTTATTACATTCATTATATATACTTTGAAAAAATGGATTTTTATTGCTATCTTTTGCTTTTAGGCAACCTGGATTTCCTCATATGCCTACTCCTTATAATAAAGAATTTTTTAAAAAGAAAAAGGGAAAGAGAAAAAACATTCAGCCAAATCAACCAATGTATGGGGGGGGGGGGCAGAATCCAATACCCTTTTAAAAAAAGAAGTCAAATTTACCAGCATTGAGAAAACAATAAGCACAATAGAAATAGCATAACAAAAAGAATAACCCTTACAAAACAGCTGAAAATGAATGTTGCTAAATTTCTAAGAACAAGCTTGGTCCCAAAGAAGAGATAAGAAAACAAATGTCCCCCAACTTCTTTGCAAAAGAATGAATAGGTAAATCCTTGCAAATGGACCATTTAATATTTTGTTGTTTTTTTTTCCAATCTATTGATAAATTTTACTGAAATTCTTTTTTTTTTCTTTTCATAATTTTTTATTAGGAAAGTTTCTCTGGGAACGGAAGAAGGAGGGATATAGTAGAAAATTTATGCAATACAAAAACAAAAGATATAAAGAATTTATTTTTAAAAGAATTAAATAACATTTTTACTTGTAAATATTACCTTTTTAAACAATGATTTTACTGCTCTAGTTTAGGGGAACAATAATGCTTTAAAACAAAACTAGATCACAATAAGTTTTTATTAAAAGTTCAAACTCAGAAGAGGAATATTGATTGAATAAGACAAAATTAGAGTTACAATAAATAGGTATGTGATAAAAATAAGGTGTGCCTACTAGTAGGCTATATGTTTGGTTATTTAATAATCCTTGAAATAAATTCAAAATAGTAGTTTTAGTAAATAGTCAATACACATTAGCAATTTTCTTTTATCTATAATGACTGAAGATTCTAGTGAGAATAAATTAAAACAGACAATCCAAAATTCACTCTCAATTAATTTTTGTAATTTATTATTTATCCATATAGAGAAATTTCGATGCTTCAACAGATCTGTGATTTGCAGTTGTGGGTATTTATTCTACTAACAGACTGAAATCTTTTCTAAATCTTAATTGAATGTACATCATGAGTTTCTCTAGCCAAAAATAAAAACAAAAAACAAACTTCAGGGCCTCATAGCCAATACTGGATGATTAATTTCTCCAAATTTAGCTAGGCTGGAAGATAGCTGCTTGAACAAAGGCAGACAACTTAACTCCCACATACCCACTATAGCAAAAACCTAAAAACAGTACCATTCTGAAAAAAAATCTAAAGATCAAGAAATAAAAGAAGAAACTACAGTGACTTCAGCCAGCCAGCCAGAAGCCCAAGGGCAATAGGAAAAGCCAGAAAAACCTCCATCAAAACAGAAAAACACAACTTCTGGGACAAAAATCCACTATTTGATAAAAACTGCTGGGAAAATTGGAAGACAGTGTGGGAGAGATTAGGCTTGGATCAATACCTCACACCCTACACCAAGATAAACTCAGAATAGGTGAATGACCTGAATATAAAGAAGGAAACTATAAATTATGTGAACACAGAATAGTATACATGTCAGACCTTTGGGAAGGGAATAATTTTAAAACCAAGCAAGACTTAGAAAGAGTCACAAAATGTAAAATAAATAATTTTGACTACATCAAATTAAAAAGTTTCTGTACAAACAAAACCAATGTAACCAAAATCAGAAGGGAAATAACAAACTGGGAAACAATCTTCATAACAAAAACCTCTCACAAAGGTCTAATTACTCAAATTTATAAAGAGCTAAATCAACTGTACAAAAATTCAAGCCATTCTCCAATTGATAAATGGGCAAGGGACATGAATAGGCAATTTTCAGTCAAAGAAATCAAAACTATTAATAAGCACATGAAAAAGTGCTCTAAATCTCTGATAATCAGAGAGATGCAAATCAAAACAACTCTGAGGTATCACCTCACACCTAGCAGATTGGCTAACATGACAGCAGAGGAAAGTAATGAATACTGGAGGGGATGTGGCAAAGTTGGGACATTAATGCATTGCTGATGGAGTTGCCAATTGATCCAACCATTGTGGAGGGCTGTAGTCGGGGCAGAGATGTAATGGCTGAAGACCTCCTCTTCTCCCTGCTTGGGCTGCATAGTCAAGGTCATGGGTTGAACTGTGTATGACCTGCCCAGCTATGTGTTCAAGGTTGGAATAGTCAGCAGAGGGAGGTTTGATAACAACTGTGAGAAACTGTGAGAAACTTGTTTTTCTGCCCTTTTTTGGAATCCTCTCAGTTCCTCCTGGTGCCTGGCAGGTAACGTCATGAATTCCTATGAAGTTGCCCAATTATTGGTTCCTGCTGTTGCTGGGCTGTAATGTCATATCTTCCTGTGGTTTTAACCTATATATGCTTTGTCTGAATCCAATAAACTTTGTCGCTATGCATTTCATATAGCGTCCATTTGTTACGCTTCATTTTTGTTACCCCAAGTAAGGTCTCACAGGGCTGGCCAACCCTGGAGATGAGCCTTACAAAATGGTGCCCGAACAGGGACATATGCCGTTGCAACCCCAATTCCTTTGCTGGTCATAGGATGACGAAGAGTTAACGGCTTCTGCCCCAAGACTGCAGCTCGGATGGGCAGAAGAATCGAACAGAGAGAGTGCGGTATTTATGGGCCTCTTCTGTTCCCCAACTTTGTCTCTCTCTCTTTCTTTCTCTTTTTAGTTTATCTTTTAGCAGTAATGGGTAATTCAATTCCTGTCTTTTTAAAGGACAAAGATTGGCAAGCTCAGCACCGTATACATGCTGCCTTAACGGCACATGGAGTTAAGTACAGAAAAAGGTGCTAAAGAAATTCGTGTTTTTGCAGTTATTTATAATGTAATTTTAGTTCAAGGCTGCATGAACAGTTCCAAGATCTCCTAGGAATGGGTTAACTCCCCTGTTAACACTCTGGGGAGGACTGGGGAGGATAGGTTGTGTCTCTCGAGAAGAGCTTTAAAACTGGTGTTGTGCTTACTATAAACATTCATTATCCCTCTTTAATAATGTTCCAATCTTTCTTTCTTGCGACTTCTCAGACAGCTATAAGCTGTCCCCCAATAGTTCTAAACTGTCCCCTATTAGGGACCCTCTTCCCCCCGGTTCTTTTATGGGAACCCTCCCTTCAATTCTCTTTGGAGAACCCCCGACGCTGTGTGCTGGTCATGCAAAGTTTCATGCTACGGAAATCCCCTCGGTGGTGAGTATACAAGATACTCTAAGGGTGAGAGGGAAATTATAATTTTTCTTTAGAATGGATCCTAAAACACTGATTTTTTTTCAAAGCATGCTTGTCACAATGTTGTGTGTTTCTGTTTATCGTTGTCTTTATCAAAGTCTCATCTCTATGTATTTTTAAATTGGACACTCACAAAAAGAAAGAAAATAAAATGGGATAGTTGCAAGATTGAACTTGCCTGTCAAAAATCCTCAGCAGAGGACAAAAACAAATACCTGTTCAATGATTTTTTTCCTCTTTCTTCCTTTGGATGGGCCCCCAAAGGAGGGAAAAAGAGAAAAATTCAGAGCAGAAAAAGGGAGATTTTTACTCCACAATTAGAGGCTATTTTTCATTTAAGATTAATGGTTTGATGTATGCAATTTGGGAGGATTGTTAATGATTTTGATATGATACAAATATAATTTCGTGTATTATAGTAACTATTTGTCATGTTAATAATGTTAACCAGATTTTATTGAGCACAACAAAACTCATGGTTAGAAGTTTATTTTGTTAAATCTTGCTATGCATAATGGTTTCAGTGAATTTGAGAATTGTGTAAATGTGGCTGATAGCCAGACTGACACAGAGAGGGAATATTTTATTCTATAAGGACAAAAATTGCACTGGCTACTTTATAAATGTAAAAGTCATTCAGAAAAAGTTGTTATGTTGTTGAGAAGAACTTATTCTAGAAATTAAATTTGGGATTTTTTCAAATCAGATTTATTTTAATGCATGTGCTGTCAGGAGTAGTAACAAGAAATCATATGACACACAAGAAGTTTAAGTGATTAATCTGTTCATGTGATTTAATAATATTAGTACTAAGAATTTGGTATTTTGCAAGAGAAAATTTCTAAACGTTGTTGTCTTTGACTAAGGTTATATGAATTGCTTTTAAAAATGTGTACAATGTATAGGAAGGAATTTAAGGGTATATGATATGCAAACTGCAGCCTTGAAATCAAAAAGGGCTTGTCATAAGGATTAAATACAATTCAGGATGGTACCTTTCCTCTACTTACAATAATGGTAAAGAGGAGAAGCCAGAAGAAATAATAGTAATGGATAGAGATACTAGTTGATATTGTGAATTCTAGTGTAAAATATATACAACAAATTATAAATTGGAATTTAATTAGGTATGTAGCAATATTTTGAGCTGATAGAAAACTAAACTGTAGGTTTTATTCTACTTTAGACAGAAATTTGAGAGGAGTGCATGTAAAATGCTTTGTACTTTAGTTTGGTTAAACACTGAAACATCGCTAAAGGACTTAATCAAAATTATTTGGGAGTTGTGGAATTCAAACTAAAATCCACTGAGAGTAAATTATTATGAAAGAGGTTTGAGAAATTCAATATTTTAAATTATAGTAAGCTCACTTGTTAAAGAAGGATGGGACAAGGCTGTTAAGTAATAAGTCTAAACTGAGCCAAGCAGCCTTATGATAAATTGCTCAGAAGCTATTAACCCCTTCCTTGCACACAGGAAGGAGAAAGAAGTGCTTATAATTATTCTACTCTGATACTTAGGAACTGAAATAGGGACCTCAAAGAGTTAACAACCACTGTGTGATATAACTTAAGATGAGTATATTTTAATTGTAGAAATGGAAGTTTTAAGATGCTCAAACAAACAAACTTTGCCAGCCCTGTCTGACCAAGTAGCTTGTTTGAAGCTGTGGAATTTTAATGCAAACATTCCATGTCCAGAATGATAAGATTATTCAGCCAACAATATGTAGCTTCAGCCCTTCATTCTGTAAGACTACACTTTTCTGCTCTGTACATCGTCCATTATATGGATTATATTCTTATTGCGGCTGAAGATGAATCCCAAATAAGCAAGTGCTATAGTTAATTGGAAATTACCTTGCAAAAATACCAGTTAGTCATTGCTCAAGAAAAGATTCAAAAAACAAGTCCCGCACTCTATTCAGGGGCTCAGTTAAGTGTAACATCTGTTATGCCTCAAAGATATAATTAAGAAAGGACTGCCTTAATACCTTAAATGATAATCAGAAATTGTTAGGTAATATCAATTGGGTTAGGCAATATTCATTTCTTACTACAACTGAATTACAACCGTTATTCAAAATACTGGAAGGGAGTTCTGATTTTAATTTCCTTGGAACTTTGACACCTGAGGCCTCTCTTGCTTTAGAGATAGTAGAAGACAAATTGAATCAGGCTCCACTCAACCACTATCAGCCTCAATTAGCCGTGGAAGTGAATATTTTTGCAACTTTCATGTTACCAACAGGTGCCTTAACTGAGAAACAAAGAGTCATTGAATGGTTAAATCTAAAAAGCAAAATGGGAAAGGCTTTACAAAGTTATAATTGTCTTATGGCTCAATTAATATGGAAAGGCATAGAACATGTGATCTCAGGTTTAGGATAGTATCCTCATGAAATCCGGGTACCCATTGCTAAAGATATAATTCAGAAATATTTACAAAGTCGTGATGAATGGTCTTTACTATTAGTGTACCTTATTGCTATTACCACCTACACTCCACAAGGCTTATTTTCTTTTTTGTCACAACATCCTATTGTTTTTCCTCATATTCTAAGAGATTGTCCGGTATCAGGACCTAATGTTTTTGTTGATGCAAATGCTAATTACAAGACATGATTATATCCATGTCACTGTGGATACTTATTCAGGATTTTTATGGGCTTCCTGCTTGATGAGAGAAAGAACTTCTTATGTTATTAATCACTGCTTAATGACTTTTGAGATGGCTGGTCCCCCCAGAATATTTAAAACAGATAATGGACCTGCTTATACTTCCAAACAATTTTTTCTTTTTTGCCAACAAGGACAAACTATTGTGTATCACAGTAATCAGATCTTAAAAAACATTTCTTTTAAAACAAAAAGGGGGAGACAGCGCCCCACATTGATGATTGGCAATAGCTGTATATATTATAAATAATTTTATTTTTACTTCTAATAATATATCCAGAGCTGAAAAATATTTTCTCTGCATTTTCTTATGAATGAAATTCAGGTACCACTCCTGTGCTTCCTGACCCAGAACAAAAATGTGGCATGTGGAAAGATGATAATCAAACTTGGCAAGGACCACCCAGTGGTCCTGCAAGGCTGAGGTTCTGTTTGTGTCTTCACAGGTAAAGATGGAGTATGGCTCCCTCCCCGCTGAGTTCGAGAAATTGACCATAAAGAGAAGAATGAGGAAAGGGCGCAAGAAGCCTCGCAAGGAGACTTGACAACGTCTCCATAAGATACTGACTCTTCTGCTTCTATTCCAGAATTTAAGTACAGCTATTGGAATAAAGAGATGGGTTTTTTGGGAACAACCACCTTGGCTAGAGTATGTCAGCATGGGACACGCTTTACCGGAAGTCATCATATATACAAAAACTAACTGATATTCCTGGCATTTATCATTTTTTTTTAAAACCCTTACCTTCCGTCTTGGAGTCAATACTGTGTATTGGCTCCAAGGCAGAAGAGTGGTAAGGGCTAGGCAATGGGGGTCAAGTGACTTGCCCAGGGTCACACAGCTAGGAAGTGGCTGAAGCCAGATTTGAACCTAGGACCTCCCATCTCTAGGACTGGTTCTCAATCCACTGAGCTACCCAGCTGCCCCCGGCATTTATCATTTTGAGAGACAAGCTAAGGACAACAATCAGGCCAACAATTTGTTTGTGCCTTTCAATTGGAACTGGACTAGTTGAGGCACCCCCAGTGTGCCTTGCAAGAGACCATCCTATATGCCTGCCCCTCAGATCTCTGCAGATTCATTATTATGGTCATCCTGACCTGTCAGACTCTTTATGGATAGGAACTTATCATGTAGACAAAGGGGTAAAATATGAAGGTTACAGCCAACTGCAATATCTAGGTTGGCTAGGGGAATCTTGTGATTGTATCTGGGGACAAGAAAGACCTATTTGTCTATATGTGATGGGATATGAACAAAGAGACACTGTTAATATGTTTCCGCCCTTGCTGTCATGTAGATCTAAAAGGGCATCATGTATTCATTGGAAAAATATGATTTGGGTGTATTGGTATAACGACACAAGGTGTATTGGAAAGAAACTGGATTCTTATAAATTTCATGATTGTTTTATAGGAGGATACAGCTTGCCTTTGTGGGTGATGGCCCCCAGAACTAACTGGGTACATTCTGCTAATTTCACACAGATTTTGACTGATTATGGAAAGATAGCCTTGGCATTGGATAAAATAAATATGTCTCATTATGTTAATGTTACTTATAATGGAAAAACCATTAAATAGAAGTGTTACATTAGACACTCAAGCTAGACACTCAGGGGGATGGTATCACTCACTGGCAGATGGAGCACTGGAAAAATTATCTCAATTAATCAGCTCTAGAAAAAGAAGATGTATTTCTTGCATAGTTTTAGGTATTGTAGCCCTGATAGCCGCCATTACTGCTACAACTGTCAGTAGTGTTTCTCTAGCACAAAGTGTAGCTAAAATACGGACCCTAGAACATGATGCAGAATACTTACACGGGCTTGCGCAGAACGTAACCAAGGCTTTGCACATACAGCAAGATATTAATATAAGGGTTTTTTATGTTTTACAACAAATATCTAAAGATGTATTGTTACTAACTAATCAAGTAGAAAATTTTAGCTATTATGGGTAAATTAAGGTGTGATTATTGCTATTCAGCCTTTTGTCTTCTTCCTGTTAAAGCTAACACATCTGATGCATTTGAAAAAATTAGAAATGATCTGCAAGGTCTTTGACTAAAAGACAATACCTGCCCAGCTGCATGTTCAAGGTTGGAATAGTCAACAGAGGGAGGTTTGATAACGACTGTGAGAAACTGTGAGAAACTTGTTTTTCTGCCCTTTTTTGGAATCCTCTCGGTTCCTCCTGGTGCCTGGCAGGTAACGTCATGAATTCCTATGAAGTTGCCCAATTATTGGTTCCTGCTGTTGCTGGGCTGTAATGTCATATCTTCCTGTGGTTTTAACCTATATATGCTTTGTCTGAATCCAATAAACTTTGTCGCTATGCATTTCATATAGCATCCATTCGTTACTCTTCATTTTTGTTACCCCAAGTAAGGTCACACAGGGCTGGCCGACCCTGAAGATGAGCCTTACAGAGAGCAATTTGGAACTATGCCCAAAGGGCGATAAAAGACTGTCTGCCATTTGATCCAGCCATAGCACTGCTATGTACCCCAAAGAGATAATAAGGAAAAAGACTTGTTCAAGAATATTCATAGCTGCACTCTTTGTGGTGGCAAAAAATTGGAAAATGAGGGGATGCCCTTCAGTTGGGTAATAGCTGAACAAATTGTAGTATATGTTGGTGATGGAATACTATTGTGTTCAAAGGAACAATACAGTGGAAGAATTCCATGGGAACTGGAACAACCTCCAGGAAGTGATGCAGAGCAAAAGGAGCAGAGCCAGGAGAACATTGTAAACAGAGATTGATACACAGTGGTACAATCTAATGTAATGGATTTCTCCATTAGTGACAATGCAGTGATCCTGAACAACCTGGAGGGATCTATGAGAAAAAACATGGTCCACATTCAGAAGAAAAATTGTGGGAGTAAAAATACCAAAGAAAAAACAATTGCTTGATTACATGGGTTGAGGGGGATATGATTGGGGATGTAGACTTTGAATGAACATCCTAGTGCAAATACCAACAATATGGAAATGGATTCTGGGCAAGGACACATGTAATACCCAGTGGAACTGTGGATTGGCTATGGAAGGGGAGGGAGGGGGAAGGAGAGGAGGAATAGAAAATGATTTTTTTTAACCAGGGAATAATATTCAAAATTGACCAAATTTTAAAAATAAATAAATAACAAAACAAAACAAAAAGCCAGAAAAAACAAGGCAGAAGCCTCTTAATGCAAACAAAGAAAGATCAGAGAAGGGCCACTTCTGGTAGTCTACAAGTCTCTGTATCCATTCCTGTCGTCAGAAACCTACTATATAGAGCCTGGAAGAAACTGAGAGCAGGAGATCCAGAGATCCTTGGCATATCACATCCTCGTTCAGAGCTGGGACTCAGATGATCAATGATGAGAACCAAGCAGAGCTGATCCATCCACCCCCCAAAAAAGGAGCTGGAGGCAGAATCTTCCTGTGGCACAAGGTTACAATCAGGAATTAAAGATGAACATAGGCAAATAGAAGAAAACAGTGACTACTATGTAAAGCTATTATGGACCCAGAGATATCTAAAATTTGGTCTAGAAAAGAATAACTGCATAGCAACTGCAAGCAAAGTCTTAAAGGAAAAATAGTATTAAGAAATAAAGCAGAAAATATTTACAAAAAAATGAAATGAAAGCTTTAAGAGGAAAAAAAAAGGGGAAAGTGAACAAATTAGAGCAGAAGGTGGTCTTACTCAATAGACTTCCTGAAAATTAGAGCATACAAACGAAACAAATGCCTCTATGATGCAATAAGAAATATTAGAACAAATTTTAAATAAAAAAAGGAAAAAGAAAACTTGAATCCTGTATTATAAATGAAGGAATTGAAAATAGATCAAGGAGAGATAATTTAAGAATCACTGAATTCCCTGGAAACTATGATTAAAAAGATACCTGGATGTAATATTTCAAGAAATCATATCTGAAAACTGACCATATTTATTATCAGAGGACAAAGTAAAATAGAAAATATCCACTGATTATCTCCCCCCAAAAGCTCCAAAAGGTAAAGTTCTAGGAATATCTAGAAGTTCCAGGGAAAAGAAAAAAAACTACTGCAAACAAGAAGGTCTTGGAATACAATATTCCAAAATGCAAAAGATGTAGGTTAAATTTGTCCTGCAAAGATGAATATAATTCTAGAGGACAATCCAGAATTCTTGATAAAAAGGCTAGATAGAGCTGATTAGAAGTTTTGAAGTGCAAAAATAAGCAAGAGAAATCAAGAAAGGTAAATTTGAGAAACTTTCATATTATCATATTAGGAAACTGCAACATGCATAGTTATGATCCCTCAATTATTCTAATCTCATAGTTGCTCAATCTATTGAATTCCCATGAACTATTCCTCTAATTCACCATAATCTCATACAGACATGGTCATAACCTTGATCTTGACATCACCCTAAGTGTTCCCCTTGCATGAAATTCTTTTACTTGATCATAAGCTTTTATCAGACCATCTTTTCTTTTGCACTGTAAGCCCTAACCCTGTTCTTCATCTTCACTAGGCCCTCCAATCCCTTCTATTCCTCAGTTCTTCCTAGGTCATCAGTGTTGTACTAGCTACACCCATCTCCCTTTCTCATCTCAACCCCTTAAGTGAACCAGTTCAACTCTACACTATCCTATATAATAGAATAGTTTTTCTCCTTTTCCTATTAATGATCATTCTTTATTTTTCTACAACCTAGGATTACTTCCATCATTTACCTTCTTTGTTCCTATTTACATTCTGTAGAATGGAGCTGAAGAAAATAAGGAAATTATGTTGAGCCCATTAAAAATTTTGTTATTTTAATCCAGTCAAAGCCTCACTGTAGCAAGGCAATCCATTTAGATCTCAAAGTTCCTACAGTAGCTATTCCAAAACTTTTCATCTGTTCTTAAGTCTCCTTTGGTATCCTCCTTCCTTTGTCCTCCTCTCTCAGCTAAGGATCATATTTCATTAGAAAAAAATGAAGCCTTTCACTGACAGCTCCCTCTTTCCCTTCTTCTTTATTTCATATTACTCAAATATCTTAGCTTGAAATCTCTTGCTTTAACCATCTCACACAAACAGATGAATATCCTTGCCAAGGCAAAGCTTTCAAAATGAACCTTTGATCCCATTCCTTCTTTTCATATTCTCCAGCATATTATCTCAATTCTGTTTTTAATCTTTCCCTATTGGCTCCTGTCTTGTTGCCTACAAAGACATCCTTATCTACTCTATCCTAAACACACACCCCCCCCCCCCCAAATAAAAATCCTCACTTGACCACACTAGTGACTCTCTTCCTTGGAAAAACTCTATACACTAGTTACCTTTACTTCCTCTCTTCTCACTCTTTTTTTAAAATTTTTTTTTAAAATTTTTATTTGGTCATTTCCAAACACTATTCATTGGAAACAAAGATCATTTTCTTTTCTTCCCTCCCCCTTCCCACCACCTCTCCCATAGCCCACGCACGATTCTATTGGGTATCACATGAGTTCTTGATTCAAACCCATTTCCATGTTGTTGGTATTTGCATTAGAGTGTTCATTTAGAGTCTCTCCTCAGTCATATCTCCTCCACCCCTGTATTCAAGCAGTTGTTTTTCATCAGTGTTTTTACTCCCATGGTTTATCCTCTGCTTGTGGATAGTGTTTTTTAGATCCCTGCAGATTGTTCAGGGACATTGCATCACCACTAATGGAGAAGTCCATTACCTTCGATTGTACCACAATGTATCAGTCTCTGTGTACAATGTTTTCCTGGTTCTGCTCCTTTCACTCTGTATCACTTCCTGGAGGTCGTTCCAGTCTCTATGGAATTCCTCCACTTTATTATTCCTTTTAGTACAATAGTATTCCATCACCAACAGATACCACAATTTGTTCAGCCATTCCCCAATTGAAGGGCATCCCCTCATTTTCCAATTTTTGGCCACCACAAAGAGTGCAGCTATGAATATTCTTGTACAAGTCTTTTTCCTTATTATCTCTTTGAGGTACAAGCCTAGCAGTGCTATGGTATTTTAGCAGACAGTATTTTATCGCCCTTTGGGCATAGTTCCAAATTGCCCTCCAGAATGGTTGGATCAATTCACAACTCCACCAGCAATGAATTAGTGTCCCTACTTTGCCACATCCTCTCCAGCATTCATTACTTTCCATAGCTGTTATGTTAGCCAATCTGCTAGGTGTGAGGTGATACCTCAGAGTTGTTTTGATTTGCATCTCTCTTATTATAAGAGATGTAGAACACTTTTTCATGTGCTTATTAATAGTTTTGATTTCTTTGGCTGAGAACTGCCTGTTCATGTCCCTTGCCCATTTATCAATTGGAGAATGGCTTGATTTTTTGTACAATTGATTTAGCTCTTTGTAAATTTGAGTAATTAGAACTTTGTCAGAGGTTTTTATGAAGATTGTTTCCCAATTTGTTGCTACCCTTCTGATTTTAGTTACATTGGTTTTGTTTGTACAAAACCTTTTTAATTTGATGTAGTCAAAATTATTTATTT
The DNA here is from genome assembly GCF_027887165.1 of Monodelphis domestica. Classification (NCBI taxonomy): domain Eukaryota; kingdom Metazoa; phylum Chordata; class Mammalia; order Didelphimorphia; family Didelphidae; genus Monodelphis; species Monodelphis domestica. Next base: position 156,268,135 of record NC_077227.1, read on the forward strand.
TACATTTTGTGACTCTTTCTAAGTCTTGCTTGGTTTTAAAATCTTTCCCTTCCCAAAGGTCTGACATGTATACTATTCTGTGCTCATCTAATTTACTTATAGTTTCCTTCTTTATGTTCAAGTCATTCACCCATTCTGAATTTATCTTGGTGTAGGGTGTGAGGTGTTGATCCAAACCTAATCTCTCCCACACCGTCTTCCAATTTTCCCAGCAGTTTTTATCAAATAATGGATTTTGGTCCCAAAAGCTGGGGTCTTTGGGTTTGTCATAAACTGTCTTGCTGAGATCATTTACGCCAAGTCTATTCCACTGATCCTCCTTTCTGTCTCTTAGCCAGTACCAAATTGTTTTGATAACCACTGCTTTATAGTATAGTTTGAGATCTGGGACTGCAAGTCCTCCTTCCTTTGCATTTTTTTTTCATGATTTCCCTGGATATCCTTGATCTTTTGTTCTTCCAAATGAATTTAGTTATGGTTTTTTCTAATTCAATAAAGAAGTTTTTTGGTAGTTCAATGGGTATGGCACTAAATAAGTAAATTAATTTGGGTAGGAGTGTCATTTTTATTATGTTAGCTCATCCTACCCATGAGCAATCAATGTTTTTCCAATTGTTTAGATCTGGTTTTAGCTGTGTGGAAAGTATTTTGTAGTTGTGTTCATATAGTTCCTGTGTTTGTCTCCGGAGATAGATTCCTAAGTATTTTATTTTGTCTAGGGTGATTTTAAATGGAATTTCTCTCTCTATTTCTTGCTGCTGGGAAGTGTTGGAAATATATAGAAATGCTGATGACTTATGCAGGTTTATTTTGTATCCTGCAACTTTGCTAAAGTTGTTGATTATTTAGAGTAACTTTTTGGTTGATTCTCTAGGATTCCTTAAGTAAACCATCATATCGTCTGCAAAGAGTGATAGCTTGGTCTCCTCATTGCCAATTTTAATACCTTCAATTTCTTTTTCTTCTCTAATTGCTACTGCTAGTGTTTCTAGTACAATATTAAATAATAGAGGTGATAATGGGCATCCTTGTTTCACTCCTGAACTTATTGGAAAGGCTTCTAGTTTATCCCCATTGCAGATGATGTTTGCTGATGGTTTTAGATATATACTGTTTATTATTTTTAGGAAAGGCCCTTCTATTCCTATACTTTCTAGTGTTTTTAATAGGAATGGGTGTTGTATTTTATCAAAGGCTTTTTCTGCATCTATTGAGATAATGATGTGATTTTTGTCAGTTTGCTTGTTAATATGGTCAATTATGTGGATGGTTTTCCTAATATTGAACCATCCTTGCCTTCCTGGTATGAATCCTGCCTGGTCATAGTGGATGACCCTTGTGATGACTTGCTGGAGTCTTTTTGCTAGTATCCTATTTAAGATTTTTGCGTCTATATTCATTAGAGAGATTGGTCTATAGTTTTCTTTCTCTGTTTTTGATCTGCCTGGCTTTGGGATCAGTACCATGTTTGTGTCGTAGAATGAATTTGGTAGAACTCCTTGGCCTATTCTGTCAAATAGTTTGTTTAATATTGGGATTAGTTCCTCTCTTCTCACTCTTGCTTAGATCCTCTGCTTACTTTGGTCTGAACTAATTTGATCCAGTTTTCACTATATTGAACTGGATAAACCAGTTTTTATAGGTTTCAACTGGTTTTTACTGGTTCAAACCTGTTTTTACTGGTTTTTAAGTGCTTCAAGCAGAAACCAAGGGAAACATTTAAATATGAAAAACAAAATAATATATGAGGCAGAGGCTGTGTGGAGAGCCTGCTGCCATATTAATTTAAAAGAAAATGTATAATACACGGCCATAAGAAAGATACTAATGTGGCAAAACCTCATTTATGATGTTGTTTATTTAACTCATAAATTTATGGGGATCACCAAATCTTCTCCTGGTAGTGTTCTTGATTTCAATGAAGTTGCAACAACATTAGAAGTCCGGAAAAGAGAAATATATACTGTATTAGATGGAATCAACTTCATTGCTAAAACATCTAGAAGCCATATTGAGTAAATTGGATCTGGTCTTGATGGTATTGGATCAAAAATACTGGCAAGTGGGGAAAGCTAGGTGGCTCAGTGGAGTGAGAATCAGGCCTAGAGATAGGAAGTCCTGGGTTCAAATCTGAACTCAGACACTTTCTAGCTGTGTGACCCTGAGCAAGTTGTTTAACTCCCACTGCTTATCCCTTATCACTCTTCTGCCTTGGAACCAATAGACGATATTAATTCTAACACAGAAAGTAAGATTTTTTAGAAACCCTGCAAAAGAAGATAAGGAATGAACTAATTTAACAGCAATGGAAAAGGCTTTGGATGAGTTAAGTAGCAGCAGTTATTTGAACTAACAAATAACAAAGAAAATGAAAGATTAGCTTTCCAAAGTATTCAAGCTTTTCATGAATAGATTGTTATTGCCAACAAGGCTCCCAATGAAATCAGGTTGGAAGTGCCAACTCCTAAAAAAGACTTTATCTTAGTACATATAAGAAGTACAAAAGAACCTACTGATATTTTTTTTTGGTGTGAAATAGAACAAGTAAACATAAATACCAAAACATTTGAAAAAATAAGCACTGTTTTATCTGAAAGTCAGTCTACACTGATTAAGAAGGGAATCTATAATCCAGTGAATAAAGTGACAAAACCACTTGAATTGTCTTGAACATTAAGAATGATTTCAATGAGTTTTGTCCAATTAGCTTGACAAGTTGGCTTCTCTTATTGTGAGACTTGTTTGGATAAAAAACAACAACAACAACAAAAAACCAACCATGGAGGAATTCTATGTTCAGTTTGACATTGACATTAAGGTCAATAGTTTTTATAGCTTCTTTATATGCAGTGGCATAAACTTATTGTGGAAAATTTCTAAGTTTAGAAACAATTATGAACATGTAATTTGATGTCTTACTTAAGGGTAAGCAAGCACCTTCTCCACTGAAAAAATTTCATGTAAACAATTTTTTTTTTGAGTAGAAATGTGTTACTACTTTAACATTTGGACTAATCTAAAATTGAAGGACCCAGAATACAATGTGGTTTGAAAACTTTTCTTCAAGCACATTACATCATCACCTCTTAAGGACTCAGTAGTACTATCAAAAGATATGTATAGTTTAGTTGGCGGAGTAATTTCCAAATTTCAAGTCTCTCCTAGTTGTAGAATGTGAACTTCTAAAGACAAGGGACTGTCTTGGATTTTCTAACCATGCCCCCCAGAGCTTGGTGCATCTTAAGTGTTTTTCATTAATTTGCTCAAGACTGAAAGCAGATAGGCAGTGAAAAACCCAAAGAGCTAATTAAGAAAAAGGAAAGTTATTCCAGGAAACCTAGCCAGATAGAAGGAAGTTACAATTCAAATAAATGTATTATTAGAAACTAGGAGAAATGGGGAGGGTGTGTGTAGAGCAATATGTGCAGAAAAACCTTCAATAGTCTCTGCAAAGTCTATGACTTTCTTTTCCCTTTCTAAAGATGCCAAGGGAACAAGGCCAGAAGAATTGGTATAGCAGTACTTCACTTATCTGGCATCATCAAGAAATGAAGTTCTTCACATGAATTTCCAGGTAACTAGAAAATCTATTTTAAATATCAAAACTTTTACTATCAGTTTTAACTGAATAACTAATTACCTTAGTCAAAAAGGCAAGGCAACAATGAGTGAGGCTCAAAGATAATAGTTAAAATGCATTTACCAATGGGGAAATCTATGCAAGAAGTGTTGACAAAGATAGTATCTAGAAAAAGCATGATTGGAAATGCAAGAGTGAGTCAGTCATAAGGGGGGTGGGGTGGGGAGGGAGGATAATAGCCCATGTCTTGTACCAGAAGCTATGAAATGGTTAAAAGATACAGACACATTGGAAGGACATCAGCAAGCATATCCCTGGTTGAAGTTGTAAGTATGGACAGTAGCTCTGTAGATAAGAGTGCCAGGACTTCCGGTCAAGATGGCGGCTTAGAGAAAGCTAAAGTTCAGATCTCCGGAAAACCCTTCCCGACCGATCTCAAACTATAAGCTCCTAAGGCGCTGAAATTCAAAAAGATCAACAGCATAGACCCTGGGAATCCTCCTCCTGGACCTGGACCCGGATCAAAAGGTACGGCCCCCCTCAAAAGCCAGAACCCGAGATCACTCGGACCTAAGGGGTAGGAGCGCAGAGTACAAGGCTCCGGGAAGCCGAGGCCCTGCCCAGCTCAGAGAGCAGGGTCCTCTGAAACAACAACAACCCTCAGGGCCTTCTATCCGAGTCCCAGTGAAAGTCACTGCCCTCAGAGCTCCCCCCCGCAGAGAGCAGGGTCGTCTGAAACAACAGCAACCCTCAGGGCCGACAAAACAGCCTCATGGCCAGCTATTCTGAAGGCAACTTCCGGAAAGCAATCCAACCCAGTCCAGTCCAGCGGGCACCTTAGCAGCAGGGAAGCAGAGAGAACTGGGGGAGAGTGTGGCCCCCTGGTCCGACCCTTCCATTCCAGTTCCAGTGAAAGTCATTGCCTTAAGGCAACCCAGGGAAAGCTCATAGAACCGACAATCTGCCCAGGACTAAAGCCTCTGAACACCAGACAGAGATAAGAAAAGCTAATCCTCCCCATTCAGAGATGGCAAACTCCACAGAAGCACAGAAGCCCCAAAATCCCAAGAAAAATAAGAAGAAAGGGGCGACTTTGGACACATTCTATGGAACCAAAATACAAAATACAGAGGAGATAGAAGATGATATATAAGAAAATGCTCCTAAATCTTCCAAAGGAAATGGAAACTCTCCACAAACACATGAAGAATTTGAATCAGAAATGACCAAAAAAGATGGGAGCCTTCTGGGAGGAAAAGTGGGAAATAATGCAAAAGAAATTCACGCATCTACAAAACCGGTGTGATGAAACTGAAAAGGAAAACCAGGCTTTAAAGGCCAGAATCAGGCAGCTGGAAGACAACAATCTTGTAAAAGAGCAAGAATTAATAAAGCAAAGCCAAAATACCAAGAAATTAGAAGAGAACATAAAATATCTCACCGACAAGGTGACAGATCTGGAAAATAGAGGGAGAAGAGATAATTTAAGAATAATTGGACTCCCAGAAAAGCCAGAAATAAACACCAAACTTGATATCGTGATACAAGATATAATCAAAGAAAATTGCCCAGAGATTCTAGAACAAGGGGGCAATACAGCCACTGACAGAGCTCACAGAACACCTTCTACACTAAACCCCCAAAAGACAACTCCCAGGAATGTAATTGCCAAATTCCAAAGCTATCAAACAAAAGAAAAAATCCTACAGGAAGCCAGAAAAAGACAATTTAGATATAAAGGAATGCCAATCAGGGTCACACAAGACCTTGCAAGTTCTACTCTGAATGATCGTAAGGCATGGAACATGATCTTCAGAAAGGCAAGAGAGCTGGGTCTTCAACCAAGAATCAGCTACCCAACAAAACTGACTATATACTTCCAAGGGAAAGTGGGCATTCAACAAAATAGAAGACTTCCAACTTTTTGCAAAGAAAAGACCAGAGCTCTGTGGAAAGTTTGATACCGAAAATCAAAGAGCAAGGAATACCTGAAAAGGTAAATATTAAGGAAAGGGGAAAAATGTTATCTTCTTCTTTTACTCAAACTCTCTTCTATAAGGACTACATTTATATCAATCTATGTATACTAATATGTGGGGAAAATGTAATGTATAAATAGGGGGTAAAGAAAGACCAAATAGAAAAATCTTTCTCACACAAAGATTCACATGGGAAGGGGAGGGGAAGAAAACTCCTATAAGAAGGAGAGGAAGAGAGGGTTTTTTTTACTTAAACCTTAATCTCAGGGAAATCAACTCTGAGAGGGAAAAACATCCAGATCCATTGGGATCTTGAATTCTATCTTACCCAACAAGGGTAGGGAGAAGGGAAAACCAAGGGGGGGAGGGGGAGAGGGAGAACAAAAAGGGAGGGAAAGAGAGGGGGGAGGGGGAGGGAACAAAAAGGGAGGGACTAAAAAGGGAAACATCAAGGGAGGGGACAAGGGGGACTGATTCAAAGTAAATCACTGGACTAAAAGGTAGAGCCAAAGAAGAAAAGGTTAGAATTAGGGAAGGCAATCAAAATGCCAGGGAGTCCACAAATGACAATCATAACTTTGAATGTGAATGGGATGAACTCACCCATAAAACGTAGATGAATAGCAGAATGGATTAGAATCCAAAACCCTACCATATGTTGTCTTCAAGAAACACACATGAGGCGGGTTGACACCCACAAGGTCAGAATTAAATGATGGAGTAAGACATTCTGGGCCTCAACTGATAGAAAGAAGGCAGGAGTGGTAATCATGATATCTGATAAAGCCAAAGCAAAAATAGACCTGATCAAAAGGGATAGGGAAGGTAATTATATTTTGTTAAAAGGGACTTTAGACAATGAGGAAATATCATTAATCAACATGTATGCAGCAAATAATATAGCACCAAAATTTCTAATGGAGAAACTAGGAGAATTGAAGGAAGAAATAGACAGTAAAACCATATTAGTGGGAGACTTAAACCAACCATTATCAAATTTAGATAAATCAAATCAAAAAATAAATAAGAAAGCGGTAAAAGAAGTGAATGAAATCTTAGAAAAATTAGAATTAATAGGCATATGGAGAAAAATAAATAGGGATAAAAAGGAATACACCTTCTTCTCAGCACCACATGGCACATTCACAAAAATTGACCATACATTAGGTCACAGAAACATAGCACACAAATGCAGAAAAGCAGAAATAATGAATGCAGCCTTCTCAGATCACAAGGCAATAAAAATAATGATTAGTAATGGTACATGGAAAACCAAATCTAAAACCAATTGGAAATTAAACAATATGATACTCCAAAACCGTTTAGTTAAAGAAGAAATCATAGAAACAATTAATAATTTCATCGAGGAAAATGACAATGGTGAGACATCCTTTCAAACCTTTTGGGATGCAGCCAAAGCGGTAATCAGAGGTAAATTCATATCCCTGAATGCTTATATTAACAAACTAGGGAGAGCAGAGATCAATCAATTGGAAATGCAAATGAAAAAACTCGAAAGCGATCAAATTAAACCCCCCCAGCAGAAAACCAAACTAGAAATCCTAAAAATTAAGGGAGAAATTATTAAAATCAAAAGTGATAGAACTATTGATTTAATAAATAAGACAAGAAGCTGGTACTTTGAAAAAACAAACAAAATAGACAAAGTACTGGTCAATCTAATTAAAAAAAGGAAGGAAGAAAAGCAAATTAACAGCATTAAAGATGAAAAGGGGGACAGCAGCTCTGATGAAGAGGAAATTAAGGCAATCATTAGAAATTACTTTGCCCAATTATATGGCAATAAATATACCAATTTAAGTGATATGGAAGAATATATACAAAAATACAAACTGCCTAGACTAACAGAAGAGGAAATCGAATTCTTAAATAATCCCATATCAGAAAATGAAATCCAACAGGCCATCAAAGAACTTCCTAAGAAAACATCCCCAGGGCCTGATGGATTCACCAGTGAATTCTATCAAACATTCAGAGAACAGTTAATCCCAATACTATACAAACTATTTGACATAATAAGCAAAGAGGGAGTTCTACCAAACTCCTTTTATGACACAAACATGGTACTGATTCCAAAACCAGGCAGGTCAAAAACAGAGAAAGAAAACTATAGACCAATCTCCCTAATGAATATAGATGCAAAAATCTTAAATAGGATACTAGCAAAAAGACTCCAGCAAGTCATCACAAGGGTCATCCACCATGATAAAGTAGGATTTATACCAGGGATGCAGGGCTGGTTCAACATTAGGAAAACCATCCACATAATTGACCACATCAACAAGCAAACCAGCAAGAACCACATGATTATGTCAATAGACGCAGAAAAAGCATTTGATAAAATACAACACCCATTCCTATTAAAAACACTAGAAAGCATAGGAATAGAAGGGTCATTCCTAAAAATAATAAACAGTATATATCTAAAACCATCAGCTAATATCATCTGCAATGGGGATAAACTAGATGCATTCCCAATAAGATCAGGAGTGAAACAAGGATGCCCATTATCACCTCTACTATTTGACATTGTACTAGAAACACTAGCAGTAGCAATTAGAGAAGAAAAAGAAATTGAAGGCATCAAAATAGGCAAGGAGGAGACCAAGTTATCACTCTTTGCAGATGACATGAGGGTCTACTTAACGAATCCTAGAGATTCAACCAAAAAGCTAATTGAAATAATCAACAACTTTAGCAAAGTTGCAGGATACAAAATAAACCCACATAAATCATCAGCTTTTCTATATATCTCCAACACAGCTCAGCAGCAAAAACTAGAAAGAGAAATCCCATTCAAAATCACCTTAGACAAAATAAAATACCTAGGAATCTACCTCCCAAGACAAACACAGGAACTATATGAACACAACTACAAAACACTCGCCACACAACTAAAACTAGACTTCAGCAAGTGGAAAAACATTAATTGCTCATGGATAGGACGAGCCAATATAATAAAAATGACCATCCTACCCAAACTTATTTATCTATTTAGTGCCATACCCATTGAACTACCAAAATACTTCTTTACTGATTTAGACAAAACCATAACAAAGTTCATTTGGAAGAACAAAAGATCAAGGATATCCAGGGAAATAATGAAAAAAAAAACACATATGATGGGGGCCTTGCAGTCCCTGACCTTAAACTATATTACAAAGCAGCAGTCATCAAAACAATTTGGTACTGGCTAAGAAACAGAAAGGAAGATCAGTGGAATAGACTCGGGGAAAGCGACCTCAGCAAGACAGTATACGATAAACCCAAAGATCCCAGCTTTTGAGACAAAAATCCACTATTCGATAAAAACTGCTGGGAAAATTGGAAGACAGTGTGGGAGAGACTAGGAATTGATCAACACCTCTAACCCTACACCAAGATAAATTCAAAATGGGTGAGTGACTTAAACATAAAGAAGGAAACCATAAGTAAATTGGGTAAACACAGAATAGTATACATGTCAGACCTTTGGGAGGGGAAAGGCTTTAAAACCAAGCAAGACATAGAAAGAATCACAAAATGTAAAATAAATAATTTTGACTACATCAAACTAAAAAGCTTTTGTACAAACAAAACCAATGTAACTAAAATCAGAAGGGAAACAACAAATTGGGAAAAAATCTTCATAGAAACCTCTGACAAAGGTTTAATTACTCATATTTATAAAGAGCTAAATCAATTGTACAAAAAATCAAGCCATTCTCCAATTGATAAATGGGCAAGGGACATGTTTAGGCACTTCTCAGATAAAAAAATCAAAACTATTAATAAGCACATGAAAAAGTGTTCTAAATCTCTTATAATCAGAGAGATGCAAATCAAAACACTCTGAGGTATCACCTCACACCTAGCAGATTGGCTAACATAACAGCAAAGGAAAGTAATGAATGTTGGAGGGGATGTGGCAAAGTAGGGACATTAATTCATTGCTGGTGGAGTTGTGAACTGATCCAACCATTCTGGAGGGCAATTTGGAACTATGCCCAAAGGACGATAAAAGAATATCTATCCTTTGATCCAGCTATAGCACTGCTGGGTCTGTACCCCAAAGAGATAATGGGGAAAAAGACTTGTACAAAAATATTCATAGCTGCGCTCTTTGTGGTGGCAAAAAACTGGAAAACGAGGGGATGCCCTTCAATTGGAGAATGGCTGAGCAAATTGTGGTATATGTTGGTGATGGAATACTATTGTGCTAAAAGGAATAATAAAGTGGAGGAGTTCCATGGAGACTGGAACAACCTCCAGGAAGTGATGCAGAGCGAGCGGAGCAGAACCAGGAGAACATTGTACACAGAGACTAATACACTGTGGTATAATTGAACGTAATGCACATCTCCATTAATGGCGGTGTAATGTCCCTGAACAATTTGCAGGGATCTAGGAGAAAAAAACACTATTCATAAGCAAAGGATAAACTATGGGAGTGGAAACACCGAGGAAAACCTGAATACAGCGGTTGAGGAGACATGACAGAGGAGAGACTCTAAATGAACACTCTAATGCAAATATTATCAACAAAGCAATGGGTTCAAATCAAGAAAACATGTAATGCCCAGTGGATTTACGCGTCGGCTATGGGGGGTTGGGGGAGGAAAAGAAAATGATCTATGTCTTTAATGAATAATGCTGGGAAATGATCAAGTAAAATATATTAAAAAAAAAAAAGTGCCAGGTCTGGAAATGGGAGGTTCTGGGTTCAAATACAGTTTCAGACACTTCCTAGCTAGTTGACCCTGGGAAAGTCACTCAATCCCAATTGCCTACCCCTTGACACTCTTCTGCCTTTGAGCCAATACTTAATATCAATTCTAAAACAGAAGTTAGGATTTTAAAAGAAAAAAAAAAAGAATGGGCTGCATGGTGTGCTGTTAGAGGAAGTACAGGCTTCAATGAGCACATGACTCAATTATGTCTAACATTATCTAGTTATAGTTTTTAAAAAATTCCTAGTAAGAAAAGATAATACCATAAACAATAAAGAGCATAATTCACTTCAGCTTTTCAACTTGGGCCATCTTCCAGTGTCTAAAATATACCCCCCCCAAATGGAATTGTACCAAAATAACAAAACTCAGATCATTTCTCTTCTGTAAAATTATCACAGCTTCTAACTGGAAAAAAAAATCAATGTTCAGGCATCCAAATATAATAGCCTCCCAAAAAGTTTTCATTTCTATTTTAAGTTTGTTTACTGTCTAGCACTTATTTTAAACTTTACTACAATTCACTAAGCATTTATCAATTGTGCAATATATTTCAATCACTGTGATAGATTCTGGAAATACAAAGACAAAAACTAAAGAGGCTCTTCCTTGAGAAGTCTACCTTCTGGGGGTGGGTAATTGAGAAGATGTCCTTCAATTGAGGAATGACTGAAAAAGTTGTAGCGTATGACTGTGACAGAATACTATAGTGCTATAAAAAATAACAAGTAGTATGCTTTCAGAAAAACCTGGACTCAGAATGCATGCCCTTGGATCCAATCATACCACTGCTGGGTTTGTACCCCAAAGAGGTAATAAGGAAAAATATTTGTTCAATATTTATAGCTTCACTTTTTATAGCAGCAAAAAATTGGAAAATGAGGGGGTGTCCCTCAGTTGGGGAATGGCTGAACAAATTCTGGTATATGATGGTGATGGAATACTATTGTGCTTAAGGAATAATGAACTGGAGGATTTCTATATGAACTAGAAAGACTTCCAGGAATTGATGCAGAGCAAAAGGAGCAGAATCAGGAGAACATTCTACACTGAAACATTGTGCAACGACCAGATGTAACAGACTTTTTTACTAGTAGCAATGCAATGATCTAGGACAATACTTATGAGAAAGAATGCTTTCCACATCCAGGGAAAGAACTATGGGAGTAGAAATGCAGAAGAAAAACATATGATTGATCATGCGGTTTGATGGGGCTATGATTGGGGTTCTGACTTTAAGAGATCATGCTATTGCAAATATGGATAATATGGAAATAGGTTTTGAACAATGATACCTATGTAACCTAGTGAAATTGCTTGTCAGTTCCAGGAGGGGAGAGGGAAGAGAGGTGGGAAAGATCATGAATCATATAACCATGGAAAAATATTCTAAATAAATAATTTTTAAAAAAGAACAGTAAAAAAAATTTTTAAAGAAAAAAAGAAAAACCTGGACTCACATGAACTTATGCAAAATAAAATGAGCAGAACCAGTAGAATATTGTACACAGTAACAGAAATATTGTGCAATAGTCAACACAAGGATCTAAGAACATTCTGAAAGACTTATGAGGAAAAATGCAATCTACCTCCAGAGACAAAACTAATGGAATCTGAATGTGATCAAAGCATACTTTTTTCTGTTGTCTGTTTTTCTTTCACACCATGATGAATATTTATATGATTTGCATGACTATATGTATAACCTATACAAAGTTGTTTACCTTCTCAGTGGGGAGGAAGGGAAGGAAGAAAATTTGGAACTCAAAAATGTAAAAAATGAATGTTAAAAAATTTCACATATAATGGAAAAAAAATTTTCCCCAAAAAAATTGTATTCTACTAGGGAGAAATAAACACAAGCTCATAGAAACATACACTGGAAGGGGCCTTAGGGTCATCAGATTCAGATTCAAACTCCTCATTTTAAATATGAGGAAACTAAGGCATTGACTTGCCAAAGGCCACACAGGCAGTGAGTGATAAAGCTAAGATGAGAATGCAAGTCCTTGGACTCTATATTTAGAGGGTACCAGAATAAGAGTCAGAGGTTGGGTTTCAAACCAAGCCTTGCTTTTTCTAAATCTTGTGCCATTATCTATTACACTGTAAACACATATAAGTAAATATAAAATATATATGAAGCAACTGGGGACAGAGAATCAGAAAAAGCCACTGACAGAAGGACGTACATGAACTGAACCTTTAAATTAGCCATGGGATGGAGTGAAGAGACAGAATGTTCTAGGCAGAGGTGTAAAAATAGACTCGAATCCAGGACTTCAATCCCCAGAAATCCTTGCTCCACTACCCCAGAATGCCCTCTAATCTCACTGAATTCTCACCTGGGCTGAGAGTGAGATGGGGTATTTAAACCTGGTTGTGAATAGGCTCGGCCTCTTTTGGACTTCCCTTTTGGAGCAGACGCTTCTCTTTCATGATGTGAGGTTATCTTTTCTAGGCCTCTCTGGCCTAGACATGTGCTTCCTTATTCTGTATTTTCTTTAATCCTTAACCTTTAATAAACCTCATAAAAATATAATACTTTTAGCAGAGAAACTAATTTTAACTGTTACAGTTGGCTTACCACTTCAGGAAAATGAAATATCTCAATCTTCTGATTCTTTTCTTTACTGATCTTAAGTTCAGCTTTTAATAGCTAGTGCCTAGAAATTTTTTTGATCCACGTTTCTCTGACCAAGGTTTTTTTACCCTTGCAAAGCTGCTGCTCGTTCCAGCCATTAGATAGCTCACAGGCTCGATCCGGACCTGTTGCGTTTGCCACCCACCTGGCCCCTGGCTGCTAAGTTCTGCCTGCCTGTTTCTCCTGCTGTTTGTCTGCATTCCTGTCCTGGCCCTGCCTACTCCGGTACTCTCTCTAGCTCACCCGGTCCTCGTTCAACCCAGATCCTTGGAGCAGATCGCTCAGGACTCATTTCTACCAGCTGGTAACAAACTGGGGTATTGACCATGTGGGCGGATCATACATTTTTTGTAAAAACTCTATCAACAATGAGTTCATGACTTTGCAATTAGCCTTAAGATTACAACGAGTACATATGCTCATTTTGTAGGATAAGTATTTCAATGTCCTAAGAGAATCTAGAATATTTTTGATTAACTGCTAAGCCATAATAATTAGGGAAAGTAATGAGAGAGATGTAGTCTACAGTCTGATCAACATAGGAACCAATTCCCTTTGCATCTCAGTCAAGGCTGTCTCAGAAGAGATATAAACTTACAATGAAAAAAAATTTATACTTTGCATGAGGTTACACGTTCTGAATATACATCATTCACAAACCATCAGTTATGCTGGACATGATTTATTGATGAAAATTAAATGCTACTCCCTGTATTTTCAAAACGATGTGATACAACTGTTCATAGTCAGAGCACAATAATTACCACGACCTCCCTCCTTATTAAGATTTCAGGATTAGTCATATCAGGACAATATATATAATAGCATAATAGAATGAAGTTTTCTAGGAATGAAATATGTCAATGGCAGAAGATTTTTTAAAATCATCTGAATAAACAGTCATTTGCCTTTAGAGAATAATTTTGAAATTTGTAATTTTTTAGGTCATATATTAAATGGTTTTCCATTTTGGGTTATTCTTTCTTAAAATAACTAATACCAGTGGTAACAATTTTGTAAGCATTTTATAAAGATGAGAAAATAAGCATATGGGTTAGTAATTATTGATACCTTTTTGATGACAATTTTTATATTAATATTTAGAATCTAATTTTTCATTCTCTTAATATTTTCCCTTAATATATTTGCAAAGGATTTTGAACTCTTGAAAAATCTTTCATTTCTGTGACTACATGATAAATTATGTGATAGTTATAAAACTACTTTTGTCACCATTTTGATAAATTTTAAAAGACATGTTTAGGCTCATAAAATCTGTTTGGGATTCTCATTACATTTATTAACGCTACCTTTTCTCTGTTTTCTCTGAGATATGGATAATCCTTCTTGCTGCCACACATCTTATTAGATAAAGAAAAGATAAATGTCTGGCTGTGGCTAATACATTATGTAACAATTTTCTACCCCAAACTCCTCATTTTACCACCACCACGGTTTTTTTAAAGCAACAATGGTAAGCAGTATCTTAGATTTCAAAAAGGTGTTAATTTGTGTGTCAGTATTGTTAGTTTATGTTTTATTTAGCTGCATAAAAAGAGAAAATTTGAAGTTATTTTAGAAAAAGTTCCTTTTTAACCACAACTCAATTACTCTCCTAAATAAACTACCAAGCCTTCAAGAAGCATTTTGTAGAGATAGCTTAAAAATGTTCATTTGAAAGCGAAGTCCAATTATATCAGCAAAATAGATAACTTCTTCAGTGTTTCACATTATCATCAATGGTAATTGTACTAAAATATTCCAGCCACTCCATATCTTAGTAAACAATCTTCATGGATTACAAGGGCCAAACTTATTTGTTATCTAATGTTCAATATTTATGCGATACAAAAAGAGATACTTACCATACTATTATTGAGATTCTTATCAACTTTGCAGAATGTATGTGGTGGACTTTCTCCTTTACTGGGTATGATAATACAGATATCTGTGACAGCTAGTGTGTTTTGTGTCATGCTGTCAGAAGCCCTCCTGTAAGTGACATAAATTCTTTGTGAAGAGGTACTGCCACTAATAGTTGCAGGGCGACCCTGTGGAGTAGTCTGAATAATTTCACAGCCTTGCTTTAATCTTTCTTTCCAGTCATATAAAACCCTAAAAGTTAAACACAAATAAAACTTTTATAAATAAACAGAACATTTCAATCCTTTAATGTATTAAACCAGCAAAATTAATAACATTTTCTTATTTCACCTTTAATTTTAAGAAATATTAAAAGGATAGGGAGGTTTCCTCATATAGAATATGAACATTAAAGGAATGAAATGATAAAATCAGTCTAAATTCAATATATTTTAACGTAATAGCAAAATGACAATAGCAATAATTAAGATCAAAAGTATTAGGTTTTTTTGTTTGTTTTTTTCAAACTCTTCCCTTCCCTCTTAGAATCAATACTGGGAGGGGGCAGCTGGGTAGCTCAGTGGATTGAAAGTCGGGCCTAGAGATGGGACGTCCTGGGTTCAAATCAGACCTCAGACATTTCCCAGCTGTATGACCCTGGGCAAGTCACTTAACCCCCATTGGAGCCAATACACAGTATAGGGAAGGTAAGGGTATAATACTAGGTTTGGTTCCAAGGCAGAAGAGTGGTAAGGGCCAGGCAAAGTGAGTTAAGTGATAGTATTTACACTAGCACACTAGGTGAGTGTATTTTATTTAGGCTTTGTGTGTGCGGGGGGGGGGGTGGAGGGGGAAGATGTGAGTGTATTTTAGAAGATTTTTAGGAGATGGATAAAAATTACATAGTGTGAGATAATATAGTTATGCTTTGGCTCCATTGCTAGAGGGAATATCCACATTGATAAGATATCACAGCCATTAAATTACCAGCAAATACTATACCATTTTTCTTCTTTAAAGCTAAAGAAGCTTTCTTAAGAAGAAAAAACTATACCATTGGCATAAATTTCAATTTGCACCTCCCCCCCCCCACTACCCATGCCTAAATTTTCTGAATATGCCCTTCCTCCTGTCTGCTCATTCACTTCTCCCCATTAAATGGGGGGAGGTGGTAAGCATGGGTAGATCTGCTGTATGGGGCTTCTTGGGTGGTAGTTTTTTATGTTTCCTATCACTTCTGAAGGTTTTAAAGAAGGAAAACTGAGAAAGGAAAGGGCTGGTACTATTTCCAGGATCATTAGAAAGGAGTTCTGGTAACAAATGATCACAGCTGTCTTATCAAAGCTACAAGAATAGAAGACTTTAAGTATTTGGTATATAGGAAGGAAGAAAAGGTTTAGAATTTTTTCTCTTCTAAATAATCTATGAATCTATGAATTACACGAAAACCAAAGACAAACAAATCCATGAAATTGAAATAAATTTTGTAAAAGATTTAAGTATCCATAAAAAATTATAGATTAATACTTGTGCAAAGACTTTTCACTTCTGCAAAATATTTTAAAATATAACAACCTAATCTGCCTTTAGTGCATTTTGTTTGTTAGACTTAAGTTGAATTTTTCAACCCTGAATACATTCTCATTAACCTTAGAAGTTAACATCTTAAATTCTCTGCCCCAACTAATAAAATTCTCATTCAAATATTGTTATATTGAAATTTTCCAGATCATATATTAGACACAACAAATTTTAGGTTGAAAAGGACCTTAGAGACAGGAAATCTGCAGGAATTTTATACTAAGAGGGGTACAGAAATGGTTATGGAACACAAAAATATGAGATTTAATATAAGGAAGGAAACTAACATCATCTTTCCTCTTTTTATCACTGTCTCTGTCTGGGTGAGTGTTGATGAACTACTAGGAGAACTAGGGGCATTTAATTGGACCCTCCTACTGCTGTAGACTGGCTTGATGCTGATGGTTCAGCTAGCTAGTACTAGTAAACAGAATATTAAGTTAAGAGATGAATTTGAGAAGGCTTCAGATCATAGTATAAAGAAAAAAAACTTTTAATGCTATTTGGAAATGCTCCTTATCCTTTGCCACTCTAATATTATAAATAATGGAGGTTAGGGGTTGTAGAAGAATTTTACCTGGGATCTGAGCATTCATAAATACTTCTGGGTAATTTTAGCCCTGTCCTAATTATAGGAGGGCAAGGATTAATCCTGTCCAATTTTTTCATTTTATAGCTAGGGAAACTAAGGCCCAGATAGATGAAATAACAGAGGTGAAACTCCTGATTCCTAATCTACGGTTCTTTGCACTATACTCTGCTGCCTATATCTGACATAATACTAAACTACTATATAGCTGTCATTTTGAAACTATTTTAAAAGTTATAATCAAATATCAAAAATCATAAAATATAAAATAAAAAGGCAAATTATTGCTCAACATAATTATTTTGTTATTAAAGGTATAAAACTACTCATCTAGCTAGAATGAATTTAAGGCAGACTTTAATTCATTCTCAATTCTTCAGAAAACACTGAACATTAAAATATGAAGGAAAAGCATTCACATTCACCTTTAGTAATCAAGGAAATTTTAATTTGTATTAGGAAGAAATTCTTTGCCCTAAGACTTTGACTTTTTTCTCAATGACTGAGCAAAATTAGTCAAAGAATGAGAGAATCTCAGAGTTGGAAAATAACCTATAAACACTATCTATGCAGCTTATATATCTAGGCCCAGATCCCAGCAAACATGGAATCCCCACTAATAAATCTCTGTGATGGGAACTCTTGACCTACCAAAGCATTATGTCCCACTCTAGAACAGCTCTAATTATGAGAAAGTTCTTTGTTATATTCTTCAACCACTATGCCTTCCTTGGAGAGCCAAGAAATAAGGCTAATTACTCATTAACAAGCTAGCCTTTCTAATACTTAATGATAGCTATTTGCTAGCTCTCCTCCACCTCCCATCTAATACAAAATTACTGCAGAGTACTTACTTTCTCACTACTAGATCAAAGCAAAGGCCTACCTACTTCCCCTTCCCATCTCACTCCAAAGAAACTTTCCTGGAGGATACCTCAAATTCTACAATTATTAAACCAAGATCAGGCTAAACACAGTTCTGGTATGTGGTCCTTTTTCAAAATCCATATATTCTTAGGAAAGATGACAATTTAATTAGTGGATATTACCTTAGCAGATACTTTCTTTCTACTCCCAGAATATCAAGGTACTTGATGAGGAAAAAAGCAATGAATAAGGAAAAAATGCCATAAAGAGTAAATGGGATATGAAAGACTTTTGTCAATTGTGTTTATGGAACCCTCAAGTTTGCTCCAGTCCCCTCTGAACTTGTCTTAAGGGAAGTTCCACTTGTCAAGGACTGAACAATAAATTTTAAAGTACCTTATAATATCAGTTTAGATAGAATTAGTAGATATAATCAAATCTTAAGTACCCTTTTGTCTTAGATGGTTCTTCCATTGTATCAGAGGCTACTCCCTGGTAATCCAGCCCTAGGCTGGAGTTCATCCTTTCCTAGTATCCACTGAAAAGCATCAGCCTCTCCCAGGTAGTCCTTCCTTTGTGTCCATTAGAAAGCCTATCAATTGAACCTTCCAGTCCTATATTCCCCCAAAGGTATATAAGACCCCAAGTTCTTCAGCTCTTTGGAAAATCTCCTTTCAAGGTGCCTTTTCCCTGAGACATTGTTCCCAGAGTACCAGAGCTTTGTCCTATGTAGTATCTAGCACTTGACTGTGTAGTAGCCAATCAAAGCATTGTCTTCTTTGTGCTTATTAACAACTTGTTCTTTCTAACTTCTTTAGTAGTTCTGTGTTTTTCAAGGTTGACACTTTCCACCAGATTATCTCCTATTAGCTATAAATATAAGTTCTACAACTTGCATTTTTAATGCTGCCCATAATACTTTTTAAATATACATACCCCAGATCAGTGAGTGGAGGCTTATCTCTTCCTCTTCTATAGCAAAGGTAGATCTGTGGTCCAACAAGGCTTCCATTATTGAGATCTGCTGACAATCCAGTTGGGGTAACATCTATACATGTAAAACCCCTTGGCACTTCTTCCCCAAGAGATTTAATAATAACTGTTACATCTGTAATAGGTTCTTTTGGTTTTGCTATTTTATGACATGCATCATTGAAGTGAATTTCTTCTTCAAGAGGCTTTGAAATATCAGTCAATCCTGCTACAACAAAATAGTCAGCTACACGAGGCCCCTTGTTTTCAATCATTTTCCATTACAGAAGGATTTATCTGAAAAGACAATCAAAGACACTAATAATTTTTACAACATCATGTAAATCTAAATGGCTTTTGTAAATATAAGGACAGAATAGAGCATAGTCAGAATACATTCAGTAAAAACACAGGCCTTTATATTTCATAGCCTAATGTCTTTAAAAACCTGTCACTTATCTATGCTAATAATAATTTATCAATTATTTAATAGCAAAATTCTCTTATATATTATATTATATATATATTATATAAATAATATTATATATTCTAGTGTTGTTTAACTACTTTTTTCTTCAGCCAGGAGAAATTACCTTATAATACTGCCATATTTTCCATATTTCCATTGTAGAGAAAAGAAATGCAATATTCTTCCCTGATAGGGTACAACATAGTAAAGATCAAGGTTTAGTAGGCAGAGTGTTGCTCTCAGAGTCAGAATCAGGTCCCCCCTCTGACATACCCTTGGCACTATGATTCGTGGAAAGGTATATCAACTCTCAATGCCCCCAGCAACTAACTCTTTAAACCTAGACACTGTAGAAACTGTATCAATAAAATCACCTGTCCAGTCCCATTTCATTCTCTTCATCTTGAGAAGACTAAACACTTTATAGTGAATTTTAATATATTTAATATTTTGTAGTTAATCTCCTCATTCATATCATTATTATAAAAATGTATCCTTTGAACCCACTCTTTAAAATGAATAGAGTTAGACTGGATGGTCTCTAAGAGACCTTCCAATTCTGAAATTCTATGACTCCTTTATATGGATGATTTATTGAGTTACCTCAATTTATAATATTTATTGCATTAAGAATTTTTATTTCAGATGTGGTAAATATCCTCATTATTTGCTAGGAAACCGGTGCAGAATTTTCTGTCAAGACAATTTTTAAAAGAGGTGTATAGATCTTATGCACCATTTCTAACAGACAAAAATTCCTATATTAGGTACCATTAATTGGTGCTTAAGAATTTTGGATTTGCTTTCCTAAATTGATACTGCTAAGGGAACAATAAATATCTTTGTTTTGAGAAGGCTCTGTTAATTATTGAATAAGAAAAATCCATTCAACCTGTTTCATAGGTCATGATCTTACAGCTTCTGTCCTAGTGGGTGCCCCAAAAGTCATAATTATCTGATTAATTTTATGTAAATAGTTTTAGAAAGCAGTCACATAAGTTTAGCACCTTTTCATTAAGTCTCATTCCATTTCAATGTATGTCAAGAATAGAAGAAACTGCTGTTCAAAATTCCTAGAACTAACAAGGAAAAAAGTTTAACATATGAACTGTATACAGTCTTACAATTATTTTTCTAAATCCACCTTCTGTCATGAATTGATTCATTTTTTGCCCACTGCAAGGAATAAAAGAATAGACAGTAGATAGCAGCTATATATTTCTTTTCTTTTTTAACTCTTGCCTTCCATCTCAGAATCAATACTGGGTATTGGTTCTAAGGCAGAAGAGCCAGTAAGGGGTAGGCAATGGGGGTTAAGTGACTTGCCCAGGGTCACCCAGCTAGGAAGTGTCTATAGTCAAATTTGAACACAGGACCTCCCATCTCTAGGCTTGGCTCTCAGTCCACTGAGCCACCCAACTGCACCCCCCCCCCCCATTGGCTATTTATTTTAGAGGATTCAATTCAATTAAGCATTTATTAAGGAACTTTATTAGGCACTGAGCATACAAAAACAAAAACAAAATCAAAATCATTCTTGTTCTAGAGGATGCAAAGAAAGAAATGGAGAGGACAAGTGTAGGTTCATCTGTGTTCTGAAACTCTCATCCCCTAAGGCTAAACAATAGAGATTTCAAGAGCAGCTGGGTGGCACAGTGAAGAGAGTGCCAGGCCTGGTGTCAGGAGGACCTGGATTCAAATTTGACCTCAGACACTTCTTAGCTGTGTGATCCTGGGCAAGTCACTTAACCTCAATTGCTTTGCCTTTGCCCTCTTGTCTTAAGTGTTATTACTAAGGCAGAATATATAAAGGAGAAAAAAAGAAATGTCATAAATCTTAGGACCTGAGTTTCCTCCTCCTTTAAGAGGAATTAGGATTATATTAACTTTAAGTCTTCCAACTTTATGGATCTTTAATTTTTTTTCTCCTCTCCAAATAATAAAAAGTATTGCATGTTTAGATGCTCAAGAATTTAGGATTTGTACGTGGAATTAAACATGTTTTGTACAATTAAAGGATTACAACTATCAACAAAAAGATTAAATACTATCTGAATGGCATGAGGCTTTGATATGGGGGTTCAGTCTTCCCCTAAGATACCCCAAACTCCAAAGTGTTCTAGGTCAAAGGGGACATGAGAAATTCCTTTCTAGGAGAATTCACCATCCCTAGCCCCCTTCCTTTTGGACTTTCCCTTAGATCTTCAATTAACATAGATATTCACTTTCTGGTTCCACTTTGATTATCATTGGGTAGTACCTGAATTAATCATCCTTAGAATTTAACAGAACATTGCTTATACTCTCAATCTCAATGAATCACCTCATTCCTAACTCACCCCATCCCCCTTTAGTTATCCAGTAACTCCTGCTGTGAAAGGGGCATAAAATCCCCTTTACCCCATCTCCTCTGGGAGGCAGTGTCTATCCTTGCACACTGTCTCCTGACTATTTCAACATGACTTCTAAATTAATAGATTTTTCTTATTATTTTTAAGCTAAGTTTTGGAGTCTTGCATTCTTGCAAAGGTTACCTGTCTCAGTCCTTGGGTTTTTACTGTAAAGCTCTCCTGCAACAACTAGAGAGTATATAAATCAAATTAGTTAAAGTTCCTGGTACCTTGTAAATGTAAATTGTCTTGCTGGAAATGCTCACTAACACTTCATCTTTAGAATCACTAAAACTAGAATAGGTTAATACACTCAATATAACATGAAGATGTATTTGTTTTTCATTTCATATATACTACTACTGCCATCAGATATTACTGGAATTTAGAAATGCTTTTTTTGGTTAGTTTCTGAAAGGGAAACTGTTCACTGTGGGATGGATATGTCACAAGTGAAGGCAAATGCTTCTGGATGACTGGAAGTGGGGCTAGAATGAGATAGTTTGTCACAATTCCTCATTTTTCCTCTGGTCCTTTTCTTCTACACCACTGCCTCTCAGCTTATCTTTAGTACTGCTTTTCTTTTCACACATTCTTAAGTAAGGACATAGAAAGAGAAAGCCTGGCTGCCCTAGATTAATTTAGGTTATCTACCAAAGATGTATGCAAAAGTACTAAAAGAATGGAGATCTGATCTTTGATACTGATCTTTGAAAGATTGTGAAGAACAGCAGAGGTACCACCAAAATAGATAAGGGCAATTGTCCTGATAGTCAAAAAGCAGAAAAGAATGGAGTCTGTAAACTACAGAGCTGTGAATGTGACTTTATAAAATAAAACTAGAATAAAACACAGATAATATTAATCTGTGGTTTTCTAACTCAGCATGTGGCCAGTAGGAATCTACTTCTATTTGAGTTTGATACCACTATTAATATTCTAGAATAAATTATTACAGGTAATGCCAGACTAACTTTATTTCCTATCTGACTGGGTTACTAGACTTGGGCTTGAAGTGTACAAAATACCAACCTTTAATTAAAGATTTAGCCCATGAAATTCAGCAACAAAAAAGTCACTAATAGGCAGGTTAAAGAATTCCCCTTCCCCCTCGCTTAGTTCATGGCACCCTACACAAGTTAAATAATATCAAGACCAACAAAAGAAACCAACAGATGAACAAAGAAGTCACTAAGCAGGTAAGTTAAATAATTAGTTTTTGGTTTACTAAATACAGTTATACATTACAATTATATATTTTTGTTATTTAAACTATAAATATCATGAAATTATGTTTTTTTTTTTTCCCAAAGTGACATACCAACTGAGTTATGCTTGGTTTTTGGCAAATTTTGACACACCAGGTTCAAAAGGTTGCCCATCACTGATCTAGGACATTAAAAATTCTTATTAAATGCTGTTTAACTTAATTGTTAATGGCTTCTAGGGCTAGCATACTATATATATTAAATGGAACTTCTTCTACATGACAACCCTTAAAATACCTGAAGACAACTATCATGTCTTCTACTATGCCCTTTCTCCTCCAGGCTAAATATTTCCATTTCTTCCAACCAATGACATAACAACATGACATAAACTGAAGACCCTTCACCATCCTGGTTGTCCTCTTCTAGATACTTTCCAGCTTTCAGATAGCAATTTCACAGTATACTAGTTTGACTAATTTTAGTTTACAATTGAATGCTCTAAATAATCACCAAGGGATTAACATATGTAACTGATTTTAAATTATATAATCCTTAAAAGGCATATTAAGTATTTAAAATGACAATATCTTTCATATTTATTGGCAGCGAAGCAAATTATATCATTCAATTTCTATTGTCTTATCTCCTTAGGAAAATGCCACCAATACCAACACTTCAAATATAAACTCTTCAATTTAGTATTTAAAGCCCTTTATAAACTAGCTCTCATCTAGCTTTATTATGAGAACATTATAAAAAATGTTCCTCTAACATTTTCATGAATTCTGAAATTTTCAATTATGATTTTTATCAGTCTCTTTCTATGCCTTACAACCCCCTTGTTCTTCATCTTTGTGGGGATTTTTAATCCCTCTATCTCTGTCCCTTAGCAAATCTGTTCAACTCAATGTCATTCTCTTCTTTCAAATCTTTTGCCCCTTTACCCTCCTGAAGATCATACTTTGACAATTTCTGATTGTACAAAATTCTCATTATCGGCCTCCTTTATTTCTATTCACATGTTAGTGCAAAAAGCTAGAGGAAGTCATTTAGTTTTGCTGATTGGATCCACAACGAATTTAATTTATATAATCTCAGCTGGATTCTCATTGTAGCAAGGCAATTCTACTTCATAATCAGTTTTCTATCCTACTCATTACTGAAACTGTTCCAAACCTTCTCATCTTTCTTCCAGTTTCCTAGAACATCCCTAACCTCTTAACAAGTAGAACCAAGGTAGAACCTTTTTCTTTGAAAAAAAAAATTGAGATAATTTACAGAGAACTCCTCCTCATTTCACATTCCTCTAATATTATCCTTCACTGTCTTCTCCTTAACTGATGAACAGAAGGCCTTTCCCATTTATATGCACTCTTGATTTCAATCCATACTTTCCCTTCTATCATATTGCTCCCATTATCAACTTCCCTGCCTCTCTTCTTCAACATTTCTATTACTACTGGTTTCTTCCCTATTGTTGGAAACATGCCTATCTCTCCCCATTCATAAAAACAAAAATTGATTTTACCATTTCTGATAGCTATCTCCTCTCCTTCTCATCTAAACTCTTTGAAAAAAGCCATCTGTATTCAATGCCTTAACTTTCTTTCTTCTCACTGTTTTCTAAACCCTTTGCAATTGGGCTTTTTGATCACATCATTCAATTGCAACTGCTTTATCCATAGTTAGCAATGATCTCTTAAATGCCAGATCTAATGACCTTTTCTCAGTCTTCATCTTTCTTGACCTCTTTGTAGTATTTGGCATTGTTGACCATCCTCCTCTTGGATACTTTCTATTTTTTTCTTTTTTTGATATATCAAATTTCTCTTTTGATTATCCCAAAAATCTAAATGCTCCATCTCATTTTCCTTTGTTGAATCTTGATGTCAATCCCACTAATAGTAAACACTCCCCAAGGTTCTGTCCTGGGCCCTGTTCTCCCAATACTACCCTTTATCCCCAGTGTTCCTTAATTCTGAACTTGATAGATAGCAAAAAGATGAAAATTTACATATAAAATTAGAATAGAAAAAGATTACTTCTGAAATAATAAATTTCTATTATATACAGCTTGCTTTTTAAAAATATAATAAATTCAACATTAAAAGCTATTATGCTTGTCTTCATTTCATTCTGAATTTCCTTTTGTTCTTGGGCATGCATTAAAAAACCCTTCAATGGCCATCTTTAATTTCCTCTTTTTTTTGCAAGTAAAGTGTGGCAACATTCCAAATAACTCTAAATCCTTCCTACTATGGAAAAAAAGAAAGACAATTTTTATTACAAATAATCCTAATGAAGCAAAACAAATGCTCATATTTGTCAGGTCCAAAAATGTATATGTCCCATTCTGCACCTTGACTCTAGCACCCTCCTGTCACAAAGTATATAGCATGTTTTACTATATAGCTTTGCCATAAGTTCTCCAGGAGTTATGAATAGCTATTGCATTAGTTAGAGTTCTTAGCCTTTCAAAGCTAAGTTTTCTTTATATTGTTAGTATATAAATTGTTTTTCTGGTTCTGCTTACTTCACTCAGCATCAGTTCATATGAGTGTTCCTAGGTTTCTTTGAAACCATCCTTTTCAACATTTCTTATAGAACAATAAGATTCTATTACATGTATATACATGATCTGTTCAGCCACTTTACAATTAATGGACTTCACCTATTTTTAGTTCTTTGCAATCAAAAAAGTTTCTATAGATACTTTTGCACAAGTGGCTCCTTTTCCTTCTTTCTTTCTTTCTTTCTTTCTTTCTTTCTTTCTTTCTTTCTTTCTTTCTTTCTTTCTCTTTCTTTCTTTCTTTCTTTCTTTCTTTCTTTCTTTCTTTCTTTCTTTCTTTCTTTCTTTCTTTCTTTCTTTCTTTCTTTCCTTCCTTCCTTCCTTCCTTCCTTCCTTCCTCTCTATCTTTTTTCAGTCTTTGTCTCTTTTTCTCTGTCTTTCTCTGTTTCTGTCTGTCTGTCTGTCTCTTTTTTTCATCATCTATGCCAATAAGTGAGGGATTGAGATGGAAAGAGAGTTGTTTTAATTTGCATTTCTTTTCTCATATCCTTTAACTGTTTATCTAGTGGAGAATGACTTTAATTCTTATATTTGAACCAGTTCCTTATAGATATTAGATAACAGATCATTATTAGAGAAATTTGTCAGTCAGCTGTAGCAACTCAGTGAACTGTTTTCCTTCTAATTTTCACTCCACTGACTTTTTTGTGTAAAAACTTTTCAATTTTATTCAAGCAAAGCTGTTATCTTTATCTTTTGTGATCTTCTTTATCCCTTGTCAAGACATGAGTTCTTCTCCCTATCCATAGTGTGAAGATTAAATTAACTCCCCCCCACCCCATTGTGAAAATGAAATTAAATCTTTAAAAGGAGTTACAACTTCCTGTGATGGGAGTTCTCTCATTCTTCAGAGTTCTGAGTTCCAGTTGGAGGCTGATGAATCTGCTTACTGTACCTGAAACCTTGGACTTGTTGAGACTGTTCAAATCTCTCCCTTTGGACTGACTTTGGTAAGTGAAATAGCTGACTCCTTTCCTGGATTTTCTGAAGGACTAGCCTCAGGAGAGACCTACCCTCTTGAGAGAGGCTCCCTGCATCCCTAGGTCCTAGGCTCAAAGCTGAGGCCTCTCCAGCTAAGGACTAATTAGCCCTGTCTGGGTTGAGCCCTGGGCTGGAGCAAAATACTTAGTGTGTAGCCTAGATATTTTACCCCATCCTCTCTCTGATTTTCTTACTTTCACTCTTCTATATTTTATAAATTGTTAAAAAAACTCTTTGGAATGAATTAAATTCCTGGCAACCCTATTCTTAAATAATCCAGTTCAACCTTTTATAAAAACCCCTACCCCTTACAATAGTTTCAAAAGGCATTTTGTTCCTTTAATCTCTAATTTGATGATATCTATCATCTATTTTGGAGCTTATGTGGTATATAGTATAAGATTTTAGTTCAAACCTAATTTTTACTGGACTGATTTCCAGTTTTCCCAGTAAATTTTACTAAACAGGAGATAGGTTTACTGAACAGTATGCTTCAATGTTCATTTATTTCTCCATGTCATATACCTATTTATAGTTCACCAACCTCCTCCATTTTTTAACGAGTACCAAATAGTTTTGATATTTATTGCATGGTACTCCCCCACCTACCCACCCAATGATTTCCCTTGAATATTATGACCTTTTGTTCTTTCAGATGAATTATTTATTCTAGCTCTCTGAGATAATATACTTTGGTCGTCTGATCAGGTTGGCATTAAATAAGTAAATTAATTTAGGTAAAACTGTGTAATTAATCAATCTCTGTTTAATAAGTATGTATATGTTTCTGGAGAGTTCTGGGTAGCTGTATTCATATAGTTCCTAAATGTGTCTTGGTTCCTAAATATTTTATTGATTCTTTAGCTATTCTGAATGGAATTTTTCTTTCTGCTGGATTTTGTTGGTTGTATATATAAAGGATGCTGATTTGCTTGTTTATTTTATATTTTGTAACTATGCTAAAGTTATTATTTCAATGAATAAATTTTAGTTGACTGTTTCTCTATGAAAAACTCATGTTATATGCAAAAACCAATTTTGTTTAATTTCTTTCTTGTATTAATCATTGCTATAGGTTATATAGAATTTCTAATACTGTCAAATAATAGTGGTGACAACGGACATCCTTGCTTTGTCCCTAATCTTTCTTTTAACCCATACTTTCCTTCTCAGAATCAGCCCAATGTATTGGGTCCAAGACAGAAGAGTGGTAATGGGGTTTAAGTGACTTGCCCAGGGTCACATAGCTAGGAAATGTCTGAGGCCAGATTTGAACTCAGGACTTTTCATCTCCAGGTCTAGCTCTCTATCCACTGAGTCACCTAGTTACTACTCTTAATCCCTAATTTTATTAGAAGGGCCTCTAGTTTATATCATTACATATAATACTAGCTTCTGGCTATTGACAGATATACATACCAATTAAGAAATGGCTCATTTATCACTATGCTTTTTAGGGATTTTAACAAAAATGAGTGAGGCACTTTGTCAAGTTTTTTTCCCTACAATCATTCTCTCTATAAACTCTTGATTGGTGATCTCATCAGTTCCCATTCAATTATGTATCTATGTCCTTTATGAATTCCATCACAAGCAGCCAAATGAACATTTCAAACTAAATGCCCCATAGGTACCTCAAACATGTGCAAAACAGAATTAATTATGTTCTCTTAAATCTTTCTTCAAATTTGTTTATTACTCTTAATGGCACCTCCATCTTCTGTTCTACAGGTTTATAATCTCACTGTCATCCCATGTTCCTCAATCTCACTTGAGTGGCACAGTTTGAGTCTGGAGTCAGAGACCCTAGTTTGAATCCCAACTAAGCCATTTTTTTGTTGTTTGTTCCTTTTTCAGACATGTTTGACTCTGTGATCCCTTTGGAGTTTTCTTGACAAAGATACTGGTGTGGTTTACCCTTTCCTTCTCCATCTCATCTGGCAGATAAGGAAGCTGAGACAAACAACAATAAGTGACTTACTTAAGGTCACACAATTAGTGAGTGAGAATAGATCTGAACTCAAAAAGAAGAGTGTGCCTGACTGCAGGCCAAGCACTCTATCCACTTTGTCACTTAATTGCTCAACTATGTCACTTACTGGCTATTTTAAGCCTCTTTTCCCTTATCTGTCAAATGAAGATAATAGTGGTGCTTACCTTGAAGACTGTTGTAGGAATCAAATGAGATAATATATTTATAGTGCTTTGGAAATCTTTGTAATAGAGGGGGGAAAGGGATGGAGTCCCCCACCACTGAGTTCAGGATCAGAGTGTGGTAGAGATGAAATGGAGCTAAAGGGTAGAGGATTGTTTTTTCCTCTCCTTCCTCAATAAACCCACACTAGCTATCTTCAGAGTTACTGACTACTTTTCTTCAGAGGCAGGGCTGAAGTAAATCCAGGACTAAACAGCTTCTTCTTCCTTGGGGAGGAAATATAGTTCTCCTCCCCAAAGCTTCTGGTCCCTTCCCCTGCATATTATGAGCAGGCATTAGATCTATAGAACAGCTATTTATTTGAGGAACACACAAAGGGTAAAAAGGGAGATTGAGGGATAAGGTTTTGGGAAAATGGAAAATAGGAAGTCTCTAAAATCTAACAATTGAACCCCTTTCTCCCCAAATCCTGCAGGGTCAGGCTGTGCCTGCCTGACCCTCTGGGGTCAATTGTGAGAGCAGTCTTGACTTCTAACTGTCCTCGTTATAATAGGAAGTTCAAGAGCTATTTTGGAGGGTTGGAGAGGAAATCTTCCTGGGGTGGATAGCTTTAGATCAAAAGTCCTATCCCCTTCTGCTGTCTTCCGCTGGATTCAGGGGGTCTGGATTCCCAGAAGGATGACCAGAGCTCAGAGGTGCTTTCAGAGCAACCTTCCTGAAGGCTTCCCAAAGAGAAGTGAAGTTAACTGCTTGGATCTTCTGAGCTCTTCTCTGTTCTTTCTCTGGAATTCTCTGTTCTTCTTGCCCTACCCCCGCTTGTCTTGTTACTCTGGCAGACTGAGTCTAAATTTCCTCTCTTACATCTTCAAATCTACATAAGTGCTAGCCATTATTACAATTCAAATATCTAATTCAGCTGCCAAATTATATCATTTCTATATTCAAAATATTTCTTTTATACTAAGGGAATTCTCCTCTTTCCTCTCACATAGCCACCACTCTAGCTCAGGATTTTATTACCTTTTTCTGGGACCATTGCATTAGTTTTCTAAGTGGTTACCTTGACTTAGGTCTCTCTTTACTTTATCCTGTCCTCTAGACAACCACACAACTGTCAGAGTGATTTTCCTTCATTTGAGGTCTAACCATGTCATACTTCCTATTGAGTAAAACCTGGTGGCTCCCTATTATCTCTAGGATTATATGTGAAGTTCTTTGTTTAGCATTTAATACTCTTCACAATTAGGTCCCTTCTTGCCTTCCTTGTTTTCTTGTCCTGTACTCCCTTCCACAGATTCTACAATTTCCCCATGCTGGCCTACTTACTGTCACACACAGAGATTACTTCTAGGATCAAATACACCCCTGTCCTGAGCCTGCATCTTTCCGGTCTTCTTATACCTTATACCTATCACATGACTCCACTGACATTGGTCTTCTCATTCTTCTTCAAACAAGACACTCAACCTTTCATCTCTGAGCATTTTCACTGGCTGAACCACATGCATGGAATGATGGATCTCTCCTCAACTCTGCCTCTTAGACTTCCTTTTTTTTCTTCAAGGTTCAACTCAACTGCTACCTTTAACATGAATCCTTTCCTGATTATCTAAATAAGGTTTTTCAAATTATATTTGAATTATGATGGGAATGCTATAGGGTTTAACCTTCCCTGAGGCTATTCCTATTTTAAAGAGGAATTTATTAAACCAAAGAATCTATAACTGGTAAAGTCTGGAGGAAATATTTTTGATTCAAGTCTTCCTTATTATAGAACATCTTCATTTTCAATTAATCTCTAACTGGTGAAGACTAGAGAGATATTTTTTATTTAAGCCTTCCTTGCTATAGGACAGTGTTGGTGAAGGTATTCAAGTTTGTGTGCCCAGACTGCAATTTCAAGCTGCCTATGAGCTCCCAGCCCATTACCACAAAGAGCTGAGGGAGGAAGTGCTTGTTTTGGGCATGCAAAAATGTCCTTGGCGTAGGGAAGAGGGGAAACAGAGCAGCTCCCTGAGCTCTGCATGGATGCCAATACTTCCCCAATGCTGCCATTGGTTATTTGCCCTCTCACTTGTGAAAGATTGTATAACCATGATCTAAGTCAGATTTAGAATTAAATTATATTAAAATTTTTAAACTGGGAAAGATTTAAGAGAATATTTAAGCCCAGGCTTCTTATTGTACAGATGAAAAAACTTGGACATAGAGTAGCAGGCTAAAAAGATAAACAAATAAATTACATTTATAAATTACTTTTATGTTTACAAAGCACTTTCTTCACAATAATTCTGTACAGAGAAAATACAATTTTTATTATCCTTATTCTCCTAACAAGGAAACTTAGATTCAGAAAAGTTAAAGGAATTATTCAAAGTAACCTATTTTTATTTAATGGAAGAGCTAGAATCCAGTACTTCTGATTTCCAATTCAGAGATCCTTTTACTTTTAATGAGTTCTTATAAAATAATTACCTTTGGTCAAACAATATAACCTGATTTTTCATAAATATGATCATCATGAAGTCTGATTAAATATATACTGATCCCCCAAAGTCCCCAAAATTATTTTAAATAAATCAGGAACTAGTTAATTGAAGTTTCATAAATCATTATGACTACAAAAGAGTTACTAGACATATCTGCCATAAAAAATAGGAAAATACTTACAATCATTGAAGGTCTCTGAAGTGGTGCCAGATAGTAACTTCAGAATGCTATAGCCTCCAGACTTTGAAGAAATCTGATTTGAAAAGAATAATAAAGTTTAAATTAAATCTCACCAAGAGTTATTAATTTGTCTAAAGTTTACATATTAGAGACGTTATCAAATTTACAATTACTAAGTTCTTTGTAAATAAATACAAAGAAAATGCATTTTTAGTACTCAAAATTTTGATAATGATATTTTTTTAAAACATTATTTTATTTGGTCATTTTCAAACGTTATTCATTAAAAACAAAGATTACCTTTTTTTTCCTCTCCCCTCCCCCCACCCTTCCCATTGGCGATGCGTGATTCCTCTGGGTGTCACATGCATCCTCAACCCTAGCCCATTTCCATGCTATTGGTTTCCTAGTAGGGTGTTCATTCCGGAGTCTCTCTTCGATCATAGCCCCTCCACCCCTGTAGACAAGCTGTTGTCCTTCCTCCCTGTTTTTACTCCCATCCTTTGTCCTCTGCTTGTAGGTAGTGTTTTTTTTTTCTCTCCTTGATTCCTGCAAGTTGTTCAGGGACACTACATTGCCACTAATGGAGAAGTCCATTACATTCCATTGTACCACAGTGTATCAGTCTCTGTGTACAATGTTCTCCTGGCTCTGCTCCTCTCACTCTGCATCACTTCCTGGAGGTTGTTCCAGCCTCCGTGGAATTCCTCCACTTTATTGTTCCTTTTAGCACAATAGTATTCCATCACCAACATATACCACAATTTGTTCAGCCATTCCCCAACTGAGGGGCATCCCCTCATTTTCCAGTTTTTTTGCCACCACAAAGAGTGCAGCTATGAATATTCTTGTACAAGTCTTTTTACTTATTGTCTCTTTGGGGTACAAACCCAGCAAATGATGATATTTTAAAATGACATTTCTGGGGGCAGCTGGGTGGTTCAGTGGATTGAGAGCTAGGCCTAGAGATGGGAGGTCCTAGATTCAAATCTGGCCTCAAGACACTTCCTAGTTGTGTGACCCTGGGCAAGTCACTTAACCTTCATTGCCTAGCCCTTACCTTTCTGCCTTAGAACCAATTAGAACAAAATATTGGTTCTAAAGCAGAAAGGTAAGGGTCATAAAAATAAATAAATAAATGAAGTAAAATGACATTTCACTGTAAATATGGCTTTAACTAGGAGGACATATTACAGTGGGAAAAAATCATATACTTAAGAGTCAGAAGATCTGTCCTGGCTTTGCCATTAACTCTCATGATTTAATCTTTTTGAGTTCTTTTAACTAACTAGAAAATGGGTGTAATAATACAACCTCAGATTAATTCTTCAGAAGGTTCTTTTTGGAAGAATTCAATCAAATGAAATCTTCTGAAAGTACAGGATCTGTCCATGTCTCTGCCTCCATCCCAACCCTTACTCAATAAAGTACAATGGCTCCAAATCACCTGTAAGATCAAATATAAAATGCTCTGGCTTCTTTTTTTTTTTAAGCCTTTTACAACATGCTCCCTTTCCTACCTTTCCAGTCTTCTTACAATTTATTCCCTTCAACATACTTATATGATCCAACAACAGTCTTCTATTCCACAAACATTTCCCCACTCCCTGTCTTTATGCTGGCTGTCTCATGCCTGGAATACTTTCCCTCTTCATCTCTGTCTCCTAGATTCCTTGGCTTTCTTTAAAGTTCAGCTTGCATCTCACCTTCTACTTCTAGACTGTAGGCCTTTCCTAGTCCTTCCATCCCACTCCATTGTTTATATCTTGTATGTTTTTTGCATGCTGTCTCCCCCATTATTAGAATGAGATCTTTGAGGGCAGGGACCATATTTTTGCCCTCTTGGTATCTCCAGCACTTAAGAAAATGCTGGGCCCATAGCAAGCATTTAATAAGTACTCATTGATTTCACTTTGTATCATAAAGTACTATATAAATGTGTGGTGATATTATTCAAACATTTATATTTTGAAAATGAAAACATTTTTCACATAATGTCTTATATAAAACTCAAGCTTCAAGAAAGGGTCATTTTCACACCTATTAAATATATACTTTAGAAAATCAATTAGTGGAAAAAAGAAAGATGAAAAACAATGACCAGAATAGTAAGAGATTGTGCCACATTCCCACATACTCAAAAAAGAAAAAAAAAATACAGTAAGTATATATACTTCTGATATGTTATAATTTTTACTGTAGGAGGAAGTACATATATTTTAAAAGAGATTTTAAAACAAAAAGTTGGCATAAATAACTAGATTTAACATAACTTCATTAATGGAAGTCAAAGCCTTTTGACATCTATCACTATCTTCATGATACAAATAAATAACAAACGAGGTGGATGTGAATCAATTTATTGGATTAGCATTTCTATTAAAATCCTACTCTCAAATAAGTCATATTTAAAGAATACAAGTCATTCTCCAATTAAAAAATGGTCAAAGGATATGAACAAGCAATTTTCAGATGAAGAAATTAAAGCTATCAATAATCATATGAAAAAATGTTCTAAAGCGCTCTTGATTAGAGAAATGCAAATTAAAACAACTCTGAGGTACCATTTCACA
Organism: Monodelphis domestica; assembly: GCF_027887165.1. Lineage (NCBI taxonomy): Eukaryota > Metazoa > Chordata > Mammalia > Didelphimorphia > Didelphidae > Monodelphis > Monodelphis domestica. The sequence goes on from NC_077227.1 coordinate 156,301,958, forward strand.
CCAATGAGATAGGTCAGTATGACAGTAAAGGAAAGTGAAAAATGTTAAAGAGGATGCAGCAAAGTGGAATACTAATGCACTGTTGGTAAAGTTGTGAACTGATCCAACCATTCTGGAGGGCAATTTGGAACTATGTCCAAAGGGCTATAAAACTGTGCATACCCTTTGATCTTGTAATATCACTACTGGATATGAATCCCAAAGAATTTTAAAAACCGGGTAAGGATCTATTTGTACAAAAATATTTGTAGCAGCCCTTTCTGTGGTGGCAAAGAATTGAAAATTATGGGGATGTCCATCAACTGGGGAATGGCTGAACAAATTGTAGCATATGTTAGTGATTGAATACTATCGTGCTCTAAGAAATACTAAGCAGGATGAGTTCAGAAAAAGCTGGAAAGATCTACATGAACTGATGTAGAACAAAATAAGCAGAATGGGGAAAACACTGTACACAGTAATAGCAATATTATACAATGATCAACTATGAAAGACTTAGCTACTCTTAGCAATACAATGATCTGGGCCAATTCTGAAGCACTTATGACAAAGAATACTATGTTCAAGTCAGATGCAGATCAAAGCACATTATTTTTCATATTAGTTTATTTATTGTTTAATTTGGGGGTTTTGGTTATATATGAGTATTCTCTTACAAGGATGACCAATATGGAAATACATTTTTCATGATAATACATGTATAATCCAGATCTAATTACTTATCATCTCTGAGAGGGAGGAGGAAAGGAAGGTAGGGAGACAATTTGGATCTTATAATTTCAAAAAATGTATATCAAAAATTGTTATTACATGTAATTGAGAAAATAAAATATATTTGAATAAAAAATAAGATAAAATCCTTCTCTCTCATTAATTCTAGTGTTGTGATGCTGAATTCTTGAAGGCAATGCCAACTGAATACAAACTCTAGCAGGTCCTATTAAACAGAAGGCTTAAATGTGTAACAGGATTCAAAATTAAGTTAGCCATCAAGTACTGATTAAGGGCCTATCATTTGTCATGAATTGTGCTACACTCTTGGTATACAAAGAAGAAGAAAAAAATGGCCACTTCCATCAAGGAGCTTACATCTTGTAGGGGAGACAACTGGCACATTTAAATGTATATAGAAAATAAATTCCTATATAATGGAGTGCTAGTTGATCCCATCAGCCTGTTCCCATGGAAGATGCTAGGGAGCAGACGGTATTTTTCCATACTGGGGATACTGGAAAGACAGCTTCCAGGAGAACTGTGAAGATATGTAAAGGAAGTGTCTTAGAGAGACTGGTCCATGTATAGACATGCTGTCACAGTTCCCATTAGCCAGTTAGAAGTCTTTTTCAATTGCATGTGTAGCTGGAACTGTCAGCATCTTCCGAAATACAGAAGTTGGCTCCTGAGGAGCTGGGAAGAAATGTTTGTATGTTTGTTGTTGCTGAAGCCTTTATCATCCCTTTATAAAAGCAATTGATTTAAAGTGGTTTAAATGGAACTGAGGCAATTCATTTCCACAACCAGTAGGAAGCCTGAGTTGATAGTAGAGGAAAAATATCTCTAACTGCTCAGGGTACTGAGAACTCCTAAATATAAGATAATTTGAGAGGAACCTCCCCTCAAAAAAAAAGAGAAAAAAAAGAGAAGATACCATTAAGTGGGGGAAGGATAAGGGAAGACCTCAGTTTCCAGATAAAAATAGCTGATTGAATGGAATCAGATCATACAGTTTTCTATACCAATTATAGCAAAAACCTTAAATTTGTACCAAATAGACTAACAATCAATAAATCCAATGAAAAATTAGAGTAAGAGATTTCTTTCACTCCAGAACTACTGGAAAAGTCAGCCAGATGTATGGAGCATCAAAGAAGCCACTAGCAAAGCCAGTACCAGTATACCAGTAATCTCCCAGTACAGCCAGAAACAGGTATATGATAGAAGGTGTGTCCAAGGCAACAAGAATAGAGATTTTCCCATATAGTGACCCAGGTAGGGTGATAAAATCCACAACTCCTAGAAGCTACCAGGAACAGCACAATAGTTCTCAGAATGAACAACCTCATTTCAGGGCTTCCAAGAAAGGTACCTAGCACTCAGTCCTAAGAAGTCAAAGAAAGCCTTGAAGATCCAATGCTTTGGAACTCAAATATTCAGGGAGGCCTTATGGGAGTAGGATGGGAAGAAGAGAATTAGAGATCAGTACATGAACACAGGTGCCTCAGGGAGGGACTAAGCAGGGCTGATCACTTCATTCTAAAGCACAGAAAAGGACTGAGTCTGGGCCTGGAACAAATTCCTAATTTGAGAAATTTATCTGAAGAATTGGAAGAATCCATATGATGATACATATAGTATTAACATTTTACTAGTAGAAGAAATAAGTATGCCTTTAATAACCTTCAAAGAATCCTTAATATCTTCAAAGGGTACACCAAGATAAACTCAGAATGGATGAATGAATTGAATATAAAGAAGGAAACTATAAGCAAATTAGGTGAAAACAGATTAGTATACGTGTCAGATCTTTGGGAAAGGAAAGACTTTAAAACCAAGCAAGAGCTAGAAAAAAAATCACAAAATGTAAAATCAATAAGTTTGATTATATCAAATTAAAAAGGGTTTATGCACACAAAACCAATGCAACCAAAATTAGAAGGGAAGCAACAAATTGGGAAACAATCTTCATAACAAAAACCTCTGACAAAGGCCTAATTACTCAAATTTATAAAGAGTTAAACCAATTGTAGAAAAAATCAAGCCATTCTCCAATTGATAAATGGGCAAGGACATGAATAGGCAATGTTCAGTTAAAGAAATCAAAACTATTAATAAGCACATGAAAAAGTGTTCTAAATCTCTTATAATCAGAGATGCAAATCAAAACAACTCTGAGGTATCACCTCACCCCTAGCAGATTGGCTAACATGACAGTAAAGGAAAGTAATGAATGCTGGAGGGGATGTGGAAAAGTCTGGATATTAATGCATTGCTGGTGGAGTTGTGAACTGATCCAACCATTTTGGAGGGTAATTTGGAACTATGCCCAAAGGGTGCTAAAAGACTTTCTGCCCTTTGATCCAGCCATAGCCCTGCTGGGTTTGTGCCCCAAAGAGATAATAAGGAAAAAGACATGTACAAAAATATTCATAGCTGTGCTCTTTGTGGTGGCAAAAAATTGGAAAATAGGAGGATGCCCTTCAATTGGGGAATGGCTGAACAAATTGTGGTATATGTTGATGATGGAATACTATTGTGCTTAATGAAAGTGGAGGAATTCCATGGGAACTGGAATGACTTCCAGGAATTGATGCAGAGCGAAAGGAGCAAAACCAGGAGAGCATTGTACACAGAGACTGATACACTGTGGTACAATCGAATTTTCAGGTTCAAATTATCTTTCTCTGTTCAATCCCTTCCCCTCCCATTAAGAAGGCAAGAAATAGGATACTCATAGAATGTGAAGTTGTGAAAAACAATATTTTTGTATTAGCCATAATGAAAAAAGGAAGAAAAATAAAGAAAGTGAAAGAAAATATGCTTCAACCTGCACTCAAGAGTTCATCAGTTCTGTCTCTGGAGGTAGGTAACATTTTTCATCATGAGTCCTATGGGATTATTGTGTTCAGTGCTTTTAATGGCCTCAACATTTTCCCTTAAACAAAGTCAATCTTTTTACCAAAAATTACCAATATTCTTTTGGGGTAGCTAAAGATCTATGAAGTATGGAATGCCAGAAAATACAAAAAATTAAAGTTGAAGAACTCCCATACCCCCTAAGTGAAGGAACATGTTGGCATTACTACGTTGCAGCATATTAACAATAAAAAACTGTGTAAGAAAAGCAGAATAAAAGTAATTGCCCAGGAAATGTATCCATGAAAAATTCAGTGAACTGGTCATGTAGCAAGAGTAAACTATAAATGATTCTGTGTGCAACACTGGCACCCACCCAATATTTTTAAAATCTAGGGAATTGGCTCCTAACCCCACCCATCCCACCTGACACTATGTGGATCCACTGTGAAGGATTTATAAGAGGACACTGATAAGAGTAACATAGGTGCAAAGATTGTGATCTGCATCATCAATGAAATCAGTCAACAGACATTTAGTAAGTGCCTAATATGTGTCAGACACAGCTAGACAATGAGATATTAAGACAAAAATGATCTAAATACCACATGTAAGGAGCATATTATTCAATCAGGAGAGGTAACAAGTACATATAAGTAGATAAACATACACAGAGTAAATACAAGGTATTTAAAGATGAGAACCACTAGCATTTGAGAGTGACATGGTCAGGAAAGGTCTCATGTAGAAGGTGATATCTGAGTTGAGCTTTGAAAGAAATTAGAGATTTTAAAGGTGGAGACAAAGAGTGTTTGAGGAATGGAGGGAAGTCTGTGCAAAGGTAAATATGGGAGAAAGAATGTAATGTGTGAGGGACAGTAAGAAGGTCAGTTGGACAAAATCCAAACATAAATGAATAGAAGTAATGTATGGCAAGGACGATAAACTGGAAAAGTTTATATTTGATCCCGGAAGTAACTGGAGAATTACTGGAGCTTCTTGAGCAGGGGAATATGGTCAAATTAGTGCTTTGGAATATCATTTTGGCTATATGGAAGAAGAAGAATTAGAGTGGGGGAAGATAAGGGAAATCCATAAAGAGGTGACTACAATAGTACAGGCAAGAAGTCAAGGCCTAAACTTTGGTGGAGGCTATGGTTCAGGAAAATGATGGGTATAAGAGACATTGTAGAGGTAGAACTAACAAGACTTGATATATGATTGGTAGATGTGAAATGAAGGAGGAAAATGAATCGTTCATGAAGACTTCTAGAGTGTAAACTTGTGTGACTGAAAGGATGGCAGCACCCTCAACAGAAAAAGGGAAGTTCAGAAAATGGGTAAGGGAAAAGATGAGCTCTAATTTGGAAATCTTGAGTTTGAGATGTCTATTAGGAAATATAGTACAAAAGGTCCAAATAGGAAGTTGGTGATATGGGGCTCAGGAGAGCTGGATCTTGGAGTGAATGACATAGATTATAATCAAAACCACAAAATTAATTATATCACAGGGTATACAATAAGAGAATTCATGGAGGGGGCAGTATATGAATATTGATTCAACAAAGGAAACTGAGGAGTGGTCAGATAACAAGAAGGAGAACTTATATGGAATAGTGCCACAGAAGCTAAAGGAAGAGAAAGATGAAAGGAAAAAGAAGATGGAGTGGTTGACAGAGCCAAAAGCTACAGAAAGTTTAAAGAGAATGAGAACTGGGGAAAGACCACAGGAGAAAGCCAGTTTAATGGAGTTTTATGGAGATCGTAAGTGACTGAAAAGTGAATAGGTGGAGAGGAAACAAAGGCAGTAAATGTAGATGATTCTTTCTAGGAGTTTGGCAGTGAGAGAGAAGGATCAGAATGATAGATGTATATAAGTTTTCAGGCAGTAAGGAAAGATCCATTGGATAAAGAGAGACTGAAAATGAGATTAAATGATCATGGAGGGGAAAATGGAGTGAATTAGGAAGAGATGGGATCAAGAATATAAGTGGTAGCATTGGCCTTGACAAAAGGACCATCTTTCCTTCATCATCATTATCTTCTTCCCTCCTCACCATCATCATAACTAGCACTTAAATATAAACAAATATAAAAACTTAAATAACCAGCCTTAAAGTTTATGTTTTATAAATGTTAATTCTTTTAGTCATCACAACAACCTAAGGAGGAAAGTGCTATTATTATCCCCATTTTTTACTGATGAGGAAACTGAGGAAGACAGAGGTTAAGTGACTTGTCCAGGAAAACACAACTAAGTGTCTGAGGCCAAATTTTCTTCCATATCTTCTTCACTCCAGGTCCAGTGCTCTATTCACTGTGCAAGTCTTCAAAAACTGAAGCAAAGGAGAAGAGACTAAAGGATGATGAAGAGGGGCTTAAGGTAAGAGTAGGGAAGGGAATTTATTGTTGTAGGTGGTAACATTTTCTAAGTAAGAATTAAGTTGGGGGGAGCAATTATAGAAAGTTAAAGAAGATAAAAGACAGAAGAAAGGTCAGAAATTCACTATGTAGGTTATGAGAGATCTATCAAGGAAAAAGCAGAAAGAGACTAATTGAGACTTAGGGGTTAGAGTTAGTTCAGACCTATGATTTTACTATGTAATTTCCAATAATGGTACTCCCTCTAACAATGTAGAGCAGCAGGTATTCTACAAGTTATAGTCTAATAGAGTTGCCTGGGAGACTGACAGGCTTGAAAGGATAAGTGACTCGTCCAGAGTCACACACACAGCATATGTCAGAGGTCCTTATTTTGAGGTTGGCTCAAGTTGCCTCTGTTGAAATTATACAACATGAATTTGTGACAGATCACATTGTTGTGTGACTTCTAGTAGTATTCAGTGGCATATGAGCAGGAAAATAGAAGAAAGATGGTGTTGGTAAACCAAGGTGTTTGGCAAGGAAAGACAGAAAAAGGGAGCAAGGAATTCAAGGGTGTCAGACAATGTATGATTGAAATAGTCAACCATAGTCAAGATGTTAAACAGAAGAAAGTGAAACCAGAGAAGGGGTAATTCAGTAGGATAACAGGGAGAAGTCATAGGATTGGAGATCATTGAGAGGATAAAGAATAGAGAGTTCAGATAAGTCAGGCAGAGGGAAAGAATAAAGGATAGGAGGTAATGGTTAGAAAGAACCATTTTTGAGTTCTGAATCATGGAACCATAAGAGTCATGGATTTTGGCCAAATTAAGAATATTACCATCCCTATACATAGCTGTGATGGTTGGGAATTAAGATGCATGGTAAGCTGAAATGTCAGGATATTTTAGGAAGCAATGCCCCAGAGTAAGAAGGGTAGGAGTTAGGGTAGAAAAGACTGTAAATCAAGTACCAAATTAACAAAAAAAGGAGAATGAACTAGAAGCCAGTAAATCATTACAATAAGGATTTCTGACTAGATAATAAAGACATAAAATGGGAGGATTGAATATAAAAGACACATAAAAACAGAAGGTGATCTCAAGATCTCAAGAAAAGAGAGTTAAATAAATGAAGCACACTGTCCTTGCTATGGCCAAGTCTTCAATCTATAAGTTATGAACCAGAAGTTGGTGATCCCTGCCAGTAAATGGTATGGAGTAGAAATATAAGTCATGGAGTTAAATCTACACCTAGAGCTCTTCTCAGTTCATGTTCCATATTATGATCCATAGTATATCCAAGACCCAGATTTAGACTTCCTGAATCTTTCACCTAATTATTGGCTATAATGGATATCATATATTGGACATCAATTAGTAATTATGTTATATTTCTTACATTAATCCTTTACTTGTTCACAGGTGGCATGGCCAAGGGGACTAAAACTGAACTATGTCTTTCCTAGAATTTCTGGGTTTGTAGAAGTCTATGTACTATTTGGAGCACCTAGACAGAGAAGCTGAAGGTGTTCAGCCATGATATAGTTATTTATAACATAATATATTATTTCCTCATGTATTCTATGCAAAAATAATAAAACATCATATACAATATTGAGGCATTGCAGTCTACTTATATTTAAGGGATTAACTCCATTATGCTAAGGATATGCAATTAAGGCTGAGGGAAAATATATCCAGTTTAGGGAAAAGGTAGAATTTCCAGTAGATGGAAGGTCAGAGCTAGTTCTAATTGAGTAAATGTCACATACATACCACATTTCTTAAGATGAGTAGCAACTACCCAGAAAGAAGTATAAGTCAAAGTAGAAAGTTAACCACTATGAGAATCAAAGAACACATTACTTCCTGAGTACTTCTCAGCAAAGTGAATCACGTAACAACCAGGATGAGCCTAGGACTTTCTAGAGTCAGGTCATTTTTATTAAACAGAATCAGGTTAGTAGCTAATTTAGGTAAAGATGATTAGAGGAAACTTAGGGGAAGTATGGGAATTGGAATGGAAACAAGGATTATTCCTATTCCTCCTGACCCAGTGTTTTGGAAGACAAAGGAGTCTTGAAGGAACAACCAGTAGTTTCTATGTTTGAAAAGACAAGAAATATATGAACAATATAACCAGAAAACAATCCATATGATCATAGACTGTCAGAGCTAGAAGGGCCCATAAACAATTCAGTCAACAATAGTTCAACCAACATTGAATAAATGACTCATATGTGCAGGTCACTGTGCTAGTCCAAACATCTTCCTTGCAGATAAATAAAATGAGGCTCAGAAACAGGTTAAGTAACTTGTCTGGGTCACCTCCAGGATGCTACCTCTCAGTATAATTGTTGTAGGCATTTAAAGGAAAGCTCAGTTGCGGAACAGTTTCTTATTTAGTAGCAAAATTTAAAGTTATAGGTCCCAATGAATAATAGACTCATCTCTTATATGAAAGTGGGAATTTCATATTTCAAGTCATCGTCTCAATTATAGTGATAGCTGCTAAATTGTGTATGATTTTGTGTTTCCTTGATACCTGGGTTATTTATTCCAAGTTGTTGTTTTTTTTACCCTGGAAGATTTTCATTTATAGTTTTCATTTCTGAGTTTCTTTCATGAAACAATTGGTAAATTATTTCTATTTCTGTTTTGCCCTCTGATTCTAAGAGATCTGGACAGTTATCTTTTAAAATTTCTTGAAATATGAATATCATGTTATTTTCCCCCCTTTTCAATCTGTGTTGCAGGTCAGTTGTTTTTGCTATAAAATATCTTACAATTCTAATTTTGAATTTTTTTACTTTGTTTTAAATAACTTATTATTGCCTCATGAAATAGTTGGCTTATTCTTTATCCATTCTAATTTTCAGGGGGAGTTGCTGCTTTGGCCAAGTTCTGTATTTCTTCAGTCACAACTATTAATTCAATTCAATTCATTCATTCATTCATTCATTCACTCACTCATTTATTTGTGATTAATTCAGAATATTTTTCCATGGTTACATGATTCATGTTCTTTCCCTCCCTTCTTTCCTCCCCCCTCCCAGAGCTGACAAGCAATTCCACTGGGTTATCTGTGTATCATTGTTCAAACCCTATTTCTGTATCATTAATATTTGCATCAAACTATTAATTCTTTAAACAATAGCTCTCATTTGTTTCTTTTCCCCCCTCATTCTCACTCCATTAACAAAAAAACTATGTTTAAATTTTTTTTTAGAAATCTTGCTTCATATCTTCCAAGGGGTTTGAGTGTGCCCAACCTGCATTTTTCTCTGTGGAATTACTTGTAAATGTTTTGGAGTCACTCTCTTTTCCTAGACTTTTATCTTGAACATTCCTGCTATTATATTAGCTCATGATGGTGGGATTATTTTTTTATTTACCCATTCTTCCAGCCTATTTTCTCACTTCAGACTTGAAGTTAGGTATGGATTCTAGAGCTAGCTGATTCAGTTGATGCTTTTAAAAAAAATTTAATATTTGATTTTTCCCAATCACATGTAAAAATAATTTTTAACATTTAAAAAAAAATTTGAGGTCCTGAATTCTCTCCTTCACCTTCCCTGTCATTGAAAAGGCAAACAATTTGATATAGATTATACATGTGCAGTCATGCAAAACATTTCCAAATTGGTCATGTTGTGAAACAAAACACAACCCCCCCCCCAAAAAAAAAGAAAACCCAAGAAAAATATAACCAAAAAAATATATACTTCAGTTTGTGTCCAGAGTCCACCAGTTCTTTCTCTGGAAATGAATAGCATTTTTCATCCAAAGTCCTATGGAATTGTCTTGGAGTATCATATTACTGAGAATAGCGAAGTCATTGACAGTTAATTATTATATAATATTGTTACTGTGTACAATGTTCTCCTGGTTCTACTCATTTCACTTTGTATCAGTTCATGTAGATCTTTTCAGGTTTTTCTGAGAGAATCTGCACAACAGTATTCCAACTAAATCATATACCACAACTTGTATAACTATTTCCCAATTGATGGGCAAGTCTTCAATTTCTAATTCTTTGCCACCATAAAAAGAGCTGCTATAAATATTTTTTGTGACTTTTTTTTTAACCTCTTTGGGATACAGACTTAGTAGCAGTATTACTGGATAAAGGATATGCATGGTTTTATAGCGCTTTGGGTATAGTTCCACATTGCTCTCCAGAAGACATGAAGCAGTTCACAAACTCACCAACAAGCACATTTAGTGTCTCAACTTTCCCACATCCCCTCCAACATTTGTCTTTTTTTTCTTTTCTGTCTTATTAGTCAATCTGATAGGCAAAGGGTGGTAATTCAGAGTTGTTTTAATTTGCATTTCTCTAATCAATAGTGATTTAGAGCATTTTTATAGGACTCTAGATAGCTGTGATTACTTCATTTGAAAACTGCCTATTCATATTTAGTGACCACTCATCAATTGGGAAATGACTTGTGTTTTTATAAATCTGACTCAGTTCTCTGTATATTTGAGATATGAGACCATTATTGGAGAAACTTGCTATAAATGTTTTTTTCACAGTAATGATTACAGTGAATTTCCCTCCTTCCCACTTCCCACATTTACCCAACTCTCTCTTTTCCTCCTGAACATCCTGAAAAGTGTTTTGCTTATGACAATCACCTTCCCAATCAATCTTCCCTTCTATCAGCCCTGCTTCCCATCCCCTTTACTTATCTCCTTCTTGTTCTATTTTTCTTTAAAGTAAGATAGATTTCTATACCCAACTAAGTGTATATGTTATTATTCCCTCTCTAAGCAAATTCCAATAAAAGTAATGTTCAAATGTTCCCTGATCCCCACCAATGTCCTATTACATCTCTCCCTCCATAGCAAAGACTCTTTTGCACCTCTTTTATGTGAGATAATTATCCCATTCTATCTCTCCCTTACTCCTTCTCCTAGTTCATTCTTCTTTGTCACCACTTAATTTTATTATTATTTTTAGATATCATCTCATCATACTCAACTCACACCCTTGCTCTCTGAGCATGTATAGTCTTTCCAACTGCCCCAATAGTGATTAAGTTCTTAAGAGTTACAAGTATCATCCTCCCATGTAAGAATGCAAACCTTATTGAATCCCTTATGATTTCTCTTTCCAGTTTGCCTTTTTATGCTTCTCTTGAGGAAAGTAAAATTTTCTATTTAGTTGTTTTTTTTCCATCAAGGATGCTTTAAAGTCTTCCATTTCATTGAATATTCGTTTTTCCCCCTGAAGGATTATACAGTTTTTCTGGGTTATGTTTCTTGGTTGTAATCCTAGCTCCTTTGGTCCTTTAATGTAGAAGCTAGAAAATCTTGTGTTATTTTGACTGTGGCTCCATGATACCTTGCTTCTTTCTGGTGATTTGTATTTTCTCCTTGACTTAGATCCCTTGAATCTGTCTATACTATTCCTGGAAGTTCTGGAGATATATAAGTTTTCAGTTCTTCCAAGGTGGTATGATCTAAGGAGAGGTGTGTTTACTACTCTCTTGGTCTGCGCTCTTTTCCATCCTGGAACTGTGATCAGGGTCCCTGTTCTCTGTAGCCACAAATTTTGGGTGCTAGTGTTTCTCTTTGCCCAGAGTTGTGACCCAGATCAACACAAGGACAGTGCAATGGAGTCCTGCATCCAGTGCCAGCAAAGGGATCCTGTAATCTTCTGACTAGTTATCTGATTACCTTATCTTCTGTGGGCTGAGAGCTCAGGAAATAATTTCTGTCAATTCAATTGCCCTTGAGGCCTGCTATTGCCTTGCTGCTGGTTTTTTTCCTATACATTCCCCAGGATGGACTAAGCTCCAGTGTGATAGACCTTTCCTGCCAACCTTCTATGTTGTTTTGGGATGGAAAATTATTTCATTACTTCTTTTTGTAGGTTCTGCATCTTCAGATTGTATTTTGAGGCATTATTTTAAAAGTAATTTGGAGGGGAATTTGGGAAACCTTACTGTGGGCCCCTTGCCTTTTCTCTACCATCTTGGCTGAACCAATCAGCTACTTTAAAGAATATAATGGGGGGGGGGGAGATGGGCAGGTAGGTGTCACAGTGGATAGAGTGTCAGACCTGGAGATGGAAGGTCCTGAGTTCAAATTTGGCCTCAGACATTTCCTAGCTACATAACCCTAAGCAAGTCATTTAATCCCAATAGCCCAAACCCTTACTACTCTTCTGCCTGGGATTGGATCTCTAGAATCCATTCTAAAACAGAAAGCAAACAATTTTTTTTGTTTGTTTTTTTAAAGAATATAGTAAGGCATGGCATCCCACAAGGGAGATAAGACCAAAGCAGAGGGCAGAAGGCTGAAACCTTGGATATAAGTGAACACCTGCTTACTCATATATGGATGCTCTCTCTGCTCCTACGTCTGGGCTGGGGGCTCAACAGTCTTTCCTCCCTCCCCCCTGTAAACCTTAAAAATTCCCAGACCCTACTTCATAAGATTGGATTAAGACCATTCCCATTTGGGCAGTGAACTCTACTTAGATCAGGAATGTGAGAACTCTACTTCACCTACTTAAGTCTGCCCTAGGGGAAGATAAAGTTGTAAACTCTTTTCTGAACAATGAAAAGTACTTAAACCCATACTTATAATAAGGCAAAAAGTTCTTAAGCTAAGTACCTATAAAGGTCAGGCAACTTGTGAATTTACAAGGAACAAAGAGCTGAGAAACTTACTCAGAGCTTTCCTGGTATGAATTACTCAAAAATTTACATCCTCTTAGGTGTGAACTAAGAATGGTCTGTCCTTTGAAAAACATCTACTGTGATTGGTAGATGGGAGAACTTAGGGGAGGTGAAATAGGAGAAAATTCCCTATATAAGGAGATGAGAAATCTGAGAAAGAAAAAACAGACTCTAAGGAGGCTGTTGGGAGAGAGCTCTGAAAACAGGCTCTTGGGACAGTCTCTGGCTGGAACTCCCTTTGAGGAGGACTCTAGATGGAACTCCCTCTGAGGAGACTCTGTCTCTCTTGGGTCTCCCTCGGGACAGTCAGCTGGGAAAGGCTGCTTTGAAGGGTCTCTCTCGGGACTCTCTCAGGGACATTTGGATTCACATTCAGATTCAGATTGAGGATTGAGCTGGTGAAATCAGCTGAGATGATGCTGGCCTGGTGTCACTAGAGTTCTTGCTTGGACAGATCTTGTGGTGAGTGATTAAGGACTGACTGATCTCTCTCTTAAAACTCAGGTCTAGGCCATGTTGGCTTAAGGCCCTTCATACTTATTCCTTTCTTACTCTTTCTCTCTTTCTTTAATTCCTCATTATATTATTAATTAAATTCTCTATAAAGCCCAGTTGACTTGGGCATATTTCATAATTGGGCATATTTCCCTGGCGACCACCTTATATTTGATTTTAAAACAAAACACTGTAGTGAAAACATATTTTCTGCGGTCACACATTTACTCATCCACTATTTTAATCACTACAGTTTATGACACCCAACCATTTTAACTCTTATACCCCAAAACTAGAAACAATTAAAATGAAGGCAGAAAACACCTCCATAGAGGACAGGTGGCTATATAGGTGGGTCTCCTTTTTTCTTTTTTCTTTTTCAGTTTCACCTAAGGACTTTAATCAAGTACTGCCCTGTCCTCCCTTCCTGAGTGTTCTAGGTTTCTGTACTCATTGGGGTCAGGGTAAAGAAAGTTGGGATCCCCGTTGCATGTTCTGAGGAAAATCAAAACAGCCTTCATATAACTCAAGGGCATGGCTCCTTCAGGGAATTTTTCCTTTTTCTACTTCTGCCCTAACAAACTGGTATGTGGGTGGGCAGGATACTTTTCTCAAACAAATAAGGTCAATAGCCACAGAAACATAGTCATTCTGAACTCTAAGTCCAGATTTGAATTCAGGATTCCTGACTCCACTGGGCCACCTAGCTTTCTTCTAGAATGGTGACATATACCCAAAAAACATACACAAAAATCAAGTCAGAATGTGATGAATGAATAGGAAAGATAAAAGAGAATATACATGAAAAATATACAAAAGATTCACAAACTAAGTAGGAAGAGCAATGGAAGTTTCACAGAATTGTCCCTAAGTTTGTCCCTAAAGGAAGAGAAAGAATAATTTCAACTGGGGAAGATACAGAAAGAATCAATTCCAGGTTTGGGGGAGGGCTTACACTAAATGCATAAAAGTGGAAGAACACAAAATGAGATAAAGGCAAGTTAGTTTTTCAGTTTGGCAGAAATGTAGAATGCATAAATGGGGTGAAATAAGACTACAAAGGTTGATAGAAGAGAGGTTGTAGTGGGCTGAAAATGACATAGAATTCACATTTTATCCCACAGGCAATTCTATAGCCATTGGAATTTCTAATGTAGAAAGTAGGGAGATAAGACTTAACATCTGACTATAAGGAAGATAGTATAGGGAATAACACACTGGGTTCAGAGTTAGAGGCCCTGGATTTTCATTCCAACTCTGTGATTTACAACAATATAGATGTGTCAATCACTTAACTTTTCTAAGTCTCAGTTTCTTTACATGTAAAATAAAGACATTAGACCAGATGACCATTAAGATAATTTCTAGCTGTAAATCCTACTTTGGGGTATAATATGAAGGATGGATTTTAAGGGAAATATTAGTCTAACTTAGGAGAAGAGCACTGTACAAGGAGTACAAGGAATGCATCAGAGAAATATTGTGGACAGTAGCGTTCAGTTGTTAAAACCAATGAATTTCTGTATGAAGACCATACCACTTAGTACTACAAGTGCAATATCTGATCATGGTAACAAAATTGGCCCTAAGTTTGTCCTTAAAGGAACAGAAAGGATAATTTCAACTGGGAAAGATATAAAAAGAATCAATTCCAGGTTTGGGGGAGGGCTTACACAAATATACACAAACAAAAAAGATTAATAAGATTTAGAGCATAATGACCTTAGTTCATGTATACCTTTAGAAGCAAAAATCTTAAAAAATAAAAAGCCATATTCCACTAAGATTCTAAGGGAAGAAAGCATGAGTGAAAAGTGAAAAGAAAGCCACATGATAGAAATGGGGAAAATATTACATAGACATCAATGAAATATGTTCATGGAACCAAAAAGTTCCTCTTTAAAAAAATCTGCTGAAAAAAAGTTTCTAAATAGTAGTGTTCCAAACTTTCATTAGCTATTGCTCACTGACTGAAAGGATTATATTTATAACTCTAGCCATGAGATTTTCAAAGAATGAGCGTTTAATGTATACATAACTGTTTTGACATGACATCACAAGAAACAAATACAAAGGAGATAAGTCAGCAAGAGGTTTTCCTCTAAAGATCTAGATGAGAATCACAAGCTCACCTGTCTTGTTAAGTTAAATTTAGAAATGTATTTTTTAAAATTAAAAAAACTAAATAAGTGCCAAAGAAATTTAAATAATTAAAATTTCAAATGATCTTTCTTGAAAGTTTATAGTCAACCTTTTTGAAGTTGGTAAAACTTAAAACTGTACTAAAAATTTTGGGAGATTATGTATAATCAGGCCGTTACTACCTCTTACCTATACTATTACAATAATATCCTATTTGATCTTGCTTCTAGTCTTGCTCTTATCCAATTCATGCTCTACCCAGAAGCTAAAATAACTTTCTTAAGACAGGACTCTGACTTTGCCATCTTCCTGCTCAAAAATTTTCAGTGGTTTCCTACTGTCTCTGGGTTAAAAAACATGAACTTTAAACTATATATTAAAAATTCACAATTTGGCTCCATTCTAATTAACCAGACATATTTATCAAACATTAGTTGCCTTTGCACACATTATATACCAGCCCTGAACTGAAAAAGGTTGCCCTTTTTTTAAAAAAAAACTCTGCTCCTAAAAAGGACAGATTCAAGTCTCTCCAAGCCACGGTGCAGTGTGAGATCAGGAAAATGCAAGACCGATGGTAGGAAAAAAAGGCAGAAGAAATCCAGCACTTTGCTGACACGAAAAACTATAAACAATGTTTCAGTGCCCTCAAGACTGTCTATGGGCCATTAAAACCCACCACCACTCCCTTGCTATCCTCTGATGGTGACACTCTCATAAAAGATAAAAAAGGCATCAGCAACAGGTGGAAAGAACACTTCAGCCAGCTCTTCAACCGACCCTCTGCAGTCAACCAAAGGGCCCTTGACCAGATCCCCCAAAACTGTATCATCAAGCAACTTGACATCCCTCCTTCATTAGAAGAAGTCCAAAAAGCCATTAAACAAATGAGTGCAGGCAAGGCACCCGGTAAAGACAGGATCCCAATGGATCAGGCATTCCACATAGTGCTGACCAGCATATGGGAAGAGGAAGACATGCCCTCAGAACTCAGAGATGCCTCTATCTTAGTCCTATATAAGAACAAAGGTGCATGAGCAGCCTGTGACAACTACAGAGGCATCTCACTACTCTCCACTGCTGGAAAGATCCTCGCCCGTGTTATACTCAACAGACTCCTGTCATCTGTCTCAGAGAAGAACCTGCCTGAATCACAATGTGGCTTCCAATCAAATCGAAGCACCATCGACATGGTATTCACGGTGAGGCAAATGCAGGAAAAATGCCTTGAGCAGAACCTGAGTCTCTACATTGTCTTCATAGACCTGACGAAGGCGTTCGACACAGTGAACAGGGACACATTGTGGGTGATCCTCAGCAAGCTCGGTTGCCCAGCAAAATTTGTCAAACTGATCCAGCTCTTTCATGTCGGCATGACGGGGGAAGTCCTATCTGGTGGAGAGACTTCCGATCGCTTCAACATCTCCAATGGCGTGAAACAAGGCTGTGTCCTCGCTCCAGTACTATTCAACCTATACTTCACCCAAGTATTACAACATGCTGTGATGGATCTAGACCTGGGCGGCTACATCAAATACCGACTGGATGGCTCACTATTCGACCTTCGCCGCCTGACTGCAAAAACAAAGACAACAGAGAGACTCATCCTGGAAGCTCTCTTCGCAGATGACTGTGCTCTCATGGCCCACCAAGAAAATCATCTTCAAACCATTGTGGACAGGTTCTCCACCACAACAAAACTGTTGTTTTGACTATCAGCCTCAGCAAAAAACTGTTGTTTTGACTATCAGCCTCAGCAAAACAGAGGTGCTGTTCCAACCTGCACCAGGGAGGCCAACTAACCAGCGGTGCATCACAATCGATGGCACGCACCTTTCTAACGTCAACACTTTCAAGTACCTGGGCAGCACCATCGCCAACGACGGGTCCCTAGACCACGAGATTAATGCCAGGATCCAAAAGGCCAGCCAGGCACTTGGGCGGCTGTGCTCCAAAGTCCTCCAACACAGCGGTGTAAGCACTGCAACGAAGCTCAAAGTGTACAACGCAGTGGTCCTCAGCTCGCTCCTGTACGGTTGTGAGACATGGACACTGTACCGGAAGCCCATGAAACAGCTGCAGCAATTCCACCAACGCTCCCTCCAGTCAATAATGAGGATCCGATGGCAGGACCGAATCACCAACCAGGAAGTCCTCGACAGAGCCAACTCCACCAGCATCAAAGTCATGGTCCTCAAAACCCAGCTACGATGGTCTGGACACGTCATCCGCATGGACCCACAGCGAATACCAAGACAGGTATTCTATGGTGAACTGTCAGCTGGACTCAGGAAACAAGGCCGACCAAAGAAAAGATTCAAGGATCAGCTAAAGTCAAACTTGAAGTGGGCTGGCATTACACCAAAGCAACTAGAACTCGCTGCCTCTGACAGAAGCAGCTGGCGAGCCCACATTAACCATGCCGCCACCACCTTTGAAGATGAACAACATCGATGTCTTGCCGCTGCGCGTGAACGCCGACACCAGGCCACAGCCGCACCTCCCATAACAACTGGCATCCCATGCCCCATGTGCCACAAACTTTGCGCCTCAACCTTTGGACTTCAAAGCCACATGAGGGTACATCAATAGATGATAATGCATAAAGACAATTGTCATTCTTGGTTTCCGAGAGACTACTACTAGTTGCCTTTGCACACTTTATATACCAGCCCTGAGCTGAAAAAGGTTGCCCCATCCCACCTTCAAATCCACCATTCAACATCCTTATCTTTATTGTTCAGTTCAGCAGCTAGAACTTCCACCAGTTATTCCTAATCCAGTAACTTGTAAGAGCTTTCTTTCTTCTCAAATTACTTTGTATTTACTTATCTCTATGCTACATATTTATCAAAAAGTGGGATATAAACCATTAGAAAGGCCCATATTCTGACTTTGTATCTTGAATGCCTAAACAACTGTATGTTCTTGACAAATATTTGCTTAATTAAATCACTGTATAGCTAATATCTTTCAGGGTAAGTAATACAAGCCTAACTTTTCCTTCACTGGTTTGTAAGACAGATTGGCAACATCCTACCCAAACTTATCTATTTAGTGCCATACCCATTGAACTTACAAAAATTTTTTTTACTGAATTAGAAAAAACCATAACAAAGTTCATTTGGAAGGACAAAGGATCAAGGATATTCAGGGAAATAATGGGAAAAAATATCAAGGAAGGTGGCCTTGCAGTCTCAGATCTCAAACTATACTATAAAGCAGTGGTTATTAAAACAATTTGGTACTGGCTAAGAGACAGAAAGGAGGATCAGTGGAATAGACTTGGGGTAAGCGAACTCAGCAAGATAGTCTATGACAAGCCCAAAGATCCCAGCTTTTGGGACAAAAATCCACTATTTGACAAAAATTGCTGGGAAAACTGGAAGACAGTGTGGGAGAGATTAGATCTGGATCAACACCGCACACCCTACCCCAAGATAAACTCAGAATGGGTGAATGACATGAACATAAAGAAGGAAACTATAAGTAAATTAGGTGAACATGGAAAAGTATATATGTCAGACCTTTGGGAAGGGAAAGACTTTAAAACCAAGCAAGACATAGAAAGAGTCACAAAATGTAAAATAAATAATTTTTATTACATCAAATTAAAAAGTTTTTGTACAAACAAAACCAATGTAACCAAAATTAGAAGGGAAGCAATAAATTGGGAAACAATCTTCATAACAAAAACCTCTGACAAAGGTCTAATTACTCAGATTTATAAAGAGCTAAACCACTTGTACAAAAAACCAAGCTATTCTCCAATTGATAAATGGGCAAGGGTCATGAATAGGCAGTTTTCAGCCAAAGAAATCAAAACTATTAATAAGCACATGAAAAAGTGCTCTAAATCTCTGATAATCAGAGAGATGCAAATCAAAACAACTCTGAGGTATCACCTCACAACCTAGCAGATTGGCTAACATAACAGTGAAGGAAAGTAATGACTATTGGAGGGGATGTGGCAAAGTTGGGACATTAATTCATTGCTGATTGAGTTGTGAATTGATCCAACCATTCTGGAGGGAAATTTTGAACTATGCCCAAAGGGTGATAAAAGACTATCTGCCCTTTGATCCAGCCATAGTACTACTGGGTTTGTACCCCAAAGAGACAATAAGTAAAAAAGACTTGTTCAAGAATATTCATAGCTGCACTCTTTGTGGTGGCAAAAAACTGGAAAATGAAGGGATGCCCTTCAATTGGGGAATGGCTGAACAAATTGTGGTATATGTTGGTGATGGAATACTATTGTGCTAAAAGGAATAATAAAGTGGAGGAATTCCATGGAGACTGGAACGACCTCCAGGAAGTGATGCAGAGTGAAAGGAGCAGAGCCAGGAGAACATTGTACACAGAGACTGATACACTGTGGTATAATCGAAAGTAATGGACTTCTCTATTAGTCTCAATGCATCCTGAACAACATGCAGGGATCAAGGAGAAAAAAAAAACAAACACTACCCACAAACAGAGGACAAAGGGTGGGAGTTAAAATACCGAGGAAGGACAACAGCTTGACTACAGGGGTGGAGGGGATATGATCAAGGAGAGACTTTGAATGAACACCTAATATGGAAACCAATAGCATGGAAATGGGCTTGGATTGAGGACACATGTGATACCCAGAGGAATCACGCATAGCCAATGGGAGGGATGGAGGAAAAAAAGGTGATCTTTGTTTCTAATGAATAATGTTTGAAAATTACCAAATAAACTAATGTTAAAAAAAAGACTTAGATTGGCAAGTCTGTTGAAGGAAAGTTTTCCTCCTAAGGTCCAGCTCACCAAAAAAAAACCTAAATAAATTATATTTTTGTACACACACACAGAGATATATCATTCTAATTTTTTGGGATAGTGGCTGCCTTATAGAACAGAAAGATATGGCCACCATGATAGCATGAAGATTTAAAAACTGAGAAATTACTTCTATGAGTTTATCTCTTCTAAATCACTCACTAAAACTGACTATAGTTTTATACCTTTAAAACTTGGGAATCTTGAGCATAACAGCAGAAAATCTAGAAATAATCTACTAAGATTGTACTTACATCACATAGATAAATCTAATTTATGGCTGAAGCGAAATTGCTGAGACCAAAGGGTTTACATGATTCAAAATAGTAATTCCCATTAAAAGGAACAAGTATAGATTATTATGAACTTTTCTGTATACACAGTGAAACAAAAAACATGGATTGTATATGAAACTGTAAAAAACATATTACATACAACTTGCTTTTCTTCTGGAATATATAATAAATTCAACATGTAATTTTCAAAACTTGGCTATGATTTCTTTGCTGACTCTTTCTGGTCTATTCTGTACATTAAAAAAATGCTTCAATGGGGGGCAGCTGGGTGGCTCAGTGGATTGAGAGCCAGGCCTTGAGAGGAGAGGTCCTCGATTCGAATCTGGCCTCAGATACTTCCTAGCTGTGTGACCACGGGCAAGACACTTAACCCCCATTGTCTAGCCCTTACCACTCTTCTGCCGTGGAACCAATACACAGTATGGATTCAAAGATGGAAGGTAAAGGTTTAAAAAAAAAATTCCCCTGCTCCCTGGCTATCTCTTCTGTAACCTCCTGGGTGACACTAGACACTAAGCTCCAGAACTTAAGCCTTCTGACTCCTATTGTCTTATCTCTTAACTGCATCTCTCTAACTACTATAATATTTTAAGAAAGCCCCAGCTATGCTTCATTTCTCTCCTGACTCCACTGCCATTTCCTCTACAACCTGTCCAAATTATTTGCTTCCCTCTCTTTCTCCAGGTCAAGCAACTTACCTATGTCCTCAATCACCATCCTGTAACTTTCCCAACCAAAGTGCCCCTCTTGGACCTCATTCATCTACTTGTATGGTCATATGTGAGCTCTCTGTTTTGCTTTTATATTTATATCCCAAGCACTTAAGCTCAATGCATGGCACATAGTAAGGATTTAATACCTCTTTTTTCATTGATTCACATTTGAGTAGCTGAACCCAAATCATTATGATGCGTTAGCACTATTGTTCCGGACATAAGGATAAATGATAATTTATCATTTTTTCCCCTGACATGGCATTCCCAATGACCTTAATGCTTTACTAAACTGTATTACTAAACATGTACTTAAAAAACTGTGTTGAGGTAACCATGGATCTTAGTCAGAACCATAAAGATGTCAACTTTCAACCAAATGAAGCAATATTGTTCTGGCTAAATACCAGGAAATATCAATTACGTTCAGAAACATATGAGAACTCAATTTCTTTCTCTCACAAAAAACACATAAACATAGCTAGCCATCTGTTCTTTATTCTTTGGCAAAGGAAAAATCTGAATAAGTATCATGGTCAATTATGTAACAAATTTATAAAAATTAGTAACATAGGAGTCTGAGGATCTTGGGTTATTTTGTATCAGTTTTGGTCTTTTATAATAAATGTATTGAGTTTGACATGAAAATATGCACTCACAGAAAACTAGTTATTAGTCTTTTAAAAAGTTTTATTGATGACTTTAGTTTTTATAATCATAATCATTTTGAGACATACCTTTCCTCTTCTCCACTTCAAAGTGACTTTTTCCCAACTCACCTACTCTATTTTTGGGGGTGGGGGGTTTACGGGGAAGAGACTAAATGTCCCTCCCTCCCTCCTCTATACTGCAAGTAGTTGCTCAGGGACCAATACTAATACCAACTGACAGAGAAGCTCCCCAGGGGATCATAACATTTGTGCTGGAGTTAGTGTCTATTCAATCTACTTTAATTCTTCTGAAGCTCACAACAGCCAAACTTAAGCAACCCACCAACCTCAGCCTCCCCAACAGAAAAGGCACTCCATAGTACATATGATGCATATCCAAATACATATCTAGCCTCACCTCCTCTTTAAAAAAAAAGCCTTTCAGACTAGTCACTTTGGTAGAGTCCTCATAGCACTATACTCTAAACTATCAAACATTATATCATTTGATAATTGCAGACACATGTCTGCATTTTAGTAATTTCCTAAGTGTACATTTTGTTTCCCCAACTAGACTGGAAGAAGTCTCATATAGTGAGAATAAAAATCAAAAGACAAAACATCTTGTTTAAAATCCTTAATCTGCCACTTACTCTCTGTGTGACCTTAAGTAAATCACTTAATTTCCTATGGTCTCCCGTTCATTTTCTTCTTTGTAAAATGAGGGAGTTTAAGGAAATTATCTCTAAGATAGATAAGAAATTTATTAGTAATAAGGCATTATGTGTGCCATGCACTGTGCTAAAGACTAGAGATACAAGTATATATATATATATATATATATATATATATATATATATATGAAACCCCTGAAAACCCCAAAACAAAGATGGTCTCTATCTCAAGGAGCTTACATTCTTTATTTTTTTAATTATTTATTTTTAAAATTTAAAATATTTTCCCATGGTTACATGATTCATGTTCTTTCCCTCCACCTCCCATAGCCAATGAGCAGTTCCACTGGGTTTTACATGTATCACTGTTCAAAGCCTATTTCCATATTATTAATATTTGCAATAGAGTGATCATTTTAAAGTGATCATTTAGAATCTATATCCCCAATCATATCCCTGTTGAAACATGTGATCAAGCAGTTGTTTTTCTTCTCTGTTTCTACTCCCACAGTTCTTTCTCTGGGTGTGAATAACATCCCTTCTCATAAGTCCCTCAAAAGTGTCCTGGATCCTTGCATTGTTGCTACTAGAGAAGTCTATTACATTTGATTGTACCACAGTGTATCAGTCTCTGTATAGAATGTTCTCCTGGTTCTGCTCCTCTCACTCTGCATCACTTCCTGGAGGTTGTTCCAGTCCCCATGGAATTCCTCCAGTTTATTATTCCTTTGAGCACAACAGTATTCCATCACCAACAGATACCACAATTTGTTCAGCCATTCCCCAATTGAAGGGCAAAGGAGCTTACATTCTAATGGAAGAAGTTAACACATACAGGAAGGTGGAAAGACAAGGGAGGACCAGAGGGAAAGATTGCAGATAAAGCAGTAGAGAAGTCCAGAGAGGTAATGGAGCCAGGAATGAAGAGAACATGGCTGGAACATGAAATGATGATCCAAAGTAGAACCTTGCTATCTTTTCCACTTCTTTTTTTTGTAGTAGTTTGACTCTTTTCTCCCTGTTGTAATATATTTGTATCATTTTAAGAAGCCGATAAGGATATAACAGAATAAGGGCAAGCTCTTTAAAAACTAGCCTCATGCCATGAATAAAGTGCATGAGCATAAATAGATTTATATATACATAGGCAGCACCCAATTGATAAATGGATTGTATTACAAAAATTCATTTTAAAGCTACCTGGGTGTAATTTTAGATAGAAATAATGCTAAACATGTTTGTAAAGGTCTAAGCCTAGCCTAAAATAGCCACTTTAATCCCATAAAGGAGCTAAAATACTATACATTTGCAATGAAAATTAATTTAAAATAATACTGCCACAATAGTTATAACTTAAAAGATTACAAAAAGATTGAATAAAAATGGTTTTTAAAAATTCATTCTTAATTCTGATGCCTTAGAAAGGGGCAAAGATTTCATCATAGATGAGGAAGTAGATGAAGATACTGAATAAAAGTCTAAGGACCTTGAAATGGTCCTTAAAAGAAGTGAATGGCACTGAGGGGTTTTTGTTTAATTTCCTTTAAGACTTATGGCTTTCCCTTCCCTTGATAAAGGTGTGTCATCTGCACTACTACTTTAGTCATAGAACAAAAAGGGTGAGAAAAAGAATGTCTAGCCTAAAGGAAGAACAGTGGATTTGAAGTCAGAGGATCTGGGATAACCTCCAGGTTCTGCTCTTTAATATCTGGGTGACCTTAAGACAAGTTACTTATAGTATTTGGGCCTAACTTTTCTTCAACTGCAAAATGAAAGGTTTGGACAATATAATCTAATTGGACAATAATCTCTAAGGTCCTTTCAGCCCTAAAACCTAAGAGATGCACTTGCCTTTACAGAGCAAAAGAGGCATGACAGAAGGAACAAGTGTATATCAAAGGAGATGTGTATACTTCTGGGAAATTAAGTCAAAGATAAAAAGAGAGTATCAGAGAAGGCACCTGATTCCTCAGAGGATAGAAAGGAAACTTGCGACACTTTTATGCAACTGTCCCACATGAGGGAAAATGAGGATGTGGGTGCAAGAGACAATGAGTAATGGGCCTGATCATGAACAGTAGTATAATTCTGTGTCCAAAGCACTTCATAGCTCAGGGAAAAACTTTAGCTTTAATTATAGTTGTTCACAATCCTGTAGATCATAGATAGGCAACATTAAATTTTTTTTCTGGTCACAAAGAATTATGAAGTAACAGTTTTCTGAAAAATGTTAGTCTTTTGTACTAAGATTCAAATCATTCCTATTCGATTTAAGAGAGACAGGGGCAGGACCAGTTATTTCAGTGGCATAAAGAACTTCTTATCAATGTAGATTAACACCTCAGCAAATGATCTTAGAGAACTGACTAGAGCACCTAAGAGGTTAAAGGATTTGCCTACCATGGAATAGCTAACAACAGTTAGAGATGGGAATCCTACCTTAAAGCTGTCTCCATTCCACTGAACTTGCTTCTTTATTCAATTAATAAACATCAATTAGGTGTCTATGGAGAGGCAGGAAGGTGTGGGAAAGAGAGGCAAAACCTTGAGGTAGGGAAAGCACAGATTTACAAGCAAGCCCATCTCTGATATCTAACAGGTTGTGTGACCCTGGGCAAGTCAATGAACTTCTCAGTGCCCCAGGCAACTCTCTTAAGAGTCTAGGTTACTGATGCGTTGCTGATTTACACTAGTGGAGGAAACGTGTATGCTATTAATTCCCTATGGGAATGAATTCATAGGTGCACACCAAAATGGATAAACAAGAACAAAAAAAAGCATTTAGTATGAGCAAACTATTCCATAAGATACTAAGTTTAGATAAAATGTCTAATAGGAGGTTCTGCAAGCTAAGAAAGTCATTAGAAACACAAGAAACACTTGTAATATATATACTAAAAAGTTCCCAATAGCTCATTTTAAAGTTCTAATGAATAAACCTGCTTCCTAATACTGTGGCATAAGGATCCACGACTTGGGAAAATGTATTTTATCTTTTAAAGATCTCCATGGAGCCAATAAAACAAAACCACTGGGGGTAAGGGAAAGAGAATTTTGTTTATACTATATTCCATTCCTGCCTTCTCCAAGCAGACATACTGTATATGTCACAGAAAGGGTTAGCAAAGACAAATTCCTGAATACAAGATTTTTTAAAAGTTCTGCTGGTGTCACACAATGTCCATTTCTTCATAGCTCATATAAAAATTCAGAGAGGCTAATTTTAAATTTTTCTTTATATACCAATTTATCCAAATTTGTTACTTCTTACATTTTCATATAAATAAAAAACACTAGACCCCCCAAATCCTCTGTAATTCAATAACCATCCAAAACAATAAATTGAAAAAAAGTAAAATCAAAATCTCTTTCCTGGACCCCTCTCGGAAAAAGTTTCAGAACCTATTGGTGGATTTTGAAAATATTTGTAATTTTCACTCAACTGCACTATTTTCAGAAACAATTTTTAAAAGTTTAAAATCACACAGATCAGAAAATTAATACTCCCCTCTCCTTCCTTCTTTATTTGGGTTCTTGATCCATTCACTTTCATTTAACAACAACAAAAATCTCACAAAAATTAATGTTCCCAGGATGAAGAAAATCCATTCCTTCATGTCATCTAGAATATTCTGCTGTGTAGGATCTTATTGCCAACATCAATACAAAAAGGAAACTAGGAAGAAGCTGTCCAAAAGACTATATATCTATTAAGACAAAGTTTCTCTAACAGGTAGTTTAAAACCAATTGGAGAGCAGTGTGGATTTAAAATACTTTAGTGAATATACAAAAACCACATGCCCAAAAGATCTGCTTACATTGAAACAAACTACAGATTCCTGTATCTATAGGCAAGGAATGATTATACAAAAACAGTGCTTCCCAGAATCTACTTTAAAAAATAATCTTAAAATTAATAAGAATGATATTTAAAGTAGATTTGGCATTATCCAGAATACTCCGTCCATGGTTTTTTGGAGTCAAAAGGAAGAATAAGCCAGATAATGGAGTACATACACTTAACAGCTTTTAAAAAAGAAAGAAAACCACCAAAAACACAAGCATAAAATGCTTCAAACTCAGAATCTTCCTTTAGTTAATATGAACTGTGAACTATACCCTTAGTGTACTCATTTCGTACTCTCAAGACTAACAGGTTAGCTACCATTCTTTCATCTCTCTAGGCTGTTACGGTTTTCAGCATGCCACGGGTCCTGTTGATTGAGCCATGGAATAATTGTCCTGCATCTCAAAATAAAACTCCTTTTAAGGGTCTAGGTTTTCTTTGACATGGGATTTTAATTAAAAGCCCATCATCGTTGTCATCCAAATGTTGCACTACATCGCTCAGTTTAAAAGCAATGGTAATAAAATGCTGTCAGTGAGCCCAACGTAGTTTTCATTCTTCTTAATAGATAAACTTCAAAGTGAGGACGGCTGCCAGTGAAGAGGGAGCATGGTCATTTAAAAACAATAACAAGGGCGGCAGCGACAGCATCGGAGCTCCACCACTTCACCTCGGCAGCCTCGGACGCTGGAGCAGTGGCAGCAGTGGCAGCATTAGCAGCCGTGCTCCACCACTTCCAGCGGGCACGCTTGGACCTCCCGCAGCAGCGGTAGTAGCAGCATCTCCGTGAACCTATTCGGCTGCCCCACAGACTCGGGATGACAGGTGGGCATTGGGCTCGCTTGCTACTTCTTCCGAAGTCTACCTGGCTTCACGAGAGCAGGGCAGGTGGGATCCCCGGGAGCCACCTCAGTCTTACGTAACGGAGATGTCACGAACCCAAATTGGGAGCCTGCCCCTCTCTTTCTCCCTCTCCCTCTCCCCCTCCCCCACCGCTTCCTCTCAACCCCCGCCCCAAACCCCCGCTACCGTTCCCACCTGCCCCGACTTCGGAGAGGAAACCAATAGCCGCGAGCAGCGTCCCCCTGACCCGCTGGGCACCATCGCTCCCGGTTATTCGCAGGACTAGGAGCTGAACGGCAAGCCGCCAGCCCAGTCCGGTGGAGGGAGAACGAGGCGGCCTGGCTGCGAGGAAAGCGCAAAGTGCCTCAGTGTCCGCGGGATCTGAAAGAGAAGTGGCCCACAAAGACCGACTCCCCGACCCCTGAAGGGAATCTGAGCAAGTTGCCCTCCGCTTCCCCCTCCCCCTCCTGCTCGCGGACCCCCGAAGCGCGCGGGCGCGTACACACACACACACACACACACACACACACAGCACACACAGAGCCGTCCCCAGCAGTGACAGCTCCACATGTCACGGCTCCCCAGCTCCGCCGCCCCCTCACTCACCGCTCGGGGATCTGCGGCCACGGGACCAGTCACCAAGGCAGCTGGGCTGGGTTCCTCTCTTCCCCGGCAGCTGGGCACGAGGGGCCGAAGCGAAGCGGCGGTGGCTGCAGCAGCTCCCGGCCAGCTTAGATCATCCCGAGCCCAGCGCTCCGCCCTCCGCGGAACCCCAGCCCGCCAGCCCGTGGCCTGCTGGCTCAGTTAGGCAGGACTCCCCCGCCCCTCGCGGCCGCCACTGCCTCCGCCTCCGCCTCCGCCTCCTCCCCTCCCCGCTACCGCCGCCGCAGCCGTCGCCATCTTGGCAATGACGCCACTAGTCGGGCGGGCTAGCGGCCAACCGGCGTCTCCTGACGAGTAGTCAGGGTTGGAGAGAGGCGGGGAAGAGACAGAGACGCAAAGGAGTCCTTTGGGTCCCAGAGGCAGCCGGTTCACAGCGGGAAGAAAAGGGGGCGGGGTCGAAGCGGTCCAACCCTCGTGACACCTTTGGCTGTTTGGGAAACCAACAGCCATTGCCCGCCCGAAGGCAAGAGCGCGGGATAGGCTGCGGGATCCTGAAGTAGAGAGAGCTGAGGAAGAGGGGCGAGATAATCTCAGCTTCCCACCCCATGCCCACAATCATTCATATTTGCTCCTACCTCGAACTCGCTCGTTCGACTCCTCTTTTGCTTCTTAGCGGGGATAGGCGACCCAAGGCAAGCCGCTGAGGGGGCAAGACTAACTGGCTGGCTGTCGAGGGACAGCTCTTCAGGCTGCGCTTACTCCTGATACGTCTGCACAGGTGCGCTTGGAAATCCCCTTGGGGCACTTAGTCCCCTAGAGGTTTTCGGTACCAATATAAACAGCCTTGCCGAATGGGGAATCCAGGGAAACTACATTGAAAAGAAAAGAACCTAAATGTATCTTACTACTAGCACTAGAATTTTGTGGGGGATTTTGTTTTGATTTGGAGTTATGCTGAGTAAATGATTCTGGTTTGTTTCTTCGAATGACATACGAAAGAGAGTCGAGGGGAAAGTATCCATCCACTCCCTTCACTCTTAGTATGATAATGAAATTTCTATCTTTAGTCATGCCACCTTTCCAGTTTCTTTCCAATGGATTCCTTCTTAATCCCATATTATTCTGTACACTTCAAGCAACTCATCTTCTAAGATGTAGGCTGAGGTTTTGTCTTGAGCAAATTCAACTTTGTCAAGTTCTTTCTTCTGGCAGATCCCACAATAAACCTAAGCTTCAAAAACCCAGGTTTATGATCTGTGTATGGACATTTGCTTACAGATTTCTGACCACGTGGGAAAGCGTGGCTAAAAACAAGTAGCTGTCTGAAGTCCTTTTTTCAAAGACAGAGATAAAATTCATCCTTCAGTTTCTTACAGCACCTGTTACTATACCCAAAGGGGGTCAGCCACTCCTTTTTGGAAAGTAATTTGGCTGTTCAAAATATTGACTAGCAACAAAAATAACACTGCTTCATTCAATTTAGTATAAAATATTTTTTAAAAACCCATGACAGAATATGAGTTGCCATGATCAAAGAATTGATTACCAAATGAACAGCCTAAAAGTGATGATCTTCCCTGCACTTAGGTCCTCAGAAAGTAGATAAATTGTTCCCAGACTGTACTAGCAGAAATGACTAGAACTTGATTTCCATAGGCATCTTTGAGAACCTAGAGTAACTGCCATACCAAGATACATCATCATAGTCACCATTACATGTTTTACATAATGGAATTCTATACTTGGATACTTTAATGGATCTTTGAAAGTATAACTGTAGGTTTGCCTTCCTAGCAAACCCGTTATACTGCCCTTAGAGGATCCATCAGGAGGGCCTTATCCAACATGCCAGAAACCTTACTCTAGTTCTCTTGACAGTGCCATAGTATGAGTGGAGTATACAAGCTGGCAATTGTTTATCCCTTGTTTTCACTACATGGTCATATCACTCTTAACAACCATGTATCTCTCCTAAGATCCTTACACCATTTTACTTTTATGCTGCTTCTGTAATAAAGTGTTACAGAGTATTTGCCCCTATCATGAACCTAGCAATTGCTCTTTTTAGTGATTTTTAATTATGATATTCCTTTAGACAGTGATATTCCATGAAAAAATGGGTTTTTGTTTTAGGAAGAAGCTTTGGGCCAATTAAACATTATTCCATTTCCAAAAAGCAATATAACCCTATCTCCCCCTCTGAGGCTAGGTCATTGTCTATGGTCAGTGTCTATTCAAGACATTTGTATGTTAGTGAACTAGTTATATAGATTATCTGTCCAAATATATATTTTTATCAGACCAGTCTACATTATTTATCCACTAGGGTTTTTTTTTTAAGTGTATCTTCTGTCTTAGAATCAATACTGATCATCCGTTCCAAGGCAGAAGAGTGGTAGTTAAGTGACTTGCCCAGGGTCACATAGCTAGGAAGTATCTAAGGTAAGATTTGAACCCAAGACCTCCCATCTTTAGGCCTGTCTCTCAACCCATTGAGCCACCTAGCTACCCCACTAGGTTTTTTTTTTTCTTATTTGGATAGTTAGACTAACATTTTTGAGTGAATATAGAACTTACCCAAAAGACTGTAATGCTTTGGACTTGATATAATAAGTATATCATCATGAAAAAAAGCATCTGTAGGACCATCTAACAGGAAATCCCCTTCAATTTAGATTTTACATTGGCTATCCAAGACAGAAGGAAACATCCTTGATGAAAATACTTCACTTTGGTTTATACCTTGCTTCATATTATCAGTCATAGAAAGAAATTAACTCTGTTACAATGTCTCTGAATGTATCTCAAATGAGCTTTGACACATTCATGAGAGATACTTTGTTAAAATAAAATCTTTAGGGTGTTTTCTACTAAGCCAAAAGCTTTTTTATAAACATGTACTGAAATATTTTATTTTCTATATGTTTTAGTCAATTATGTGAATGGCCTAATGTTCTACTATGGGAAATTATTTTTTAAAACTTTTATGGTAACAGGTAGGTGACTCTGGGCAAAGAGTCAGGCCAGAAGATCATAGATTCAAATCTAGCTTCACACATTTCTTAGCTGTGTGACCCTGGGTAAGTTACAACCCCAATCACCTAGCCTTTATCACTCTTCTACCTTGAAACCAATACTAGTACTAATTCTAAGACAGAAGGTAAGCGTTAAAAAAAAAAAAACAGCTCTCTGTTCCTTTTTCATATATTCATCAAATGCCCTCAATGCATATATAAATCATTTTTACAGAATTTTTCATAGAAATAGGTAAGTGAGCACATAGATCTATGGTTTCTAATATTCTCTTAGACATCTTTTTTGTTGTGGTGGTTAATAATAAGGTCCATAATTCTTCCCCAAGTCTTTGACTTCTTTTCGATACCTTGGAAATTTATCTCTCAATATCCTCAAAATTATATTACCTGAAGCATGGATTCTTTTTTTCTAGATTTGTTTTCATTAATGCTTCCTCATGTAGCTTAATCAAGGACCTTAGAATGTAGATTTGATGGCCCAACTACCATTGATGTGGAAAAAAGTTTAATATAAAAATCTTTTATCTATTTTTTATCTGTTCACTTTCTTAACAGTTGTTCATCCTTGTAAAGGGATTTAACTAGCTAAAAAGGTTTCTAGGATTTTTTTTTATCTTATTGTAGAAAATAATTTATGTCAAGATTCCTTAGGAAACCAACAAGCATTTATTAAGCACTTATGATATCCCAAGTGCTAGGTATTAGCTTGTGTCAACATTAATTCTTTTATTAATTTCCTGTCTTTCAGCATCAACACCTTGTTTAAGCCAGGTTGCTTGACTCCACACTATTTCATCTTCTTATTTCTGTCATTTCTTCTAATTCACTTTTGCTTTTGATCTTTGTTCTAATAAATTTGTGTTCTAATACAAATAACTGATTTGAAATGATTAACATTGGGAACCACTTGTTTTTCATTAAAATATAATCAATTGCATTTTTATGATGTTATGGTGTTAAAAAAAGATTCATGATATATAAGACTGAGGCTTTTCTATAGTACACAATATTGGTTGATCATTTCTTAATTCCTAAATCATGTTTTCTATTATATATTTTATCATTTTCTACTATGCTCACCTTTGCATTGAAGTCACTAATTATTAAAGTATATATTGAATGAATTTGTTTTATTTAGTTCCTTATAGAATTTCTATACCTTCTTATTCTCTGCAACAGAAGTGGCTGCAATAATAAACTGAATTGTTAGTGTTTTTTGTTTTATTTTGCAAATAGTTGTCATAAGCTCTGCAGTGTAATATATTTTTAAATGGTAAAAAAAATGTTTTAAAATAGAAAACAGCACCTAGTGAGCAATATTTTATAAAGTATTAAAAAACAGTTGCTAAGTGCTTGTAAAGTACCTTAAACAGCTAAGAGCATTTATTGACTATCTCATTAGTTCTTCAAATAAGCTGGAAATGATCACTTGTGATTGGCTTAAGGTAGACCAGTAAATCAAAGGTATATTTATGCCAAGATTTCTTAAACTTTTATGTGTGCCAGGGACCCCTTTGGCAATCTGATGAAGTTTATGGCCTTTTTCTAATAAAAATTTTAAATATAGAAAATAAAATACATAGGATTACAAAAGAAATGAATTATTTTAAACTATTTATTTAAAAAACTAAGTTCAAAGAGTCCCAGGTTAATAAGCCTTAATCTATGCCCTCTATACCACTGCCTTCAAATACATTCAATGCCTTGCATTTTATCTGCTACTCAATATTTAAGGAATGAATGCTTTGCTGACAATAGGGGATGCACAATCTATCATTAATGTGTTTCCTATCATAAATAGACTTCAGTAGTAAGTGCAGTCATATGGAAAAGTGCAGAAAGAGAAAGTCATCAACTCAGTGCTTAAATGACAATGCAGAAATCTAAAAAGCTTCCTAATTTTACTGTAAGCTTTAATATTCTTCATGAATAACATAAAATCACTCCTTCCTAAAGCCAATACAATTTGGAGGAGGCCCACTCTTGCTAATTTAAAATATTCATTGTATACGATAAGTCTTAGAATATGATACCTAAAAGTGAATTAAAGAGAACTGAAAGGCAGATGAGACTTTTGCTTGAGAGCTTTGATCTGTAGAAAAACAAATTGATATGATGACAATAAAAAGAACTGTGCTCATGGTGAATTTGAGACCTGAGTTTCATATGATAAATACCATAGTGAGTCTGGGCACACATCTTAAGTGTATGTGTGTTTATGTGATGGAAACAGACATCCCTTATATACCAAAATATAGCCATGTGGTAGCAGAAATCTGAAAATAAAGGGTCAATCATGGTGAATGGCTGAACAAATCATGAATATAATAGATTATTGCACCATAAGAAATGATATCCAGAGAAACCAGGGAAGATATAAAGTGATTCCAAGCAAGAAATGCTGAACCAAGGGAACTATATACACGATGACTACAATAATGTAAATTAAAACAAGACTAAAAAGCATCTAAGTTTAAATTAATTGCAGGGAAGAATCTTTGTCCTAGAGAACAAGGATAAAACACAAATACTTACCCTTAGAAAAGGGGGAAAGCAGGTATAGTATTACATATACTGTCAAATGTAGTGTTGACTTTATCAGTTGGTTTTAACTATTTTGTTACAACAGAGCATTGAATAGTGGGTACTGGGGGCACAGAACCAGGAAATGATTGAAATAGCAATAACAAAAAAAATCAATTAAAAACACAAAGAGGGACAGCTAGGTGGCTCAATGGATAGAGTCAATCCTGGGGACAGGAGGTCCTGAGTTCAAATTTGGCCTCAGATCAAATATGGTGTGACCCTGGGCAATTAATCTCATTTACCTAGCCCTAATCACTCTTCTACCTTGGAACTGATACTTATAATCAATTCTAAGACAGAAAGTAAGGATTTATTATATATATGTGTGTGTGTGTGTGTGTGTGTGTGTGTGTGTGTGTGTGTGTGTGTGTAACCCCCCCTCTAATAGGAGAAAACTAGGTCTTAAAATTTTAAAATTCCATACTATGTCTAGCAGTCTTCCTTCTAATATATTGAGAACTCTATGAATATTCTTACACATTATTTTAAAACATTTCATTTCAAGAAAAAATATTATAGTGCCTGATAATGCTGTGCTAGATAAATGCCTTTTTCATTCACTAATTCATTTTATAGTACAAGAAAAACAAGATATTGTAAAGTTTTAATTCCCTCTACCTGCTAAATCTAAGCACCTTAATCATTATACTAGAAATTTCTCATGTTTGTGAATAATTCTTTGGGATTTTGCTATGTTACTGACCTTGGTCTCTGTGCTGGAGTAACTGCCATTTACAGCAGATCATTTACACTGAGATTTTTTTGGTACTTGGGCAACTCAACCCCTGTTATTAGGAATCAAGTCAGACCCAACTTACCCAAATTTAATAAATGTTATATTGAAATTTCAGGATATTTAGTTCTCAAGCTAAAATTGTAATTACTTTTTTAAAGGATCAGCTCAATTTGAGTTATTACAATAAACTTTTGAAAAATAAAACGTGACCACAGCCTCTTAAGATCAAGAGCCAACAACAGGGACTTTACAGATAATAAATTCTCCTTTATTTTACTGATTAGGAAATTGAGGCCCCAAAACATTAACTACTTAGTGAGGCCACAAAGAAGTAAGTGGCATAGCTGAAACTTCAAATCCAAATCCTAATTCTAATCCAGCACCTTTTCTACTGAACCATGTTGCCTCAAATACCTTCAAGAAAGCAAGTCAGAAGCTCTGAATGGACACCTGACCTAGATATAAAAAGATCACATTTTAAATAGAAGAGCAAGGAAGGCATTATTTTTTTTTTAAAGATCTGTGGATAGGGCAAGAGTTCATGACCAAACAAAAGTCAGAGAGAATCACAGAAGATAAAATTAATGATTTTGATTATGTAAAATTTAAAAGCTTCACAAAACCAATGCAGCTAACATTAAAAGGAAAAATGGGAGGAAAATCTCTGCTGAAAGTTTCTCTGGTAAGAGTTTCATTTTAAAGATATATAAGAAAATGATTAACATGTATAAGAATAAAATAGTCAATGGATATGAACAAGCAGTTTTCTAAAGAAGTAAAGCTCTCAATGGCAAGGAAAAAAGGTCTTAAATCACTTAATACTAAGAAAAATGCAAATTAAAGCAACTTAAATATTCCACTTAACAATACAATTGGCAAAATTGACAAAAAAGGAAGATGGCCGAGGTTGGAGGAGCTGAAGGAAAAGAGATACTACTACTATATGTACCTGTGAATTGAGCTAGCCAATCTAGAAAGCAATTTGAGAACTATGCCCCCAAAGCCACTAAACTATGTATTACTTTTGGTCCAGTGACCCCACTACTAGGAAAAAGACTCAGATGGACACAAATATTTATAGTCCATTTTTTTTGGTAGTTGCAAAGAACTGGAAACTAAGGGAGTGTTCATCAATTAGAGAATGACTGAATAAATGATGGCATAAGAATGGCATAGCATATTACTTCTATTTTAAGAAATGATGAGTTTTAGAAATACCTGGGAAGATGAAACTGAGCAAAGTGAACAGAATCATGAGAATAATTTGTACTGCAACAATGTTATAAAAGCTAACTTAAGAACTCTGGTCAATGTAATAACAAACCATGATTTTAGAGGATCAGTGATGATACATACTAACCATCTCCTGACAGGATTGATGGACTCAAGGTAGAGAAATGTGTGTGTGTGTGTGTGTGTGTGTGTGTGTGTGTGTGTGTGTGTGAGAGAGAGAGAGAGAGAGAGAGAGAGAGAGAGAGAGAATATCTCTATATTTATAGAAATATCTCTATAAAGATCTCTTTCCCCTATCTGACATGGCTGAAGCAGGATTTTTAATTTATTTTTTGCTTAACCATTCACATTTGTTACAAGTGTTTTGTTTACCATTTTTGTTTGTTTGTTTCCCCCCAATGGTAGGGGAGGTGGAAAGAAAATCATTTTTATTCATTAAAAATTTAAATTAAAAATGAAAATTCATTATGAGTAGAGATTATTTAATTGTCTGCAACCAAGACTCCAGCACCTAGAACAATGTCTGGTACATAGTAGGTATTAGTAAATATTGTTGATTAATTGGTAGGGGGAAAAAAACTAGATCAGCTGAACAACCTTCAGAGACATGGCATATTAAAGAGATCATTATAAACCTGGCAAATGACTAGACTAAACTTAGGTGAGAATAAAAGTATAGGTTGTAGTAAAAGAAGGAGTGCATTACAGCTGAGATCCTTTTATCTCTGACCATGTCAGTTGTCACATTTTTGGTACTGTTCAATTTCATATACTCAAAAACACAAGAATTACTGCTTTAGAACATTCTAGTTTCCAAGTTAATTTTACTTTCATTAACATCTATATGTTTGCAGTAATATGTAGTTTTAGTAAGGTCTATGACATGTCTTTAAAAAATAATATACTTTACTTTTTTAACCAATAAAGAGCTCCAACATTTTATCAGAATGAAAACTGTCATCATTGAGGTGTGTTTCAATGTTAATTTTTGGTTTTGTCTGAAATCTTGTAACAGATGCTCTTATATTGTTCTAAGAAAATAAAACAAATGCTCATAAATTGTTTCAACATTTTGGCCTTCTCTCTGGAAATGTCCAAAGGTTCAAACAGTTTGGATGGATATCTGTGCTGACTTGCAGGAAATATGAGTCAGCTTTTCTTATGTACCCAGCTTTGTTGTTATAACTAGGACATTTGGGAAACGTGAAGCTGAGCAAATCGGACATCATAAGTCTTTACTTTTTATTGATTTTGGCCCAGACATGAAATCTACTATGGTAGACCACAGGGATACCCTCTAAATTGTCATCCAGGAAGGAGCCCTGTAGGGGAACACCTGCAATGATAACAAAATATTTATTGTTTGGTTCTAAACAGATGTTTGACTTCTCTGGGAAACAGCAGAAAACTTCAGGATAGATGAAGGGCAGAGAAATTGAGCAGTTCACAGCAAATAGTTATTTTATGATTGACACAGAAATTATGCTTCAACCTCAACCTCAAACATTTACTTAATGCCTACGATGTACAAGGTACTGGGCTAGATCCTCGTGATAAAAGGAAGAAAAAGGGGATAATTCTTACCTTTAAGGAGTTTCAATCTAATGCAGAAGTGGATGGAATGCAGAGGGAGTGTGGAAGAGATAAAATTTTACATAAACCAATGTGGTTCAGATCAGAATATCATAAAGCAAGCAACAATGGATGAGACGAGAATAGAACCAAGAAGACTAAAGCTCAGAACTAGTCAAGGCTGGCAATGAACACTATGGACAATTGAAAGTTGGGTTGTTTGTTTTGTTTAAGCTATATTGGTAGGGTCACTGTTTGGAATAGATTAGAAAATAACAAAAGATGCTGGAGAGAAGGTCCAGCTAAAGAATATTTATTTTATTTTGTTTTTCTCTGACAAACAGAATGACCTTCAGAATGAAAGCCTTCCCTCATGCTAAATTCATTTTCTTCTCTTCTCTGCCTTTTAGAATCTTCCTTCAAGACTTAGCTCAAGTGCCACTATGAGTTTTCCCTTATCCCTTTAGTAGTTTCAGCTCTATCCTCCTTTTCTCTTCCCTCCTCCTTTCTCTCTCCTCCCAATGCAAATGTTCCTAGGGAACTTTGTATGATCTATGCTTGCCTTGCCCCCTTTAAGATCCTGCCTTGTATCATATATTATTTCCCCCCTCCCCAAATGTAAGCACTGTAAAGGAAAGAAATTCTTCATTCTTATCTTCCTATCCCTAATGCTTAACATAGTACATCACATATAGTATACATTTAATTTAATTCAAACTGTAGGGTGGTAAATTTGATGTGATTTCCTGGCAAATTTCTAAAATATTTTATTAAAAGGTTTGCTTATGAACATTTAGAAAAGGAAGTGGTGATCACTAAGAATTTGTGTGGCTACATCAAGAATAGCTCATGACAAACTAATCTCATTTCCTTTTTTGACAGGATTACTAGATTAGGGGAATACTGTAGACAAAGTATTTCTGGATTTCTTCACTTCTGCAAAGTGTTTGACAATATTCTTTATGCTATTTCCTGTGAATATTTGTATACATACATATGTGGATGCAGGCACCCATACCTGAGTTTGTGTGTATCCCAGGCAACTCTTTATTTTAAAAAATGTTCTTTTTAAATGTGAATTTAATAATCACCAACAAACACAAACATTTCAATATATAAAAGGCCCAAAAAGTGGCTTGTATAAGGAACTGTAAATTGTCATATGCCATTAGATTTTTAATATGCACACAAAAAACAAAGTGTGTATGTTTCACAGTTTCTTATACAAGCTTCTTTCTTGTTTATATATGTGTACATATATATTATGTATAATTTGACAGGATAATAACAAAACTACTATTTGTTTATATACCCTGTATTTTTTGTTTGTTTTCTCCCTTGCATTGAAAAATATTGTATTGATGGATTTTTTGGGATATCTATCACTAACCAGCCATCTTCATTATACTTCATTTCCAGATAGAAACCCTCCCTTATAAAAAAGATACACAGACCAATAAAACAAATCAGTAGATTGTAGACAAGACAGAATATATATAATTAGGTAGATTGAGTATTGGTTGACTGGCTGGACCCAAGAAGTAGTTATTAATGAGTAGATTACAGCACAGAGAGATCTCTAATATAAGTTCCCAGGAATGTGTACTTGCATCTATATTATTAAGTATTTTTCAGTGGCACTGGTGAAGACATAGATGGGCTATTTATTAAATGTGAAGATGACAGGAAACTGAGAGGTATCAGTAACACACTGAATAATCAAGCTGATCTAAAAAGATGTTGATGTTCTAGAGCAATGGGCTAGTCTAATAAAATAAAATTTAATGAAGATAAGTATAAAGACCTGTTTTTGTGTTTTTAAAAAAATCAACTATGTTACTACAGGATGGGAATCCTTGATTAGATAACTAACTGTTCATAAGGAAAAAAAGCTGACCATGTTAGTGGAATGCAAGGGCAGTATATAACTCAGTAGTGTGCCAGAGCAACCAAAAAAGCAAATTCTATATTTAAAGAGGCAGAATGTCCAAAACACAGGATAATCCTGATACACTCTGTCTTACTCAAACCTTCTTTGGAATATGATATATTGTTTAGTCTCCACATTTTGAGAAGGAAAATGATAGGCTAGCATGCACCTTGTAGAGGATGACCACATATCAGTATGGTGAACAGACTTAAGACTAGGAGAATTAATTAAAGGAACCAAGAATGGTTAGCCTAGAGAAGTGCCAACTTAAGGCATGACAGCCACCTTCAAGAATGTCAATCCATCAGTCTTTGAGTTGAGATTTTCAAACAGTTGCTGATTGATCACTTGCTAGAAATTTGGAGAAGGTAGGTAGTCTTATTCAGAAAAGGATGTATTAGATGAGTACCTGAGGTCTGTTCCTAACATGATATTCTGGCAGAGGAGATATCTGTAAAAAATACTGTGAAGAATGTGAGAGAAAATGTGCTTTCACCTGGGGTTATGGGGAGATGGAGATTTAAGGAAAACTTTATGGATTAAGTGGCAGCTGAATTAACATTTGAAGAAAGTAAATTTTAGAAAGTGGAGCTGTAGAAAGCATTGAATCCAAACCTAAGAGAGAATCTGTACAAACACAGAGAGTTAGATTAAATGAGACACATATTTAAAGTGCTTTGTAAATCTTACAGTGATACATAAATGCTAGTTAGCTAGCTAGTAATAGTAGTGGTTGTGGTGGTGCTGGTGCTGGTGCTAGTGGTAGTGAAAGAAAACAATAAAATCATACAACGTATTAGTCAAGTTTTGCTGGAGAAAATGAAGAAGAATTAAATAAACTGAGGCTAGAAATATAGTATAAGCACTCTGAAACTATTGACTACCAGGATTTAAAATTCAGATACACTAAAAAGAACAAGGAAGGGCAATGGTCAAAAATTGAAAACTAGGGGCTTTTATTGGGGAATGGCTAACCACAGCATGGTATATGAATGTAATAGAACATTATTATTCCAAGAGAAGTGAGCAGAGATAGAACAATCAGTACAATGATTAAAACATTGGGGAGGAAAAAAAAAACTTTGAAACACTTTGGTCAATGCAATGGTAAAACATGAGTCTAGACATTGAAGAGAAAGCCTATCACTTCCTGCCAGAAAGACAATGAAATTAAAATGCAGAAAGATATATACAATTTCTGGCATGATCAATGTGGACATTTGTTTTACTTGTTCAATTTAGAATTGCATTCCCCAGAAATCTGTGTGTGAGTTTTCAAGAATGTGGGAAACTTTTAAAAGTGTTGGAGGGATGGGCAAACAGGGAGCTCAGTGGATTGAGAGTTAGGCCTAGAGATGGGAGGTCCTGGGTTCACACTTGGCCTCAAACACTTTCTAGCTAGAGTCTGGAGACATGTCACAACTTCAATTGCCTTATTCCTATCCCATTTGAGCTTGGAACCAACACTTAGTAAATGATGTATTATTCTCAGATGGAAGGAAAGGATTTTAAAATGTGTTGAGGAAATGTTTTAGGGGATCAGAGGTAGGACTGAAGTAGTGTGGGGTTTAACCAAGAAGAAATGGAAAGAAAATAGCAGCTATGAACCAAAAATTGTAAAAAGAAATTATTTTACCTATTTCAAAAACAGTGGTGGGAGGAAGGTGGTACAGGCACAATAGAAGTTCAGAGGATAGTCCAACCATAGGTGCAGTCACACCAATAAAGGGCACAGTTCAGTTCTTGTTATTATGGAGTTGGCAGAGAAGGCAATATTGAAAAGGTAGGTCTGCGAATTAGGTGCTATGATGATAGAACTCTGGGGGTAGCAGTTGCATAATGCAGTGATACTGGGGAGAAAAGCAAAATATGGCACAGGATTGCTTTACCAGGACAATAAAGTGTGTTCTCATTATTAGCAGGACCTGGGACAAAGCCCTGTTTATCCTTTGCTAGTTATGGCTCTTCTTCTGAGCTCCAGCATCTTGCTCAACTCTTGATAATGGTGTGAGCATTGCTTAGAAGCTCAGTGATCAGCTGGGGATGAGGGGAACCTCTCAGTTTCTGCACTCCACCAGCAAAGGAGTACTTTAACTAGGCATGCAGGAACAGACTGCTGGATTGGAGCACTTCTATCATCCATGAACAAAATTAATTGCATGGGAAAACTGCAAAAAGATAGCCCTTCCAAAAGCTAAAGATTAATAGCAGTTTCTAAAGGTAAAGACAAAAACAAGACAACCAGAAATCAGTCAATAAAGTAGTGTTATCTCATTAACTAAATAATCATAGAAGCTATCCTGGAATCTCTAGTGCCAGGATAAATTGCCTATCTCCTCATAATGAATACTTTCCCCCTTCATTCTGTATTAAAAAGCTTGAAAGCTCTCCGACTTTATTGTAATCCTTTTTTTTACAGTATTATTCATAAAACTATATCTTTATTGACTTCATGGAGTTCAAATATTGTTTTTATAGAACCAAAAACTATGTGCTAAATAAGGAAATTACAGTTGCAAAGGAGAAATAGTTTAAGTTGCCATAAAGATTTGATCCCCTCCTTATTTAGATGAAATGGATTATTTAAGATCTGGAAAGCTATAGAAAGATTTTTAATAGATGACAGTAGTCAGGAACTGAAATGAGTAAGCTATTTTTTTTTAAAGCTATGTCGATCATGGACAAGGTAAAAGGAAGCCATATAGTGATATTTGGACTGAAGTAAATACATGAAAAGGACTATGTGGTAAAAATGAATGAGGAGCTCATGGAGTCAGTGGAAGAAGCAAGTGATAAGTTCTTTTTGCTTCATGCATTCCAGGCTAGCTTGCTAAAAGTTTGAAACTGAGATACAGGGTTCACGTTCAAAAGAAGTCAAAAGAAGATTAATAGCCAAAGGAGTTCAATAAAAGTAGAACTAGAATACTATGCATGGGACCTGACAGACGAACTGGACTATTATAAGGTTTTTGAAAAAGGAAATGGCCTGATGATTTATCAAAATACAACTGAAAGACTTGCCAATGAACATTATTATGGCATGCCTGTTTGCAAATCTTCCCACAGAAGAAATCTGCCTCATCTTCCAAATAAGCTTTAACAGAATACCTCCATGGAAATATCAGCAGAGGGCTGTCCAAATGTTATAACTCAGTATTGATGTTAATGGCAGTGTTTATTCTGAATAATATATCTGTGCTTTTCAACTGACTCCACATTAAGACTGTTTTATGTGGATGACACTTTCATTATTTGCCTGAATGGATTCTGACACATAAAACTGGACATTAGGACTGGAAAGGATGTTAAAGGTTATCTGTTTCTAGGAGGTTTCAATCTTTTCAAGTTCACAAAAATTTTACAGATCCTCTCATGACAGTCAGGAGCTGTTGATTGAGAAAACAGATGATGACAAAAAGTACTCTGATTTAAGTAATGCTTTTAAATGAATTTGTGTTTTGTTCCTCATATTATCTATTTGAAAAAAATGATTCATTTGTATTCCAGAGCTATTTTTGATTTAAAAGGTATGTTTGCTTATTTAGTGTACTCAGACTGCATATTTTGTTGGTGCTAAATAAAGATGAAGAAGCAATCTGGGAGAATGCACAGAGAACTGGCATCAGAGTCAATGAAACATGCATTCAAATTCTGCCTCTGACACTAACAGCATCTGTGTGACCGTAAGCAAATCATTTTTCTTTTCAGTGCCCTCAGGCAACATTCTAAGACTTTTAAGTTACATATCAGGTATAGATCTATACTGTTTCAGGGAGTTTCCTCTTTCCTGGGAGTTCTCTATTGTTCATTAGGAATCAGAGGTTTGGTTTTTATGTGTGTATGTGTATATATATATGTATATATACAAATAAATACACCTATATGTGGAGATATTACATATATGTACACATATGTATAACAATGTTAGTACAGATGGGTATTTACTGACCTTTTGCAACAACTCTATAGTCCTCAGCTCATAGGTTGTGAATCACTGATCTAGTCCAACCCTTTCTCTTTCAAAAAACTTTATTAGTAACATTTGTTTGTACATGACTTTATTTACAATCAGATCTCTCTTTTCTCCCCTACTCAGCAAGCCATCTCTTAAAAATTTTTAAAAGGATCTTTTAAAATTTCAGCAAAACTAATCAGCAAAAAAAAAAACAGAATCATATAATTTATTCAGTGTTTCTATGTTTCTTCAAATTCCTCAATTTTCATTCTTCTTAAGTCACTGAAACTTTTCTATTACATTTGTAGCAGGAATTATCCAATGGAACATATGTGGAAATGAACCGAGCTCCCCTGAAACATTTCCTGTATGTCATGTATACTAGCCTAACACTGATGGTTTCTTAGCTTTGGAATGACAAAACAATCCTCTCACTGATTCCTTGGATTCCATGACTCTGCCAAGTGATACTTGTGTCGAAGAATATTGACCACTGAATTAGAAAACTACTCTTCAGTAGATTTTAAAGGGAGAGACAATTTCTACTCTCATTCTCTTTTCTCCATCTTTTTAGAACATATAGTGTATATTCTTTCTCTGAGTCTTCCTTTGAAAGGGGAAGGAGAGATTCTTTCCCCTCTCAAAAGCAATGTCAGCTGCTCACATGTGGCAATGGGCACATGTGCTGGCTATACAAACCTGAGCATGGACTTCAAGCATAGGATACCTCTTATGATTGTGTTCCTTGGTTTAAAATTGGTGTCTGAACAGTAATCCTGAAAAGGAGATTCATCATCTTAGAGACAACTTCATGAGTTATTATTCTGTGGTAGCTTCTCCCTGTAGCTATTGCAATTTTACTTGAATATGACCACTGACAGGAGGATGAGCCATATCCTAGCATAGCTTGCCAGAAGACTTGGACCTTAAGGGAATTATTCAAACAGTTGCAGAACCAAGGTGAAAGTAAAATGTCTATTCAAAATTTCTACCAAAATAAAAAAAAATGGGAAAGGATCTGTTTGTTCAAAAATATTTATAACTGGCAAAGAATTTTAATTTAAAGGGAAGTTCCTCAATTGGAAAGACTGAATAAATTGTGGTGTATGATGGTAATGGAATACTCTTATGTTAAAAGGAATGATGAACAGAATAATTTCAGAAAGAACAGGGAAGACTTATGTGAACTGATGCAGAGTGAAATAAGCAGAACCAGGAGAACATCATACGCAATAACTGAAATATTTTGGGGTAATGAAATGTGATAGACTTTGCTACTAACAGCAATACAATGATCCAGGACAATTCTGAAGGACTTATGAAAAAGAATGCTATCCACCTCTAGAGAAAAAGCTGTTGGAGTAGAAATACAGATGAAAACATACGATTTATCAGTTGCTATTTGGTATATAATTTGAAGTTGTGGTTTTATAAGATTATTCACATATAAAATGAATATATTTATAAAAATGAATAATATGAAATATGTTTTGCTTGATAATATATGTTAATCCAGACTGAATTGCTTGTCAACTCTGGGAGTGGGGAGGGAATAAGAGAGGGAGACAACATGAATCATATAACTGTGAAAAACTTATGTGTAAATTGGTCATTAAAAAATTAGATAAAGACAAATTTCTACCAACTGCTCTATGTTTCAGTGTTTTAAGTATCAACTTTTCAGGAGAATATCATAGGAGTTTGGGATTACTATATGATGCCTTATATCTTTATCAATGGATGCTGATGAATTTTTTGTGTCTTAAACATTTCTCTGACGTTGGAGAAATATATAGCTGTCCTATACTTGAAGGACCCATTGAGTATATTTCTGTTCTCTTTTAAGAAGACTCAAAACACGAGACAAATGTAAGCTTTAAG
The DNA here is from genome assembly GCF_027887165.1 of Monodelphis domestica. NCBI lineage: Eukaryota > Metazoa > Chordata > Mammalia > Didelphimorphia > Didelphidae > Monodelphis > Monodelphis domestica. The sequence goes on from NC_077227.1 coordinate 156,346,587, forward strand.
TGAATTTCCTAAGGGGTTTCAGGGTAAGATTGTAAAGAATCAGTTCAAGAAAACAAAAAGAAGAAGAAAAAACTCCAATCCTTTTTTTTAGAGGATATGCTTCATCAGCTCTAAAACCTGATCTCCTGGAGTCCAGAGCTAGGAACCTCTTCATGGGAGAGAGAGCAGCCTAGCCTTGTCTGGGCCCAGCAGAATCAGTTGTTATTTATTCATGCACTGCAATGTGTTTAACCATCCCTCCCTGTACTTTGTTTCTGGTTCTTTACTATCACAAAAAGCACTGCTATGGATATTTTCATAGTGAGGAAACTAAGGCTGAGATATACCCCATATAGATAAAGCATTTATTAAGACTTACTGTGTGGTGGTAGTTAGATGGCCCAGTGGATAGAGAGCAAGGTCTGGAGTCAGGAGAAACTGGATTCAAATTTAGCATTAGATACTTTCTAGCTTTGTGACCCTGGACAAGTCACTTAACCCCAATTGCCTGCCTAGCGCTTACTGTTCTCCGCCTTGGAATGATTCTAAGACAGAAGGTATGGGTTTTTTAAAAAAGACTTACTATGTGCTAAGCTTTGGTGCTAAATGTTAATGATACAAATACAAGTTAATGAAACAGTCCCCGTCCTCAAGGAGTTTGCATTCCAATGGGAGAAGACCACATATAAGAAAAGTTCTGTAAAGAGGGAGAGGAGACAAAAGGCGAGGAAGAGCCTGCAAGAAGTGCCATAGAATGCTGGTTCTCAGCAAGATTAGGCAAAAAGCTTTCCTATCAGAGTCTGAGGGATCCTGTCATGGCTTCTGGAGAAGTGGAGAAGATCAAAGAGTCAGGGCCATGGGGGAGCCTACAACAAGTAACAAGCAAAAATAATTAACCCTTGAAATGCTGAGTATAATCTTAGGCCTGCCCATCTCACCCGTGAACTCATGAGAACTCTCTTTGGACGTTTTCACAAGAATGTCTTTTCTTGCTACCTTCAGTCCATATCATCAATGCCTGAGCCAGCCCTACCTATCACTTTTCAGTAACATTGATGACATCTGGGGTCACTTTGGTAACTCTGCTATCAGCTGTCCACAGTTCTATTCTTTTTTGCTCAAGCTCTGTTTTACCTGCAGCTCTTCAGCTTCCAATATTTTCTGTTTAGCATTCAAAGTTCTTCATAAACTAGTCCCTTCCTACCTTTCCAGTCTTTTTACATATTACTCCCCTACATTGTACTCTTTAATCCAGTGGCACTGGCCTTTTGACTGTCCCACAAATAACATACTACATCTCTTGGCTTTATTCCATGCCCTTTACTCCATGCCTGGAATGCGCTCTCTCTTCTGCCTTCTCTACTGATCTCCCTGGCTTCTTAAAACTATATATATATATATATATATATATATATATATATATATATATATATATATATATATATATATATATATGTTTTATTAGAAACCCTTACCTTCCATCTTGGAATCAATACTGTGTATTAGTTTCAAGGCAGAAGAGTGGTAAGGACTAGGCAATGGGGGTTAAGTGACTTGCCCAGGGTCACACAGCTGGGAAGTGTCTGAAGTCAGATTTGAAACTAGAACCTCCCATCTCTAGGCCTGGCTCTGTATGATTGAAAATCTGTTACCCTAAAAAAAGAACTACATATCCCAAGAGCCCACTGACTTCCTGTCATTATGTACTTCCTATAGACAGAGGATAAAGAGCGTGGGCTTTGGAGGCTCTCTCTCTCTGATGTAGAATCAGCATTGATGGTGGTGAGTGGGGTTGACTAAAAAACGGCCAACCAGCCATGGGCACATGGTCTTTATTTTGAATCTTCTTTAGTCCTTGATTTCTAATGATCATTAATAAATCTCTTAAAATATAATATTATTATTGAGATTTAATTTTAACTTTTATAGCTCTCAATCTTTTATAGCCACCCAGCTGCTCCCTCCCTGGCTTCTGAAATCCTACCTAGTACAGGAAGCATTCTCTCATCCTTCTGAATTCCAATGCTTTTCCTATTTTAATCAATCCTTATTTATCATGTAAATAGTTTGCTTTGTATATATTTGCTTGCATGCTGTTTCTGCCATTAGATTGTAAGCTCCTTGAGGGCATGGACTGTCTTTTGCTTCATTTTGCATCCCTAACCCTTAGTACAAATAATGGTACATAGTAGATACTTAATAAATGCTTATTGAATGAATAGATTGAATTTTCCAGTAGCAAGGATGCATGTAGTCACTGATTAAGATTTTCTATGATTTTTAAGTACTATTCCTGGGATTGGCCTCCAAATTCGTTCTTTCCCTAATGCCAAACGTCTAGTTAATGGTGAAGTAAGATCTAGACATGTCTACTTACTCCTTGATCATTGTTCTTTCCATGATATGCTAATTGTTCTTTTAAAAATAGCATAAACATGGTCATACAATTCACTCAATAAACAAGCACCATATAGATTATGAAATGAAAATGTATTTTTAATTTAATGTTTGATTTGCAAGAATAAAAGTAGATTTAATTTTATTTAGGAAGTTGTTCTTTGGCCTTGTCATTGCAAATGTTCTAGGACTAGAGAATTTTTTTTCTAATGTCATTAGGTCTAGTTAGCACCTTGTCCCATGTGGCTTTCCCCCTATAATGTTAGCCATATGTGCTCCAATTCCATTTAACTAGTTAATATCAATTAGCTTTTACAGAAGAATATTTACCTTAAAGATAAGTAAGGGAGAAAAAAAATCACATTTCCCCCTGATACTTTGGAAGTGGACTTTCTCATCTATATCTTGGTTTCTGGAGAGGCAATTCAGTTTCTACATAGCCTTGGTTCTTCCAAATTCATATCCAAATGCACTACTGATTCTCATTTCAGCTGTCACTGAGACTGAAGATTTCCCTTCTTTCTTTAACACATTGTTGCTTAGCAAGCTGCAAAATCTGCATGGAATTGACTACTTTAAAGAATGGCTCGCTCTTCAGACCTTACAAAATTAATAATCTCTTTTCGTCAAAGCCAAAAGAACAAATGCTAAGGCAGAAGAATCTAGGCCCATGTTCATGAAGCTAAATGTCAGCCTTCAATGGGGAGAAGGCCTGAAGCTTCTCCCTTTAGGTATCATCTTTCAGCAGACGCTGTTTGGCAAGAAGTCATCAGAAAAGTCTAACCGGAGACTAAGGTCTGATTGACTAGATCTTTGGAACATGCCACCATGCAGTCAAAAAGACTTTTATTTTCCACATGGTGAGCAGACTGAAACCATTTACAGAATGTCTACACATTCTCCAAATTCTCTTTAAGGCATTTTCCATAACACTTCCTCACAATTGTCTCAGAAGCAAGCTCCCCAACCTCATAGAGAGTTGCATCATCCAAGCTTGCTGATAGACTTTGCACAGGTTTATGAGGATTGGGCTTATTGGCCAGTCCCCACTACACTTAAATGAGAAAACCATATGCTTAAGGAAAGTGTCTTTGGTTTTACAGGGTAGTCATAATGTTGTAAAAAAGATTATGAAAGGAATAATTAACAGTCACTTCCTCTTGCACAGCAAATTTAGTTACACTATTATATTTGCTAATGCTACATGGGAAACTTAAAAAGCCAATCCCTTCATAACCGTTTAGACAATTTATTTCCAGTTTATGATTTTTCTTCCCCTTTTATTCATGAGTATGTCACATTTTCCTTATAATAGCATTGTGATTTCTTAGTTCATCAGCATCTGCTAATGTGATCTTTGATAGATCTCTCAATAATTTAAATATGAAATGACAAATCTCTGAGAATATGAACAAAAGTCTTCTTCCAAGTTTTCTACAAATTTTCAGTGACTTTAAAAGAAAAGAAATATACTAAAAACCCATCCTAAACAAGATAATAGGTCAGTGGTTAAGTTTTTTGCAAAATCATTTTTTTCTCTACAAAAATGACTAAGTAAAGGTTTTCTCCATTCCTCAATATTAGGACTACTGTGCTCAAAGAAGCTAAAAGGAGAGAATAAAATTAAATATATTGGTATTACTCATTAAACTGTTAACTCTCTTGTGGATAGACTAGGAAATAGAATATATAGAACCATGGAAGGGGAGATTTCTCTTCAAAGGGCTGGAATAATTATTTCTGGAAGATTTTCTTATCAGAATTTCTTTTTATTTTATTCTAGCATCTATTTTAAGATTTCTTTCTGTTTTTTTAATTAATTTTTTAAATGAGCAAAAATATTCCCTCTTTCCCTCTCATGTAGCTCCAGTTGAAAACAAAAGAAAAACAAAATCCCATTAGTAAAGCATGTATATTAGGCAAAACATAAGCATTGTCTATGTGTAAAAAATATTACATATGTAAATATGTATGAGTTATACTGACATTTGCTGGGGAGTTAGTCTAGGTTGTAAGCTACTACCCTTTGACTTCTGGAATATCATCTTCCAAGCACTCTGCTCCTTTATAATGGTAGCTGCTAAATTGTGTATGAATCTGACTATGGCTTCTTCGTGATTGACTTCTTTCTTTCTTATTGCTTGTAGCATTTTTGGTTTGACCTGGGCACTCTGTATTTTGGCTATAATGCCTTTTGGTTCTAACAAATCTGGATAGTTTTCTTTTAAGATATCTTGAAAGATGATATCTAGGACCTTTTTTTTTGTCATGGATTTCAAGGAGTTTGTTGATTCTTAAATTTTTTTCTCCTTAGTCAGTTTTCTAGGCTATTAATTTTGATATGAGACACCTTATATTTCCTTTCATTTTTTCCTAGCCTTTTGACTCTGTTTAGATTTTTTATTTTGTCTTGTGGAGTCATTGGACTTCTCTTTGGCCCATTCAAATTTTCAGGAAGTTTGTTGACTGGGTAAGTTTTCATATTTCTTGTTTGATCTTACGTTCTGCCTTTGGACATTATGTTGGGCCATAACATCCTTTATGTTGGTCTCTGTGCCCTTCTAGACATCTATTCTGGTCCTGAGAGTATTGAGTGTTTTGTTATTCCAGGCTCTCAGAGACAGCTCAGGCTGGGGAAAACTAAAAGCTTTCTTTTAAGAATGTAGATGCTATGCTTTTTGGAGTATATATATATATATTTAGTATTGATATAATTCATTGTCTCCGGTACATTTTACAACTGTAGTTTCCATATTTATCTCTTTTAGTTAAATATATTGTTATTTTTGTTTTGTCAGAGATCATGATTCCTATCTCTGCTTTTTTTAACTTCAGCTGAAGCATAATAGATTCTGCTCTGGCCCCTTGTTTTAACTCTATAGTTTTCTGTTTCAAGTATGTTTCTTTTTTCTTCTTCCTTTATTTAAAAAACCCTTATCTTCTGTCTTAGAATCAACACTGTGTCTTGGTTCTAAGGCAGAAGAATGGTAAGGGTTAGGCAATGGTGATTAAGTGACTTGCCCAGGGTCCCACAGCTAGGAAGTATCTGAAGCCAGAATGAACTCAGGACCTCTCATCTCTGGGCCTGGCTCTCAAACCACTGAGCCATCTAGATATCCCCTAAAGTATATTTCTTAAAAACAATATATTGTTGGATTCTGGTTTATAATCCATTCAAATATCCTTCTCTGATTTAAGGGTGAATTTATTCCATTTTTATACACAGTGATGATTGCTGTATATTTCGCTCTATCCTATTTTCTTATACTTATCTTTTTTGTGCCTTGTTCTCTCTTTAAAAGTCTATTTTGGATCAGCAAAGTGGCTCAGTAGACCGAGAGCCAGGCCTGGAGATATGAGGTCCCGGATTCAAATCTGGCCTTAGACACCTTCTAGCAGTGTGATCCTAGGCAAGTTACTTAACCCTAATTGCCTAGCCCTTACTGCTCCTCTGCCTTGGAACCAATACTAAATATTGATTCTAAGACAGCAGATGAGGGTTTTAAATATTTTTTAAAGTCTATTTTGTTTTTTGACAACTCTCTCACCTAATTACCCTCCCTCTTATCCTCACCCTTGCTCTAATCCCCTTGCCCTCTTATATCCCCATTGGAAAAGAGGAATTTCTTCTTCTAAGATGGATTTCTATACTCAACTTTATGTGTATGTTTATTTGTTTCTTCCTGAACCAGTTGAGATGAGGTTCCAATGTTGCCTGTTCTCCTATTGCTTCTTCCATTGTATAAACTCTTCCAAGTATGCCCCACTTGTGTGAGAGATAATTTCCCCTTATTCTTCCTCTCCATTGTCCACTCCCAGTACATAGCTCTTTCCCACTCTTTCATTCTTTTTTTGAGATAATCCAAACATAATAGAATCACACTGTCTTGAAACCATATTTTCTGCGGTCACAATTTAAGACAATACTCTTTTATCTGCTACAAGTTATAACTCCCACTATTTTAATCATTACACTTCCTGCAGCCAATGCACAATTTCATTGAGTATTACTTGTGTTCTTGATCAGAACCTATTTCCATGTTGTTGTTTAGACTAGGATGTTCATTTAGAGTCTACATCCCCAACCATATCCCTTCAACCCATGTATTCAAAGCAGTTGTTTTTCTTCAGTGTTTTTACTCCCACTGTGTTTCCTCTGGATGTGGATAGTGGTTTTTCTCGTAGGTTCCTCCAAGTTGTTCAGGGTCATTGCATTGCCACTAATGGAGAAGTCTATTACATTTGATTGTTCCACAGTGTATCAGTCTCTGTGTACAATGTTTTCCTGGTTCTGCTCCTCTCACTCTGCATCAATTCCTGGAGGTTGTTCCAGTCCCCATGGAATTCCTCCACTTTATTATTCCTTTGAGCACAATAGTATTCTATTACTGACATATACCACAATTTGTTCAGCCATTCCCCAATTGAAGGGCATCCCATCATTTTCCAATTTTTGGCTACCACAAAGAGCGCAGCTATGAATATTTTTGTACATGTCTTTTTCCTTATTACCTCTTTGGGGTACAAACCCAGCAGTGCTATGGCTAGATCAAAGGGCAGACAGTCTTTTATCACCCTTTGGTCATAGTTCCAAATTTCCCTCCAAAATGGTTGGATCAATTCACAACTCCACCAGCAATGCATTAATGTCCCAACTTGGCCACATACCCTCCAACAGTCATTACTTTCCATTGCTGTCTTGTTAGCCAATCTGCTAGGTTGTGAGGTGATACCTCAGAATTCTTTTGATTTGCATTTCTCTGATTATAAGAGATTTAGAACACTTTTTCATGTGCTTATTAATAGTTTTGATTTCTTTAACTGAAAATTGTCTATTCATGTCCCTTGTCCATTTATTAATTGGAGAATGGCTTGATTTTTTGTACAGCTGGTTTAGCTCTTTATAAATTTGAATAATTAGTCCTTTGTCAGAGTTTTTTTGTAATAAAGATTGTTTCCCCGTTTGTTGCTTCCCTTCTAATTTTGGATGCATTAGTTTTGTTTGTACAAAACATTTTTAATTTGATATAATCAAAATCATTTATTTTACATTTTGTGATTTTTTTCCTAGATCTTGCTTGGTTTTAAAGTCTTTCCTTTCCCAAAGATCTGACCAGTATACTATTCTGTGTTCGCCTAATTTGCTTATAGTTTCCTTCTTTATATTCAGGTCATTCACCCATTCTGAGTTTATCTTGGTGTAGGGAGTGAGATATTGATCCAAATCTAATCTCTCCCATACTGTACTCCCCTATAGGGAGCAAATCTATTCTCCATCCCAATGGATTGGATTGTTCTTCCCTCTTTGGGTCACTTTCAAAGCACATAAGAGTTGAGTATTTCCCATCTCCAACCTCTTTACCCTTCCAGTGAATTGATGTTCTCCCCCCTCCCACCATGAGCTTCTTTGTGACATATAAATTTACCCCCATTTGTTTCTTTTCCCATTTCTTTTAGTATTAAACTGTTTTTAGCTCTAGTTGTATATATGTATATATATATACATATACACACATGTATATGTATTTATGCATGCATATATCTATATACCTATTTATGTCTTGTCCTTTCATCCTATACAGTTTATCACTGTTCCCTCCAAGTGTAATTCTTCTAGCTGCCCAGGTGATAACAACAGTTTTTAAGAGTTACCAATGACCTCTTTTCTTATAGGGATACATAACATTTTAACTTATTGAGTCTGTTTTTAAAAAGGGTTTTTTTTGGTTTTGTTTTGTTTTTCTTTTTTCCTTTTTTAAAAATTACCTTTTGATGATTTTCTTGAGTTCTGTGCTTGGGCATCGAATTTTCTTTTCAGGTCTGGTCTTTTCTTTACAAATTCTTGGAATTCTTCTATTTTGTTGAATGACCATACTTTCCCCTGTAAGAATATAGTCAGTTTTGCTGGGGAGTTGATTCTTGGGTGTAGACCTAGTTCTCTTGCTTTCCAGAATATCATATTCCATGCTTTTTGGTCCTTCGGTGTGGATGCAGCCAGATCCTGCATTATCCTCACTGTGGTCCCATGGTATTTGAATGACTTCTTCTTGGCAGCTTGTAGTATCTTTTCTTTGGTCTGTTAGTTCTTGAATTTGGCTATAACATTTCTTGGTGCTGTCAGTTGGGGATTAAATACAGGAGGTGATCTGTGGATTCTTTCAATCTTCACTTTTCCCTCTTATTCTAGAATATTGGGGCAGTTTTCTTGAATAATTTCCTATAGTATTGTGTCCAGGATTTTTCTTTTGTCATGGTCTTCTGGTAGACCAATGATTCTTAAATTGTCTCTCCTTGAATGATTTTCTAAATCCTCTGTTTTGTGAATGAGATACTTCATATTTTCCTCAATTTTTTTCATTGTTTTGGTTTTGTTTTATAGTGTCCTGCTGCCTTGTGAGGTCACTTAATTCAATTGTATTCTGATTCTTAAAGACTGGATTTCATCCCTGGCTTTTTGGTCATCCTTCTCTTTGTGGTCTGATTGTCTATGGAGGCCATCTTTCATCCTCTTTACCTCATCTTTCATCTCCTTTGCCTCATTTTCCAGCTGGTTGATTTTGGCTTTCAAGACACTATTTTCTCGTTTTAGTTCAAGTGCCTCTGTTTCCAGATGACTTATATTAGTTTTTAAGTGCTTTCCCCAATTGTCTTCAGCCTCTCTTAATTGTGTTTTGAATTGCATTTTGAGTTCTTCTAAAGCCTGTATCCAATTCGCTGGGATTTCTGATTTATTGTTTGCTGATCCTTCCCCCTCTGTTCTGTTCACTATATAGAAGCTGTCTATTGTAATTTCTTTCTTCTTTTTCTGTTGTTTGCTCATATTCTTCCCTTCTTTGCTCCCTGTATTTGTCTGTGTTTTGCTCCTCTCATTTTTTTGGTTTTGGGGGCTTCTGCCAGTCTCCCCTCTTGGAGCTTTGACAGAAGATCTCTTGGTGCAGTCTGTGGGGGAGGGTTGTTGGGGTTTGAGCTTCTCTGTCCTTTGGAGGGTTTTGATTGAATTAAAGTTCAGCAGTGAATGAGGGAGGGGTGTGGCACCTGGGCTTCTCTGAGTTCTGAAGACTTTTGATGGGATTAAGTTTAGCTGGGTTGGACTGGGTGTGCTCTGAGGCCAAAACCTCCTGGAAGGCTGGAGCAAATATGGAGGATCTCCACAGCCCTGGCCAGGCTGCCAGCTCTATGCTCCCTCTCCAACTCCTTCCCCACTGTCTGCATTCAATGCTCTGATCTTGGCACAGCCCTGCCCACAAGGTACACCCTCCAGACCAGCACCTTTGCCCACCCAGAGGTTCCTGCTGCTGTTGGAGGCTCAGCGTTCTAGGTGGGCAGGGGGAGAGGTCCTGGGACCTTCCTTCTGCCTTCCCCCAAAACCCATGTGTTCTCGGATTCCAGCTTTTGGGGGGGGGGTACCTTTTGAATTGAGTCCAGCAGGAGAGTTCCTTGATTCTGTCTTGTTTTTAGGTTTGATTTTCAGTCCCCTAGGAGCATTCAGTTTGTGATTGGTAAGGAAGGGTATTCAGAGGTCTGAACTTCTGCTCCTTCTAGGCTGCCATCTTGACTCCGCCTCTCTCCTAGTTTCCCTCTATTAAGAGACTGTTGTTATGATTTCTCACTCATATTTACCTTTTTTATGCTTCTCTGGAGACCTTTTTTATTAATGTCAAATTTTCTATTCAGTTCTGACTTTTTAAAATCAGAAATGCTTGAAAGTCTTCTAATTCTCTAACTATCCATTTTCCCTTTAGGATTATGCTATTTTTGGGGGGTAGATTATTTGTGTTTGTAATCCTAGACCCTTTGCCTTCTGGAATATCATGTACCAAATACTCTTTTCCTTTATTGCTGTGCCTATAAAATCTTGTATGATTCTGATTGTGGTTCCACAGTACTTGCATTTTTTTTCTGGCTACTAGCAGTACTTTTTCCTTGTTCTTGGAACTCTGGATTTTGGCTATTATATTCCTGGATATTTTCATTTGGGAGTTTCTTTCAAGGAAGTATATAGTGGGCTCTTTCAATTTCCAATTTGTACTATAGTTCTAAGCTATATGGGCAGTTTTCCATTCTAATTTCTTAAAATATGATATTTAGGCTCTTTTTTCTTGCTCATGGGTTTCAGGTACTTTAATGAAAAGAATAATAATAATAAATAATCATTCCTTGTTCTATTTTCCAAGTCAGTTGTTTTTCTATGAGATATTTTACATTTTCTTTTTTATTCCTTTTTTTCCACTTTATTATTTCTTGATGACTCATATAGTCATTAACTTTCATTTGGCAAGTTCTAATTTTCAAAGAATCAAATTGTTTTATTAAAAGTAAGGTTTTCATGCCTTTTGCCAAGCTATTTATTCTCTTTTCATGTTTTTCTTCCAAAGCTCTTATTTGGTTTTTAAAATCATTTTATGTTCCTTCTTTAAATTTCTTTAACTCTTATAGGATTTTTATTGGGATTGTGTCAAATATGCATTTTTCTTTGATCTTTTGTAGATTTTTTTCAAGTTATTGTCTTCTATTTTTGTGCCTTGAGCTCCCCTGTCATTATAATAGTTCTTTATAGTTCAATTCTCTCTCTGTCTCTCTGTCTCTCTCTTTTTTTGTCTGCTCATTCTTCTCACTGTGACAAGGAAATCACTTTAAAAGACTGATATATATTAATTTAAGGTCGCCAAGGAATTCAGCTATATAATTCCTAAATGAAAACTCAAGTCAGCAGTCAACCCTTTATGGAGTTTTAATTACAAACAGGAGGAAGAAAGGGGAGAGAAGGGAATAAGGCTTAAATACCCCCTCTGATTAGGCTGGGCCAAAAGGCCCAAGCCCTTAGATAGCTGAGGCAAAGAAAAGAGATCAGTCCCTATCACTCACGTGACCAAAATGGAGAAACAGTCTCAGGGGCCTCCACTTCCAGCTTCTTTCAGAGCAAGCTTCTCAGAGCACAACCTCTCAGAGCAAAACCTCTCCAACCTCCTCTAGTCCTCAGACCCTGCTATCTTTAAGGAACTCATCCAAGTTCCCTCCTCTCAGTTCTCACATCTACCAATCACTGTCCATGTCTTTCCTGTGCCAATGGTGGCTCTAGCTTAACCCAGGACCGCCCAGAGGTCTGTGGCTTTGCACATGTCTGTTGAAGGTCATATTCTCAAATAATTAAATCTTGATCCTTTTCTGCAGCCCTTCCTAAATCCTGTTACCCTGAGTAGGGTGGAGATTGGAATAATTAAATTTTGATCTATGCTTAAGCATAGGTCAAAGCCCTTTCCATTGTTCAGCAAAAGGTTTCTGTCCTAAAGTAATCTTAAGAAGGGAGGAGAATGACCCTCCCATGCCAATGGGGTTCACATTCCAATAGACTATCAGTAGGAAATTTTCCAAGTATGAAATTTCCCAATGGTGAAATTTCCAACATCACCTACTTCTCAATTTTTGACTTTAGGTTAGTGTTGGACTCTTTTCATTTTGGGGATTGGGTGTGATGTCTAGCCTGAATGTATATCCCTTTATATCCTTCTGACACTTTCATAGTGCAATTTGGGGGCCTACAAATTTTCATTGCTTCCAAAAAGGAGTCATCCTAGGAGATTTTTGTTTATTGCCATCCTAGTCTGAGCTTTGCAAGTTGGATCTCTTGGCTTGTGCAAAGTTGAGTTTAGGTAAAGAGATTGGATTCAAACACTGTTACTCTGCTGAGAGGTCCTGAGAGTTCAGAGGGACTGAATTGATGGCTCACCTATGGTCTTTGTCTCTAGCCCTGGTTTTTCTACTCCATGCATATGTATTGGACCAGACTTTAGAACTGAGCTACTACTCTGTTCCTGGCTCAGAACCACACAGTTAAGTAGTTATGGAGGTATGCTGGGGACCTAAGGCAAAATTCTTACTCTTACTCAGCCATGGTGACACCACACCAACCTGTACATTTTTAATTTCCCAAAATATATTAATCTAGGGCAAAGTCTGATCAGTGTCCTACTGATCTGAGCTCTTCAAGTTCCTGACTTGTTTTTCAGTCTGAGCAATAAAAACAGCTGCTGGACTCAGCCCCTTTTAGCCAGTTGAAAAGCCCTGATGATTCAGTAATGGTATTGTAAGTTTCCTTTTGGTCTGAGGTCCCTGCCTTGATTATTCCTCTGCAGGCTTCAAATTAGGCTAGAAGCTAGAACTGAAACCCTGCTCCACTCCTGCAATCTGAGCCACACTGCTGCTACTTACTTGTGAACTTTCTCCTTGCTCATTACACAGAGCAGGATCCCCAATGCTCCTTATCTCCAAATGCTACTTCTGGTGCAGTTCTCTTAGTCAGTTTTGAATCTGTGACCCAGAACTAGGTAGTGGGTGATAAAGCTGACAGCATATGTTCCCCAATCCCCCATTCTATATAAGGTCTCTTTAGAGCTGGGAAGATGCCAACAGATCTCTTGGTCTAAACTCCATACAAAAAAAAAACAAAAAACACTAGCAATAAAACTTACTGAGGAAGAAAGTGAGACTCCCCAGAAAGGGGCATAGCCTCAGTCTACAGGGGCAAAGGAGAAGCCCAGCCCCACCCCGACCCCACCCCCTCGCCTGCAGTGCCCCCACCTTTTGGTCACTGAGCCCTGGCAGTGTCCACACACTCCTCTTGGATCTTGAAAACTGCCAGGTAGGCCATGGGGCTGGCTAGGAAAATGATGGCAAAGAAAACCAAAACAAAGACTATGGTCCCTCTCCACAGGCACAGAATTATTGAAAATCAAGGCTCAGAGCTGCCAGATAGATTTTTCTGATGATGAAAATAGAGCCCAGGGTCACACAGCTAGGAAGTATTTGAGTTCAGGTTTGAACTCAGTACCTCCTATGTCTATGCCTGACTCTCAATTCACTGAAACCCCTAGCTGCCCCCAGTCCTATGATTTTTAAACACTTAAAAACATTATTACAAGAAGTTCACAGGCTTCATCAAAATGGCAAAGCATAATGACACTAAAAACATTAAGAACCTTGGAACTAAAAACATAGCTCATGAGCCCCCAGCAATATGTTTACTTTTAGTAGTCAGCCAGAGGGCACAAAGTCATATAGTGAGATGATACCAAAAAAAAAAAAAAAACTAGCAATAAAATATTTTTTCAACAAGTCTGGAGCACAATCTTCCTAAAACAGATATACACCTTGAGAGGAGTGGACATATTTAAGTAACATACACTTAGAAGCACAATTGTAGGAAACACAATGCTATAGGGATGCAGATGTCTTCTGGTAATGTCATCATGCTACTCTCAGTGAACATTTCCACTTATCTCTCCCAGACACATACTTTGCTGGATGCTGCCACTACTTGATATGTAGTCTCTACCAGATGCTGCTTTCTTGGAGGCAGTTCTGCTGGGTTCAAAGACTCCACCTATCACTAGTAGATAAGGTCCCACTAGGCATGTAGCTGTGAACCTCCTTCAGCTTCTAGCTTCACCAGGAGTCCTTACCTATAATGCTATATTTTCCTTGTAAGAAGACTAGGCTCTACCATGTTCTTTTAGTTCAAAGACAGTGACTTTTTACTGTTCTTTTGTAAAAAGAGATTCTTCAGCCACAGATCAGCAAAAGCTTTCTTTGGAGGGAAAAACCCTAAAAAAATTTTTTTCAGCTTTTTTCCTTATGGACCTATAGTGGTTTATTTTTTTCTTTTCATTCATTCTGTTCATTTGTTACTAACTTCTCATCTCCAGTAGATTCTTTACTCCAGGTACAGCACAGAATAGAAACATCCTTAACTAAGGAGCTAATGTGCTTAGTTAGATCCATCTTACTGAGTTGAATTCCTTGGTCTCTGGGTTTAGGTATCTGTATATATCTTCACTCTAGTTCACTGTCTACTTTCTGGTTTCAGTCTTTGAAGACTAGAATGAAATACTCCTCCCTTTTCCAACTATAGATCTCTGTGAGACAGGATTCTCTTGATGTATATCAACCAAACAACATATTGCAACAGATTGACTGCAGAAGCAGATATAAGAATATAGCTCTCTTCAATTAAGCTAAACATTAAAGAGATTTGCAAATATTTGCAAAAATTTAAATTAATGTCACATATTTTGAAAGATATAGCTATGTTCACAAAATACTTTATTTTAATGTGTAATTGATTTATTGTTATTTTAAAGTTAACTTAAAGTTTGTTTTAAAACAACTAGGCAGGGTACATAGGATATACATAAGACAGACAAAACAACGTCAAGGAAGGAAGGCCATTACCTCTGCAATGTTTCCTGCTCCATTCTTGACCTTTCATTAGTAGCTATGGCCAGCCAAGGTCTAGATAGGTTTTTGAGTTTAATAAATGGAAAGTATTTAGAGCCTCAAAAGGTATTGGGTATAAAAGATATGAATTGGACCTGTGATTGGCTATCATTAATCATTCAGCCAATAAACATTCTATGAGCACCTAATACATGCCAGGCATTGTGTTAACCAGTAGAGATATAAATAGAAGCAAAGGACAGTCCCACTCCCAAGGAACTCTTAGACTAACTGGGAGACAAGAAGAAAATAATTATGTACAAACAAGATAAATACAGGATAAATTGGAGATAATCAATAGAAGGAAGGTGTCCATATGAAGGGGATGGAGAAAGGCTTCTCAAAAAAGAAGAACTTTTACCTGGAACTTGAAGGAAGTCAAGAAAGAGATGAAGAGGGAGAGTATTCTAGGCATTGGGAACAGCCAATGAAAAAGCCCAGTCTGGAAACAAGTGTCTTGTCTAAATAGTAAGGAAGCCAGAGCCACTGGAATGCCTGTCAGGCCAGTCAGCAGCTTCTCTATGATTTGGTGTTAGAGGCTTGCCTCTAGTTAGAGCACTCAGTAGAGTTAACAACGTTGCCCAGGATCATAGTCTATCCAATACACGTGATGTTAAACTTGGGACAGTTGCCAGCGACACTCCCAAAGCAGACCAGAAACCAGATTCAAATATAATTGAGAGGCAGCTAGGTAGTTCAGTAGATAGAGAGCCAGGCCTGGGGATAGGAGGTCCTGGTTTCAAATTTGACTTCAGACACTTCCTAGCTGTCTAGGGCAACTAAGTGACCTGAGCAAGTCACTTAGCCCCTCTTGCTCACCCCACACCTTTATTCTGCTTTGGAACTAAGGGTTTTAAAAAAATGGAATTGAGGAAAATAAAAAAATACAATGAAGCATAGATAATGTTAATATATGACTTTCTAACCTAAAACATAGCCAGCAAGGATCCTTATTTACTTACCACTGGGGTTTTTGTTTGAGTTTAATACAGTTGAACTACATACTTTTGATATTCAGTCATTTCAGTCTTGTCCAACAGTTTGTGACCCCATCTGAGGTTTTCTTGGCAGAGATGCCAGAGGGGTTTACCATTTCCCTTTCAGATAATTTTACAGGTGAGGAAACTGAGGCAAAATTAAGTGACTTGCCTAAGGCTACACAGCTAAATATCCAAGACCAGATTTGAATAGCAAAATGAGTCTTCCTGACTCCAAGCTCAAGCTCTCTATCCATTGTGTCATCTTGCTGACCTAATGCCATATGCTGTTTCTGGTATGGAAGCAAGTCATATAAAGATAGTTTTCCTTATAGCTAGGATTCCAAATAATAATAATGCTAACTACTATTTAAATTTCTTTTTAGTCTTTGCAAAGTTAGTGAGTACATTAACCAGAGGATTTATATTCCTGGGATCTGAATCTCAATGAAATCGACTTGGGGTTGCCAAGGCAAGCTTGAAGACAATCACTTTTGAAGGTAGTCTATAGAAATAGTTCTGTGTGAACATTTCAGGAGAGAAGAATTGAAGGTAATACTTCTCAGAAATAGTATCAGCTGTAATATTTGGTCCTGAAGATAATTCATAAAAAAGAAAAAAAGAAACATTGCCTGGAGACACATCTCCCTCCTACCCCCACCTCCTGTTTACCCTGGCTTCTTTTAAGTCTCAGCTAAAATCTCACTTTCTGCAAGAAGCTTTTCCCATTCTCTCTTAATTCTAGTACATTTTTTCTGTTGATTATCTCCAATTTATCCTGTGTGTATCTTGTTTCTACACAATTATTTGCATGTTGTCTCACTCATTAGATGATAAGCTCCTTGAGAGTGTTCTCATTCAACTATTTTTCAGGCATGTCCAAGTCTTTGTGACCTATCTGGGATTTTCTTGGTAAAGAAACCCGAGTGGTTTGCATTTCTTTCTCCTGCTCATTTTATAGATCAGAAACCAAGGCCAGCAGCTTAGCCAGGATCACACAGCTAGTACATGTCTGAAGTCAGATTTGAACTCAGCAGGATAAGTCTTCCTGACTTCAAGTCTGTCACTCTATCCATGGTGCCACCTATCTGCCCCATCCTTGAAAGAAGAGTCTTTTTCCCTTTTTTTTTTAAATCCATAGTACCTCTTAGAATGACAGCTACACAGCAGGTACTTACTGACTAATATCTAACTGATAATTAACAAACAGAGAGAGCCAGGAAAATATTTCTTGATTAAAATTTGTTGTCCTCACTAAGGCAACCTTTAAAGGTGAGAAAATGCTCAAGGGAAACAGAACTTTCCAGATGTGATACTAGGCACGGAGAGAATAAAATATTTTACAACTTATCCTTTAATGATCCTCCCAGAACCATTATTCATTACTCTTTTTCCAATATTCTAAATTTCATCTAAATTGGTATTTTTACTGTTCTTTACATGTAGCATTTTATTTCCTGTCTTCATCCTTTATTCTGGCTGTGCCCAGTGTCTGGAAGACCCTCCTTCCTGGATCCTTCTAGATTTTCTCACTCCCTTCAAGACTCAGCTAAAGAATCATCATCTACATGAAGTCTTTCCATACCAACTGTAGTAACCTACCTCTCTGAGCTACCCCATATTAATTTTGCATTTATTATGCATATGATTTGTAAGTAAGTTGCTTGGATTGATAGGAGAACTTCTTTTTTTTCTTTAAAATTTTTTTTTATTTTTAAATGTTTTTCCATGTTTACATGATTTATTTTCTTTCCCTCTCCATAGTTATTTAATCCTTTATTTTTATAACTGTTGCAGTTATTTGTATATATAGTTCATATATATCACAGCATAGGTATTAACTGCTCTTTAACTTAGACTTTGGGACCTTCTCAGCACCCAATTGCTTACTATTCTGCCCAACGGGACCTAGTAGCAGCAGGAGCACCTCCATTTCTTAGAGGAGTAGCTGCTACAGCCTTACTAGTGACAAAAACTGTTGATCTAGTATTGGGATGTCCATTAACAATTATGTTCCCACATGAGGTAGAAGCATTGTTGCTAAAGCATAGAACACAGGTGTTCTCGGATCAGAGAATTACAAGGTATGAAATAACCTTGTTAAATAGCAAAAACATTACCTTGAAATGCTGTACAACCCTTAACCCTGCCACCTTGCTTCCAGATTTACCAATTTCAGGAGAACCATTACACAATTGTGAAACATTAGTGTCCATGGCAGAAAATCCTTGAGATAATCTCTTGGACACTCCCTTAGACAATGCAGATCTGATCTTATTTACTGATGGTTCCTCTTTTATGAGAGATGGCATATGCTACACTGGTGCTGCCTTAGTCTCAGAATTTGCCACTGAATGGTCAGCTTCACTATCCTCTAACATTAGCGCTCAAGGGGCAGAACTCATACCTCTGAAGCACACTTGTATAATTGCCAATGATAAAAAGGCAACAATTTATACGGATTCTAGATATGCTTTTGGCATTTGTCACTCAGTCAGAATGCTATGGCTCCAGAGAGGATTTTTAAACTCAGCTGGAAAATCTATAGCTAATGCAGAAATTATTAATGAAGTTCTTTCTGCTCTCCAGCTATCTAAAGCCCTAGCTGTAGTTCATTGCTCTGCCCATACAGGTGGCACTGACCCTGTCTCTAGAGGAAATGATCGAGCAGATGCCGCTGCAAAGCTAGCAGCCATAGAAGGACCTGAATTAATTTTAACATTAACAACAACTGATGATTTAAATTTGTCACTTTCCTATAATGAAAAGGAAGTGGAAAAATGGAAACAAAAATTCAAAGCAAAACAGATTAATGGAATATGGGTGTCATCTGAAGGAAAACCCCTGCTCCCTAGAAGTTTCTATCACCAAATTTGCCAATCTATTCATAAAAATGGTCACTTTGGCACCCAAGGCATCGTGGACTCTGTCAAGAGAGTATGGATAGCCCCTGGTATAACTACTATAGCCTCTAAAGTGTGTTCAGCCTGCTCTACCTGTCAAGCATATAACCAACATGCATTTCGTGGAAAAGCCTTTGGTGGGCGTCCTCTGGCTTACACAACTTTTGAACATCTACAGATAGATTTCATAACAATGCCAAAGGCTGGACATTATAGATTTTGTCTAGTCATAGTAGATCAACTAACCAGATGGCTGGAAGCATTTCCTGCAACCCGAGCCACAGCGGATTTTGTTAAAAGAAATTATTCCTCCCTCTGGACTGCCAGCACGTATTGATTCAGATAGAGGAAGTCATTTTACTGATTCTGTCCTAAATCAGATATATTCTTGCTTTGGAATAACTCCCAAATTCCATGTTCCATATCATCCCCAGAGCTCAGGCCAAGTTGAGAGGATGAACAAAGAACTTAAAACTATGATTGGAAAAGTATGCACTGAGACCCATTTAAAATGGCCTGAAATTCTCCCTCTGGCCCTATTTTATTTTAGAATCAGGCCTAAAGGAGACCTGCACATCTCACCATTTGAGATGCTTTTTGGACATCCACCTATACAGCCTAAACCTTTTTCCCCTGCATATACATCACTATTAGGGGGAGATACTACTATTGCTTCCTATATACAGGAATTACAGCACAAACTGCGTGAACTACATGAATCCGGAGCTGCAGTACAAGCCGGACCACTAGACTTTTCTCTTCATGACCTGAACCCAGGAGACAAAGTGTATATTAAGAATTTCAAGTGTACTGGAGCAACTCAGCCTTCATGTGAAGGACCATTCCAAATATTGTTAACTATTCCAACATCTATAAAGGTTGGAGAAAAGGACTCTTGGATTCATTGCTCACATGTGAAGAAAGCATTTTCTGTTGAGAATGATTGACTGTACCCTATCATATGCATTGGAGACAATAATCCATAGACAAAGGGATGCTGTTTTTCGAGGACACATTGAATTACTGATTTTTTCCTTATTTTCATTATTGCTTTTCTTTTCTTTTGATTAGAATAATTGATTTTTTTTTTATTTCTTGTACTAAAGGTACATACAATTAATATTATTTTTTCTGCAGTAATATAAGGTTAATGTATATATTCTTGCTATAATGTCAATGCATACCCAAAAGCTTTAAACTATGGGAACCTGCCATTTATTGATAAATTATTATGAGATTGTCATTAATGTTTATAAGAAATGGGATAAAAACAAGGAGCACAGACTTAACCTGAAAAGTGCCAAAAAGAGCACACAGGTCAAAATGAAGTCAATCCATGTGGGATTGATGAACTTCTACGCCAATATGGAAGGAGTTGAAATTAATGTGGACTCGAGGTTGTGATGCTTGACATATGTTAAGTCATAGGACTTCCTTGTATCTACACTCTTTGCGAAGTACTCATACAAGTACAAAATTTGAATATCATGCTGGCTCCCTATATCCTTGAGAATGAAAAAAGTCAGACTAGGGAATGACTCTTCCCTATCAAAATAGAATTCTAATTCTTTTCTTCTTATATTATGGCAACTTCCTGTAGTCTTGGCTGAAAATGGATAAGTGAAATATTACTGCATTCTGTCCTACAGACATATGGGATAGAAATTACTTTAAATTAGACCTATACAAGTGCCTATTTTGAGTTTTTTTTCTTTATGTTTTTGGTTGTGTTTTTCTCTTCTTTTGATAGTTGACTCATACACCCCCATAACTCAACATTACATTCTGAGCTGAACTGGATGTTTTTTAACACCTACTTCAGGGGGGGGATTGTATTTTAATTTAAAATCCAAGATTTTTGAATTTTTGTTTGAGATTGTATTTTTATAAAAATCCAAGATTTTGATTTTTGTTCGAGAAAAGATCTTCAAGGAAGAAGCTTGTTAACTCCTGAATCCAGAGAATGAACTGTTGCAGAAAGATGCCAAAAAACTTATACTACATCAAGAAGATCAAGAATGAACTTGGGATATGGTTGATTGAACTGAAGTTTGATTGAGCATTTATTGTAAATGTACACATTTATGCCAAATGGGACTGCCCCTAATTTGGCTTTCTGTCAATGTGCCTAGCAAAACATTGGTTTTGCTTTTTTTCTTTTCCATTTCCTCCCTCACTACTCTAATTTCCTCTTAGAAAATTGAATATTGTATGCATGTGTAGTTAGAAGTGCATTTAGGACTACAAGATGATTATGTTAAATGATTAGTTGGGAGACTAGTCTCCCACTGATCATCAGGGGTGATTGTGAATCTTAAAAATTCTCAGACCCTACTTCAGAACACTTGGTTAAGACCATTCCCATTTTAAACAATGAAGGGACTTAGTCAGGAATGTGAGAACTCTACTCCACCCATACTTAAGCATACTTTAGGGGAAGATAAAGTTGTAAACTCTTTACTGAACAATGAAAAAATACTTAATCCATACTTAAAGTAAAGCTAAAAAACCTTAAACTGGGTCTATTTTTAGATCTAATACAAAAAGGTGCTAAGTACCTATAAAGGTCAGGCAACTTGTAAACTTGCAAGGGGCAAAGAGGTGTGAACTTACTCAGAAGTTTTAGTCTACCCAGAGAAGTTGAGAACTAAAGAAGGTGTGAATTAAGAATGGTCAGTCCTGTGAAAACGTCTACTGTGATTGGTAGATGTGAGAACTTGGGGGAGGTGACATAGGAGAAAATTCTCTTTAAAAGGAGGTCAGAAAAAGGCCTCTAAAAGTCAGCTAGCAAAAGCTGAGTTGAAGGCCTCTGAGAAAGAATTCAGCCTTGAAAGCTGAAGTGGAGCTCAGGAGCTGAACTGGTGGGTCTCTCTGAACACTAGAATCTTGCTTGGGACAAATCTTGTGGTGAGTGGATTAAAGACTGACTAATCTCTCTCTTAAGGCTTAAAGCCTAGGCTGGCATAGGCTGGCCTAGCCCCCTTCTCATTATTTCCTCTTACTCTCTCTCTCCCTTTCATTAATTCCTTAATTTGTATTAATTAAAATCTCTATAAAACCCAGCTGACTTGGGTATATTTAATATTTGGGAATTTTCCCATGGCGACCACTATATTTTTTATTTGAAACCATATTCTCGTGGTCACAGTTTAAGGCAACCATTTTTTTATTTGTAACAACATTTGATAGAAGCCACTCGATTATTCCAGATGTTTCATCTTGATTAAGCCTCCCCACCTCCATTTGTAGTTTATTCAGTTTCTTTTGGGCTATCTCATGTTTTTGACTTTTAAAAAAAATTGGGTTTACTTTTGAGGATAATTATAGTACCTTTAAATTCCCAGTTTTATTGTCAAAGAGTAGTAATATATATTATAATTGCATATAATATTTCTAATTATTTTCTTTTCTATTTGATGTGAATTTAACTTTATCTTTTCATTTTTAAATTTTGCAAAAACATGGTTCTCTCTTTTGGATCAGTTTAACTAGTAGTTTATTAATTTTATTTGTCATAAAATAGTTCTTTGTCTTATCAGTTAAAATAATTGTCTTTTATCTGAAATTTTATCAATTCCTTCTCTGATTTAAAAATTATTTATTTCATTCTTGTTTTAGATTTGTAATTTATTCATTTTTATTGTTTAAACTGCATGCTAAATGCATAAATTCTTTCTTTTTATTTTGAGAATATTTGTTTATAGATAGAAATTTCTTTCTGTAAACTGATTTAGCTACATTTCATAAATTCTGGCATATCTAGTATCATTCTTTTGAAAAGAATTATTTACTGCTTATATTTATGTTTTTGCCTACTCTTTATTGGGAACTGGAATCTTGGCTTTTTTTGTGTTGAGGATCTTTTTGGTATTCTCTTGAAGACTTTGGACCCTTTCTCAGAATGTTGTTTTTAAATACATAATATTATATATGTATATATGTGTATATATAACATATATTTACAGAGGAAACCGAAAGTTAGTGGAAATGAAGATATATTTTTCCCCAATAAATTTCATGGACCCCCTGAAATATAACCATAAGTTAAGAATACCCCTGATCAAGGATGTTGTTACTTAGACTCCATTTGTTTCTGTATCTTTTGCTCATGTTTCCTAGACTGATTGTTAATTTTACTGTTATAGTCTTTAATGGGTGTATTTAACATTTCTGTTTTTCACAGGTGTTTATGCCCTATCACATGCTCAATTCCTGTAAAAGTAACATTTGATGCTGCAAAATATACTTATTCTTTAATATTACCACTGAGAAACTGTGAAAGATGTATATTTTTTACCAATATGTTTACTTCTACACTTTTCTCATATTTGTTTGTCTCTGAAAGATTTATTAAATTCTCTTGTAATTATCAAAGTATTTTGCAATAAAATGATTTTTCCCCTTACGTACTAAAATGCTATACCATTTGGAAAGTATATGTTTAATGATAATATTGTTCATTGTTATTTGTGCTTTTATGCATAGTTCAGTTCCCCTATTTATCTCTTTAGATCAGGGATATTAATTTTTATGTGTGTTGTGAACCCCTTTGGAAGTTCAATGATGCCTAAGGACTCCTTAGAATGTCTTCAAATTCATAAAATAAATAGTATTAGTATAATAATAGTATAAAATAGTAATAGTATTAGAAAGGAAATCAATTATATTGGAGTAGAGTTACTAAACTTTAAAAAAGTTTATAGACTCCATGTTAAGACCTCTCTTTTTAACGTTATCCATTTTTATTGTTGTCTTTTCTGAAAGTATGGTTATTGTTCCCAGTTTAAAAAAAAAATTACCCGAAACATAATTTTGTTCCAAACCTCATTTTTCCCTCAGTATCATCATAATTTAAATTTGTTTCTGGTATGTAGCAAAAAATTGAGTTTTGTTTTCTCATTCATTCTCAATCATTCTCATTTCTCATTCATTTAATGGCAAAATTTTGCCATTTTCTTATTATATTGGAGAGTTTAATCTGTTTGCATGTAGGGTTACAACAACTAAGTTTTTGTTTCCCTCCATTAAATTCTGTTACATATTGTTTTCTTCTTTTAAGCCAGCAGCTTGTTTTGTTTATATGTACCCTTTCTACATCTCCCCTTTATCTTGCCCACAGTCAAATTCTTCAAGTTTTATTTTGTTATTCTATTTCACTTTCTTTTTGTCTTTTCCTTCTTCAGACTAGAGAAGAGTACAATAGATTCATTTTCTGCTCCCCCATTCACTTTGTTAACTTGAATAATTTTTATTTGTAATGCTCTTTTCTAAAAATTTTAAACTTAATTCAGTTTTCCTATTCATTTCCTCTTCTAGGATGCTCTACAACAATGGTTTCTAATTCAAAATTGGTATGAAAAATAGAGACCACTAACTTCTACATAAGGATCCCTGTGGGTTACACATTGACTTAGCTTTAAAATGTAATATCATCTATAATTTATTGTATTTTTATTTATTTTGTTAAATATTTCTCATTTATAATTTAAACTGGTTAAGCCACACTTGAGAATGCTGTGGGCTGCATGTGGCCTCTGCTCTAGAATTTCATCTCCCATTCACAGGCTTTGCACTTATATTCTGTTTCTTTATTCTCTCTATAACCCTAGTTTAAGGTAGGGCTTCTGGAAAATCAAAGCTTTGCTCATTCTTCTATTCAGTCGAAATCCTAATATAATTACAGTTATTTCCCAAGTCTCCCCTAACTCTTTTTAAAAAATGATCTTACGAGCAGCCTTATTCCTAGAAAGACTAATTCATGAGCCATACAATGTAATATTGTTGAAGTAGATCTGGATCCAAATTCATTAGACTTAGGCCAATTCCAAACCCATGCCATGCCAATTCACAGGCCAGTACCTCACCCTGTTGTACTTATGTCACTTTATTTACCTGCTTCCAGTGATGTACACCCCCAGGAATTCAAACTCTCTCTCTTTTAGAGTGGGAAAATTATCACAAGAAACATGGTCCTTGATAGTAAAAGGATCATAGGAAATTTTTGAAGTGCCCATGCACCCAGAATGGAACT
This sequence comes from Monodelphis domestica, assembly GCF_027887165.1. Taxonomy (NCBI): domain Eukaryota; kingdom Metazoa; phylum Chordata; class Mammalia; order Didelphimorphia; family Didelphidae; genus Monodelphis; species Monodelphis domestica. Next base: position 156,371,147 of record NC_077227.1, read on the forward strand.
CACATAGCCCCACCTCCAGAGGTATGCACTACTATATCCCTGTACCCTGTAATAGTTCCCTTCCACAGCTTATAGCTGATTTATGTTCTTCCCTAAGGCTTTGCCTCCCCTCTCCCCCCATTCCATACTCTTTCCCTGATCTGCCAAAGCCTCCTAGGCAGGAAAACAAAATAGTCACCATGACTCCTCTCCTTCTGAGCCCAGGCAGGAGGGTATCTTTACATCCAAGTCCTTATACTTTTCTTCTCCTCTAAAATGTCAGTCCACTAATGAATGAATGAGGGAACTAGCCTATGAACTATTGATTCATTTCTACCTTTCTCCCCTCTTCACAATTCTTTTGATGTCTTTTGAAGTTTGCCAGGGAGTGGTTTTTCTTTGTTGTGTCAATGACTTTTAAAGAATACGTGTTTAAACTCTGAGGTACTCTCAGGCCCATTATATTGATGAATATGACAGAAAGAAAAGGATAAATGTTGGAGAGGATGTGGGGAAAATTGGGACACATATTGTCGCTGCAATTGTGACCCGATCCATCCATTCTGGAGAGAAATTTTGAACTATGCTCAACAGACTCTCAAACTGTGCATACCCTTTGATCTATCAATACTTTTACTAGTTCTATGTCCCAAAGAGATCAAAAAAAGGGAAAAGGTCATATCTGTACAAAGATATTTATTGCATTTCTTTTTGTGGTAGCCACGAATTGGAAATTGTGGAATGGTCCATCAATTGGATTGTTATGATTAAATATCTTTAGAGATTAAATCTTAATTTATAATTATTATTAAATAATAAGAAATGAGTCAGAGAAAGAAAAAGCACCAGTTACAGTGTGTCTAGTCTCTCTTTTAGGCACCTTCTCCCTGAGCCAGCTGTGTCAGTCTCAAGCCAGACTCTGTATCTCCACAGTTCATGATTCCAAGGAATTTTTTCCTCCCTCAACCAATTTAGGCTCTTTGTGATGTCACTTCCTTAAGCCTCTTTGATTGGACTTCCACTTCAGTCTGGATGCCAGGAGTCACTACCATTCTAGGTTTGAAATAGCTGCACAAAACATGAATACTCTTTCCCACCTGAATCTGCCTAGTTCATTTAATTGCTTCACCACTCAAGAGACTTGTTTATAGACAAAGAACTTGTCTTCATTCTGCTTCAGTGATGGAGGAGAAAAAAAGTTTGCAGTTCCATCTTAAGATCAAACTTTTTTTTCCCTTTAAAACCCAAAGGTTGTCTTGGGGTGCCAAAAAAGGGTTCAGATTAATATTAACTTTCCACAGAGGAATGGATGAACAAGTTGTAGTGTATGATTTTGATGGAATAATATTGTGCTAGAAATGACAGAGGATAATTTCAGAAAAATCTGGAAAGACTTACATGAACTGATGCAAAGTGAAATTAGTAGTCAGAAGAATACTGTACATAATGACAGCAATAGTTGACAAGCAACCATGAATGACCTAATAGTTCTCAGCAATGCAGTGATCCAAACAATCCCAGAAACTCATTATAAAAAATGCCATCTGCTCTTTGAGAAAAAAACTGTTGGAGTCTGAATACAGACTGAAACATACTATATTTAATTTTCTTTCTACTTTTTTTTTTGGTTCGAGATCTCTTCCACAAAATGATTAATATGAAAATTATTTTACATAATTGCACATGTAAAATCTATATCAGATCACTTACCCTCTTAGGGAGAGGTGATGGATAGAAAGGAATGAGGGAGGAAAGATGGGAAAGAGGGAGAGAATTTGAAACTCAAAACTTAAAAAAAATGAATGTTAAATAGCTGTTTTAATGTAACTGGTGAAAAATAAAATATTTTTAAAATGAATGTAGATTTTAAAATCTAGTCTTGTTTTTCCCTAGAAGCATGAAAAACGTTATTGCACTGTTTATCTTTTCTGGCTATCTTTTTTATGTCACTTTTTCTTGTTGAGTTTTCAAATGCCCTGCTCATCTCTTAATTCTTTTGAAGGAATAACTCAAATTTCTCTTTTGATACTTCTTTCACTGATGAATATATCCAACTTTATAAGATAACTTTTCTTTTTGGAGTTTCTAGGCTTGTACCTAAAATCTCACTTATTTCCTCACTGGACTTTCCTTCCTTTCCATTCCAGAATGCATTAGCACTGGGCCTGTTCTAATAGGACTCTCATCTAAGACTGATTTGTTTTGTTTTTGTCTAGTCCACTAGAACTAGACAAATTCTTGATTATCCTCTTGCTAAAGATAGAGGTATCTGGATGAAGCACTTCTAAGAAGAGATTCTAAAAAACAAAAAAACACATGGAATTTGGGGCCTAGAATATACAGTGCTTGCTGAAGGAACAATTTATCCAGTGATGTGACTTTTTCTTTCAGTAGTGTTTACTTTGTGATACATTGCTTCCTTTCTTCTCTCTTTCTTATTATTTATTTGGGGGGCACTTTTGGTCTTTTGAGTTACTGAGGAAGAGAGCTGGACTTGGATATAACTTCTCATTCTGTCATATTGCCAGAAGTCTCCAGCTTGAAACTGCCAAGTAAAATTAACTTAGTAGCTTCTTTGCAAAAACCTTTAGAGTTAGTTAAATCCAGTTCTTGTTCTTCAGTCTTTCAGTCATATCTAACTAACTCTTCATGACCCCATGGACTAAAGCTGTCCATGGGATTTTCTTGGCAAGGATATCGGAGTGGTTTGCCATTTTCTTCTCCAGTGGATTCTTTTCTCAGGCAATCAGAGGTTAAATGACTTGCCCAAGGTCACATAGTGAGGAAGTATCTGATGCTGGATTTGAGTTTGGTTCTTCACTCTAGGTCCAGTGTTCTATTCACAGAGCCACTTAGCTGCCTCTCACACAGAGAGCAACAAATTCTCCAACTGAGAAGATAAGATATAACTATATTGTTTCAAGAACTGTCAAGACAATGAGAGTTTCTTTAGTGACTGAAATCAATAAAAACAGCAAAGAATGAAAATGTAATAAAGAAAACAATAGAAGGAAAGACTGGAAATGAAATAATTCATGAAAGGGCTAATCTCTAAGCCAGTTGAAAATTATCTTTTTGCCTTGGTGAGGGGGATAGGGTGCAGTTCTTCCCATTCAACAAACAAATTTGAACACCTTTATAAGAAATAAAAAACAAAAACACTAGATTAGTTGCAGCAAAGAAAAAAATGACTATCAATTATTTTAGTTTATAATATATTTACATATACAATGTATACTATCTCTCTATATATAAATACTGATATAAATCATTACAATCCAAGGTGGATTGTGAAAATGCAATAAAAGAAGTATAAAATGGTACAAAATTCAGATAAAGGAGAGATCTCTGATTTGTTCTCATGTTCAGGCTTCATGTGGGAGCTAGTATTTGAGTTGCTCCTTGAAGAAAAGGTAGGAAATGTAAAAATGGAGATTTGAACCCCAGACTCCAATCCCCAGAAGTCCTTGGAACTTCCCAGAGTTCCCCAGAATCTCACCTGAGTGTGAGATCACAAATTATTATTTAAAGGGGCTCTTCGCCTACTCGCTCACTCTCCCTACTTCTGCTTCTTAGCACACGCTAAGATGTAGAGTGAGTGGTTGTGAATGGGCTCTCTGAGCCTAGACACATGCTTTCTATATTTGTATTTTCTTTATTTCTTAATCTTTAATAAACCTCTAAAAATATAATACTTTTAGCAGAGAAACTAAAATTTAATCTTAACAGAAATGAATAGGAAGACTTAAAGATGAGGATGAAGGAGTCGGGAGGGCAATTTAAGTGAGAAGAAGAGCAGGAATAAAGTGTTTGAAGAAAGGAACATATAGAGTATGTTTTGGGAAAAAATTAAAATTATTTGACTTGGGGAAAGAATGAAGAGTATTGAGAATATGGCTAAAAAGACATATTAAGGATAAATCACACATCTTCATACCAGGTAAGACTAGGACAATGTGCTATCCAAAGTATTAAAAGATGGGAAAACTGTCCTTATATTCTCCACCTTGGTCAAAGGAAAATATCTTTATAGGGAGATCTGAGACCTTCAGAAGTGTTTAGTTGCTTGCTGATAACTAAGATGGTGGAGTAAAGGAAACTTAGCTTACCCAAACCCTCCAAACACACAAAAATGGAAAATAAAACCTCAAAACAAATGAAAGTAGGAGGACTATGTCTTATTGGAGGGAGAGGAGACAGTAGCCCAGTGAATGCTGCATGGAAGGGAGCTTGCAGAGTACACATCTTCACAGTCTTACTCTCTGCCAATTAAATTGAGACAATGAAACAGCAGATAAGAAGCAGCCCATGTCCTGGGGCAATGAAACTGGTACTTCTGGGGGCCTGAGGTAATAAAAGGGCAAAGCAAGGAGCAGTCCAACATAGGAGAGAGATCCAAAGACAACCAGACATACCCCAAACACCAGAGAAGGCAAAATTTCAAATTTGAATAATGTTCCCTCCCTTACGAGAAGAGCAGAAATTCAAAAGATAGACAAGGTAACAGGAGGTGGAAAACAGATAACTATAAAATTGATCAGAAGTCAAAGAAAAAAACAATCTTAGAAAGTTACATGAGTGAAAGAAAAGATAAAAATATAAACTAATCAGAAGACAAAAATGACAAAAAAGGAAACATGTGAAGCCCCAAAGGAAAGTGAGAAAGGATTTCAAGTCCCAAAAGACCTCTTAGAAGGAGTTGAAAAAAGTCTAAAAATCAAATAAAATAAATGACAGAAAGATTCAAGAACCTGGAAACTAGAATGGTCCAAATGGAAATGGAGGCAAAAAAAAAACATTGAAGAAAACAACTTCCTAAAGAATAGAATGGGTCAAATAGAAAAGGAAACACAAAAGCCCAAGGAAGAAGATAACTCCCTAAAAAGTTAGAATTGAGTAAATGGAAGCTAATAACTCCACAAAGCATCTGAGAACAAGAAGACAAAATCAAAAGAATGAAAAAATAGAAGAAAATAAAAAATATCATACTGGAAAAGCAACTGCCCTGGAAAATAAATCCAGGAGAGGCAATCAAAGAATCACTGGAATACCTGAAAGCTATGCATATAAAAAAGGAGCCTAGATACCATATTACAAGGAATTTTCAGGAAAAACTGTCCCAATATCCTTTAGGGAGAGAGAAAAGAAAAACTGAAAGAATCCATCAATCACCTCCTTAAAGGGATCCTAATATATAATATCCCAGGACTATTATACCAAAATGAAAAACTCTCAGACCCAGGGGAAAATATTGCAAAGAGACAGAAGGAAACAATTCAAATATTGTCACAGTCAGAATTATATAAGACCTGATAGCTTCTACATTAAAGGACTGGAAAGTGGCAAAAAAAAGAAAAGGAAAACAAGGGAGTATCTATCAATTGGGTAATGACTGAATAAATTGTGGTATAAGATGGTGATGGAATACTATTGTGCTATAAGTAATGATGAACTGCCTTGGGGTGAGAAGGGAGAGGAAGACAGGGAGAGAATCTGAATCAAAAAGTGTCAGGAAATAATTGTCAAAAATTATTTCTACATGTAATTGAAATAAAATTCAATTAAAAAACCCCAAAGAAACAAATAACAATAATCTCTATTCAGCCATGTGAAATGTGAAAATTGCCACTCAATCACAGCAACTCCCTCCCTCTCACATACATATTTAGCAACACTCCAGTCTTGTCCCCTTTCATGTTGCACAATCTGGAATCTAGCGGAGTGATCGATATTTTATCTTTCTGTACATACCTCCTCTTGGTATGCTTGAATGCATATTTTCTTAGTTCTCCAGTAAATTTCCAGTCAATTTCAGTAAAATTAAGATCTTATATATTTTGATAGAAAAATGAATAGTCTATAAGCATCACCAAATAGCACACAGTGTCCATTTGCATCTGTAGCAATTGGCCTGGCCTCAATCTACTAGAGAATTCTGTCTACATAATACCCTGAGGACTCTAAGGTGTTTCCCTGAGGGATCAAGGTATCCGTATCTCTTTTTTAATGCTATTAACCTGAGTTTTAAGTGTCTTTCCCACTGTTTTCCTCTGGGTGTCTTTTTTTTTTTAATTAAACTTTCATTTAATTTTTTATTGTTTTTTTTCAATGAGCAAAAATAAATTTTCTTTCCCTTTCATCATGCCAGTGGGGGGGAAAAAGTAGAAAACTCTTGTAAAAAATATGAAAAGTCAAATAAAAGCAAAAATTCATGCATTGGTCATGTCCAAAAAATATATATATATGTCTTATTCCTTATTCTGCACCCTGAGTCCATAACATCTCTACCAGGAATTGGATAGCATACTTTTGCTGGTTCTTTAGAATCATAGTTGGCCATTAGGTTGGCCAGATTTCTTAAGGCTTTCAAAGTTGTTTGTTTTAATAGTGTTTTTTTCTTTAAAAAAATTAAAAAATAATTTGTTTGTTACATTAAATTTCCCAGGTTATCTCCCTCCTTTCCTCTTTGCATATTAGAGAGGCTTCATTTGATAAAAAGCTATATGTATATATACAACTATGTCTTGCTTGTTTCTATTTATCAGATCTTTCTCTGGACGTAGACATATATGTTACAATATTTCTTCTTCTGCTGTATATAATGTTCTCTTGATTCTGCTTGTTTTACTCTTCCTAATTTCATGTAGTTTTTTTCATGTTTTAAAAAAAATAACTTCCTTGTAATTTCTTGCCACACAGTAGTACTCCTTTACAACTATATACCACAATTTATTCCTTAGTCGATGGGCATCCCCTCAGTTTAGAGTTCTTTGCCACCACAAATAGAGCACCTATCCATATTTTAGAACATATAGGTTATTTTCCTTTTTCTCTGCTCACCTTAGGAAACAAACCAAATGGTGGTGTTGCTAGGTCAAAGGGTTCATGCAGTTTTACAACTCTTTGGGCATACTTACAGATTGCTCTCCAAAATGGCTGGACCAGTTCACAGTTCCACCAACTATGAATATAGTGTTGATACTGTATAAATTGTTCTTGGACTGTTGCTTCACCCTGCATTAATTCATACAAGTCTTTCCAGGTTTTACAAAATTCATCTTTTCCCCTATATTTTATTGTACAATAATATTCCATTATATTCATACATCATAATTTGTGTAGCCATTTCCCAATTAATGCTACTTCAAAAAAATGTTGCTATAAATATATTTATATACTTGGATCCTTTATTCTTTCTTTGAACTCTAGTAGAGATCAAAGGCCTAGCAATGCTATTGCTGGGTCAAAGGGTATGCACAGTTTTGCAACTTTGGGGCATAGTTCCAAATTGCTTTCCAGAATGAGTTGTACTAATTCACAGCTCCAACAACAATGCATTAATGTGTCTTTTCCTGCAGCCCATTCATCATTTGTCATTTTCCTTGATTGTCAGCTTTGCCAGTCTGATGGGTATGAGGTAGAACTTGCAAATGGCATTAATTTTCATTTCTTTTATTATTAGCAATTTGGAACATTTAAAAATTATGGTTGCTGATAACTTGCGTTTCTTCTTTTGAGAACTGCCTTTTCATGAAAACATGCCTTTTGACCATTTACTTATTGGAGAATGGCTTATGTTCTTTATATATATTTGTCATTTCCCTGCATATCCTTTATCAAAGAAATGTATTAATATTTCCCCCATTACTTACCTTCTTCCTTTATGACTCTAACTACATTGATTTTGTGCATGCAAACACATTTCAATTTAATGTACTTAAAATAGTCCATTTTACCTACTATGAGCTAGTCTATTATTCTTCTTAAACTCTTTCCTTATCCATAGATCTGAAAAGTAATTTGTTCTTTGTTTATATCACCCTTTATATCTAAGTAATGAATCCATTTGAAGCTTCTCTTGATAAATTGTGTGAGAGGATGCTTTATATCTAGTTTCTACCAGACATCTTTCCAGTTTTCTCTGAAGGTTTTGTCCAAAAGTAAGTTCTAGTCCAAGCAACTTGGATCATTGGATTTAATCAAACACTAAGCTACTGGGTCTGTTTGTTTTAGTATGCTGTGTACCTAATCTGTTCCACTGCTATATCCTCTATTTCTTCACCAATACCAAATCATTTTGAGGATTTCAGCTTTGAAATATGGTTTAAGATCTTAAGGCCCTCTTATCCTCACTTTTTTTCATTATTTCCTTTGAGAGTCTTGACTTTTGTTCCTCCAGATGAATTTTGTTATTATTTTTCCTAGTTCTTTAAAGTAATTCTTTGGTAGTTTGATATGGCATTGAATAAGTTAATTAATTTAGGTAATATTCCCATTTTCATTATATTGGCTTAGCTTACTCATGAGCAATGAACATTTCTGTAATAATTTAGGTCTGTATTACTGCAAAGAGGAGTCTTTGGTAGTTATATTCATAAATATAGGCACAATCATTTGTCCCCTTCCTTAACTCTCTATTTACTGTAGGCAATTACTATCATTTAGGTTATTTGGAGGATTATTTACTTCAGGGAGAGAACAAGAATAAAAAGTCCAAATATTCCACTCCCCCCAAATCTAGAAGAGAAACAGCTCCTTTACTACCTCTTTTGTCCCTGAGGAGAGAGGACTCAGACTTAAGGGTAATTTCTACATAGCAATGGTCCTACCAAATTGAATAATGCTAGTAGAGGACTCCTTATCCCAGCTACTACTAAGCTGAGTCCGAAAGGTATTTCCTTGATGCTTAGGGCATCAGAGCTAGTCTATGAACCCCAGACTCAATTCCCAGACCTCCTGGTGGCTCATTCTACTAATCTTTCAAAGCTCACAAAGTATTAAGGAAAGGAAAAACTGAGGCAAAGAACTTAAGCTCATATTCATGGGTCACATGTTGGCTTCTGATAGGGAGGACCTGAGGATTCTCTTCTTACAGCCTTATCTCTCTTTCTTCTGTGTCCAGGAAGGAAGAAATCAAATCAAGAGAGTAAACAGAAAATTGCATAAATTTAATCCCATATCCTCTGTTCACCAATAATGGGCTAAAAAAAAAAAAAACCAATGCACTACTGCTCTGCCAAGCATTTCAGACTTTATGGTCTCTCCAGGTGTCTTGTCAAATTTCTGGTGGATTTAGGGCAAATTTATCCAAGATTTAATCTCAGTGAACCTTGTATTATGTACTTTAAAGATTTTGAAAATCTGCCCAGAGAGTTATCAAATTTTGTATAACCTTAGACTCAGAAACACCACTGTTAGACCCATTTCCCAAAGTGATGAGGGAAAAGAGAAAAGAACCCACGTGTTCAAAACAATTTATAGCAGCTCTCTTTGTGATGGCAAAGAACTGGAAATTGAGAGGATGTCCATTAATTGGGAATGGCTAAACAAGCTGTGGCATATGATTGTGATGGAATACTGCTATTCTATAAAAAACAATGAGCAGATTAATTTTTAAGATATTTTAATTTTCCAAATTATGAGTCATAATAATTTTCAACATACATTTTCTGAAATCAAAAGATCCAAATTGTGTTCCTCCTTCCCTTCCCTTTCCCCTCCCAGAGATGGTAAGCAATTTGATCTGGGTTACATATGTATTCTCATGCAAAACATACTTCCTTCCTGGTCACTGTTGTAAGGGAATACTCATATAAAACCCAAACCCCCAAATAAAACCATAAATTAACAAATGTGGAAGATAGTATACTTTGATCTGCATCTGACACTAACAGTTTTCTGATGGTGGAGAGCATTCTCTGTCATAAGTCCTTCAGAATTATCCTAGATCATTGTATTGCTGAGAGTAGCTAAGTCTTTCACAGTTGATTATTCTAGAATATTGCTGTTACTGTGTACAATGTTTTCCTGGTTCTACTTATTTCACTCTGCATCAGTTATATAAGTCTTTCTAGTTTTTTCTTAAATCATTCTGTTCATCATTTCTTATAGCATAATAGTATTGTATCACCAAATATACCACAATTTGTTCAGCCATTCCCCAATTAATGGACATCCCCTCAATCTCTAATTCTTCGCCACCACAAAAAGAGCTGCTATACGTATTTTTGTACAAGTTGGTCCTTTCTCCTTTTAAAAATTGTCTTTTGGGGGTACAGACCCATGAGTGGTATTAAAGATCAAAAGGTATGCACAGTTTTATATCTTTTGGGGCCGAGTTCTAGCAGATTATTATTTTTTTAAATCATGGAAAAGAAGCAGGAAAAGGTGGTTGAATGGATTGAAAGCTAGGCCCAGAGACACAAAGTCCTCCATTTAAATCTAACCTCGGATACTTTATCTGTGTGACCCTGGGACTTAACCCCCATTGCCTATCCTTTATCACTATTCTGCCTTGGAGCTAAAATGGAAGACAAGGGTTTAAAAAAATTATGGAAAGACCTATCTGTAATTATGAAAAATGAAATGAGTAGTACTAAGATAATATTATATACATCAACAGAAATATTCTTTGAAGAATAATTTATGAATGCCCACCTCCAGAGGAAGAACTGATAAATAAACATTCAGGACCTAGTTTTACATTTATATATATATATTTTTTTTTATTTTTGTTTATTTATTTATTTTGTAAAATGATGCCTTCTCTACTGCAGAGAGGGGAGGAAGTAGGGAAACCCCTGGGAATTTTAATGTAACCAACAAATTAATTAATTAAATAATGTTTTTAAAGAGTTGAAAATCAGCTATTTACTAAGACCTGAGGAGACAAGATCACTGGGAGAAGAGGTCATTAAGCTTTTTTATGACATGGACTCACTTGGTAATATGGGGAAGCTTTCTTAGAAAATGCACAAAATACATAAAAACTAATGAAGGAAATCAATTATATAAAAACAATTATCAAAATATTAAGACAGACAAGTTCATAGACCTCAGATTAAGAATTCTTAGAGTACGAGTTAAGAATCTCTAATTTAGAATATTTCCTTTCCCTCTTTAATTTGTTCTTACATTTTCCTTTGGTTTCTAACCCACAGGGTGATTTAACAACATCTTGGGTTCATTTTGCAACAGTCTCGCTCTGAAAGAGAATGCCATCCTGCTGAAAATTTAGGCAATCACAGTTACTGAAACACTCTGTGCTAGAGTTAATTCTTTGCTTCCTTCAGGGGAAGCCTTCGCCCTTGTGGGGCAAATGTCTATTTGTTGTCCTTAATAGTACTGATTATAAACTATGGCTGGTGCCCTGTTTTAAAGTTTCTACCTTCAGGTCACCCTGTTCCCTATTCTTGGAAGTGTCATTAAATGACTACAGTATTTAGTCACTGCTTCACAACCAAATATGTATCACCCTTACTTATTTATAACCACTGCTTTTCTCACAGAAATTCATTTCCTGAGCAAACCACAATTTGACCAGGTGCTTCTTTTCAAACTATTTTAATTTTTAAAAATTCATTTTATAATGGTAAGAAGATTGGTTTACATATGCCCTCCAAAAAATGACTATTAACTCAAGTCTATAAACAGCTGGGCCACACAAACAGATGGACTCGAATACAGGATTAGTTCTCTAAAACTTTAGCCTGTTTCTCAAAATTGTGCTCTTTGGTTATTGCAATAGAGGACTCATTCAGACCACAAATGACATATTTTCTTTTTTTTTTCTCTTAAATCCTTATTCTTGTAAGAAACTGAGATGATAAAAAGCAACATGTGGGACAGTGTGATACACTACGAGTTTTTCAGCTCATTCCACACATGGCCTTTGATAACTGAAGTATAATTGTTTATCTGAACATCCGAAAGCATTTTGTAAACATGGTGCTTTCACTAAACCAGTCTGTTTATTTTCTCATTCTCCTCCCACTTCCTTTTTTGGCATCCATTCAGATATTGGTTTTATATGATCCCTTGAAGGCATATTTTTCAGTTGTGATCGAATTTTAGTACTCTTGGATACACAGGTCTTCAGACAATGCATCTGAGCTCAGTAAAGGAATATTATGGCTTGCCAAACCACATAATGTAAAGGGAAACTCAGTCATCAATCAACATTCTCAGGGTTCACCAGATGACTTTAATCGTTTGACTAGTGACAATATATTTTGAGAAAAATTAAGTGAAATGGAAGCTTGAAATTGCTCTTATATTTGGAGTAGTATGGATATGTTTTCCTTTGTCCTTTGCTTTCTTACAAAGAGTTCAAGGGTTCCTGGTTTAAAGATCAGTAATTGGGGGGGGGGGGGCAGCTAGGTATCTAAGTGATTAGAGAGCCTGGGTTCAAATCTGTCCTCAGGCACTTCCTAGTTGTGTGACCCTGGGCAAGTCACTTAACCCCCATTGCCTAGCCCTGACCACTTTTCTGACTTGGAACCAATACGTAGTATTGATTCTAAGGTGGAAGGTAAGGGTTTAAAAAAAATAAAGCTCAGTAACTATCCTTCAACTTATATTCTCAAATATCTATTCTTAAAACAAAGAGCCTTGAAAGGCTATGTGACTACCCTAGAACCACAGAGACAGCAAGCATTAGAGATAGGACATGAGTCTAAGTTTGGATGACTAAGAACCTAGGAACTTAACCAACTCTTCCTCACACCAATGAAATCATATGTGGGGAATGGTATATGTGTATATATGTGTGCACATGTATGTGAATATGTGTGTGCTGAATTTCAACAAATCGAGATTAGTTACAATTTTAACAAGCATTTATTATATCCCGAATATTGCACTAGACCTCCAATGGTAGGTAAACGAAAAATGAAAAGATTCTCTTCCTTCTCCTGGTTGAAATTTTAGGCTCTTAAAAGGGGGGCTGGCATTCTAAGTAGAAGTACTATCAAAATAACTCCTTGTAAAAAAATTAACTTCTTCAGTGTCAAAGTCACTAAGGAAACTTTACTGGGTTCAACATTTTGCTGACCCAGTTTTGAGCTGAAAAATGACAAGATTCTTACATTTATGCCTATGTGTACATGACACCAAGGAAAATGGAGATTTTAAATTAGTCCAGTTAATGTGTTGTATAAATGAATAGTCTAGACTTTGGGTTTGCTCTTTATATTGTTAAATCATTAATTCTGTGAGGGAAGGAAGGAAGGAAGGAAGGAAGGAAGGAAGGAAGGAAGGAAGGAAGGAAGGAAGGAAGGAAGGAAGGAAGGAAGGAAGGAAGGAAGGAAGGAAGGAAGGAAGGAAGGAAGGAAGGAAGGAAGGAAGGAAGGAAGAAGGAAGAAAGGAAAGGAAAGGAAAGGAAACCTAGCTATAAATAAAAACACCACAACTCAGAAAATGTTCTTGGCAAATTTATGTGTTCCATGTTGCCGACGTTTCTTGTTAGAGGAAAAAAAAACAATGGAAAACAGCTGCTAGCATACTTCAGTAAAGGAAATAATTTGAAGTAGACCTCATAAATGCATGATAAGCATATTTATTCATTAAACCTGCAGGAAAGAATTATGACCCATTACATACTCTGATTTCAACATTGTTTATAGTGATTCACTTAACTATTTATTTTTGCACTTTATTCTGCTTTTTAAGGTCCATTGGTGATAAGAAGTTATGAACTCTGAGGTTTAATTCCCAGAGAAACTAAATATGGTTCAGAAGTTAAAAGCTTCTTGCCTTGAGCTTCTGGTTTATATTATTCTCTAGACTTAATTCAGAGCACTGAGCACCTGGTTGTTTTAGAGTTTATTTGTTTTTTTGGACGGGGGGGGGGAAAATATAACTACCCATATATTAATTTTCCTTGAAATTGATTTAATACCTGTGGGTCTGGAGTACTATACATAATAAAAACACTTTTTCCAAAACTATTTCTAAATGAGATCAATACATCCCAATGAATTAAGGAATCTGTAGATTATTCTGTTTTTTTTTTCTCCCTACTGTGAAATATCCTTAGGTCTCCAAATATCCAGATCTCTTATCATTGTGTAGATAGAGACTCATAGTGGGTAAATATATCGATCAAGTCTGTTTAATATGTGTGGGTTTCTTTTTCCTATAAGCTAACAATTTAAAAGTGGATATTTTGGAACATATTTGAAATAGTCTATTTCTCATGAGCTGAGCTTGACTCATAGACTAGGGTGTTCTCAAATTTTCTATGGAGAGACAGAAACTGAACACCTTGAAGATAAATTTGTCGGGCAGTTGGGGACAGAAAAGACAATCTATTTCAGAGGTAAAAGGTTGCAGGTTCTTTATTTGATCACATTATCTAAACAAATATGCCTCAAAAAGATATCAGAAAAAGAGAATTGGATTGATAGTTAGTGGACCTAAATTTGAAATCTGGTTCTGACCTTTATTACCTCTGTCACCTTGGGCAAATCATTGAACCTTTCTGGGCCTTGGTTTCCTCATCAGTAAATTGAAGGTGTTGGCCTTGATGAACACCAAGTTTCCTTCTAGTTCTAAATCTATGATTCTTTTAAATGTTTCTTCAGCATTGTTTTTTTTTTAATTTTGTCAATTTAGAACATTATCCCTTGCTTACAAGAATCATATTCTTTCCCTTCCTCCCCTCCTTCCACCCCTTCCCATAGCTGACATGCAATTCCACTGAGTTTTACATGTGTCCTTGATCAGAACCTATTTCCATTTTGTTGATGTTTACACTAGGATGATCTTTTGGAGTCTACATCCCCAATCATATCCCCTCGACCCAGGTGATCAAGCAGTTGTTTTTCTTCTGTGTTTCTACTCTCACAGTTTTTCCTCTGGATGTGGATAGTTTTCTTTCTCATAGATCCCTCCATGTTGTTCAGGATCACTGCATTGATACTAATGGAGAAGTCCATTACATTCGACTGTACCACAGTGTATCAGTCTGTTTATAATGTTCTACTGATTCTGCTCCTCTCACTCTATATCAGTTCCTGGAGGTTGTTCCAGGCTCCATGGAATTCCTCCACTTTATTATTCCTTAGAACACAATAGTATTCCATCACCAACAGATACCACAATTTGTTCAGCCATTCCCCAATTGAAGGGCATCCCCTCATTTTCCAATTTTTTGCCACCACAAAGAGCACAGCTATGAATATTCTTGCACAAGTCTTTTTCCTCATTATCTCTTTGGGGTATCAACCCAGCAATGCTATGGATGGCTGGATCAAAGAGCAAACAGTTTTTTAAAGCCCTTTGTGCATAATTCCAAATTGCCATTCAGAATAGTTGGATCATTTCACAACTCCACCAGCAATGCATTAATGTCCCAACTTTGTCACATCCCCTCCAACATTCATTACTTTCCTTTGCTGTCATATTAATCTTTGGCATTGTTTTAAAGGGAGTACTTCTAAAAAGTTGGAGAGAAATCAGTTCTACCAATATTTAATTGATCACCTACTATGTACAGGATACTATGATATAAATTTGTGAATACAACTTTTTGAATCTTAAAGTCTTTTAAAGCTCACTTAGTCTCTGATCTAAGTATCAGGCGGAAATGTTAATGCCTAGTTGAGCCTAGAAGCCCTAGTAATGGTTGTTATATTTTGATGGGCTTTTAGGAAAAATTTTGTGTTAAACTTGAATCACAATTATCAATTTCACAGGCAACTTGGGGTCCCCATAGTTACAGTAAACATAACAAGGACAAAAAGGAAATGTCTCTTCTGCGGTTGATAAGTTAACAGGAAGTACTTTTTGTATACTAGAACATTAGCAATTTTAAAAATGTGACCAAAAGACAGTCGTCAGAGCTTATTGTCCATTTACTTCACTGCTGAAGTATAAACAAGAACAGTTATGGAAAACAAAAACCATATGTGTTAAGTCAGAGCTAAGAATCACTGTATCCCTCCCTGCCTTGTAGAAAAGACAAGACTAAGAATTGTTCTGTGGTTCAGTATTTCTCTCTTTGCTATTTATAGAGTTTTCTCTGAAGTGTGACTCAATAGAGCAGAACACAGAATATCTCATAGATTATAATAGAGGAGTACTATTCCTCTGCTAAGGAAGGTTATTTTTCTAAACATAAAGCCAAGCAGCCTTCAAGATGGCTACTTGTTTGAGAATACACCAATGTATCCTGGATCAATAGTAAAAAAATTCAGTGAGTAGCCAAAGATTTTACTAGGAGGAAGTCAGTGATGATTGTTTTTTAAGAAAACAAGTCAGAGTGGTATAGTAAGGACCATTGTTATAGGAAGCAGGACATCTGGGTTCAATTCCATCCAACTAAATTGAACTTGAACATTTACTAAACACCTCTTCTGTTAAAGCTTTTACAGTAAACAGTGGGGATACAAAGTCACAATGTGATACATCTAGGTCTCAAGGAGTTTCTAATACGACTTTACTATTTACAAATGTATTGCCTGGACAAGCACATAGTCATTCTTTCTAGGACAAGCACCTCATCTGTAAAATCAGAATAATGATTGATGCCTTAATGGGATTCTATGATATCCTGAGAATTCTTTTAGCTCTAAGATCAATATTATTATGAAAATCCAGATTTCAATGACTCTTCCAGAAAGCAGTGTTACAAAATCTGCAATATCATGGAAAGGCTGATTTCAGAGCATTTGGCTATAAAGTGAAAGCTATGTTCAGGGAATGAACAAAGTGTCAAAGAAGTTGCATGTGGCTGGGTCATGGTGGCACATGCTTATATTCCATGCTATTGGGTTAAGTTGAGGGTAGTGAATGTCTTGAGCTCAGGAATTCTGAGCTGTAAAAGGACTAAAGCTGATGTGGTATCCCCACTGTTTGGCACTAATATGGTGAACTCCAAGAGGTCCACCAGGCTATTTAAAATGAGATCAGTGTTTGAAATGAAGCAGGTAACAGTTTTTAAGCTGATAAGCAGAAGGGTTGGATCTGTGAATATCCACTTCCATCCTGGGCAAGTTAGGGAAGAGGAGGAGGAGGAAGAAGAGAAGGATTTAGAAGAAGAAAGAAGAAGAAGAAGAAGAAAGAAGAAGAAGAAGAAGAAAGAAGAAGAAGAAGAAAGAAGAAGAAGAAGAAAGAAGAAGAAGAAGAAAGAAGAAGAAGAAGAAAGAAGAAGAAGAAGAAGAAGAAGAAGAAGAAGAAGAAGAAGAAGAAGAAGAAAGAAGAAGGAGAAGAAGGAGAAGAAGAAAGAAGAAGAAGAAGAAGAAGAAGAAGAAGAAGAAGAAGAAGAAGAAGAAGAAGAAGAAGAAGAAGAAGAAAGAAGAAGGAGAAGAAGGAGAAGAAGAAAGAAGAAGAAGAAGAAGAAGAAGAAGAAGAAGAAGAAGAAGAAGAAGAAGAAGAAGAAGAAGAAGAAGAAGAAGAAGAAGAAGAAGAAGAAGAAGAAGAAGAAGAAGAAGAAGAGATATGCAAGAAGTTCAGCCATCACTGGGAGAAGAAAATACAAGATTAATTGAAAGGAGGTAGTGACTTCAAGCACCTACTTTTCAGAAGTGGCCAGCCAGGACAGATAAAAAACAGACAAAGAAGAAAATGATGATGATGCTAGAGAAGGAGGCAATACATACAAGAGGAAGGCTATCTATATTTTCCCATTAAAGTGTACTTAAAGTTTTGAATTCTTTAATTCACAACAGAAGCAAATTTCATGTGAGTGTTAAATTCTTTCATCAAAAAAAAACAATTTAGTAATTAGAAAAAAGACCAGGACAGGCTATTCTAATTTTTTTTTCCCATTCCTGCCTTCTGGCAATTAAAGAGGTTATTTTCTTCACTATAATATTGAAGAGGATATACAGTACCTGGGAACAGTTGGCATATCATGTTCCAGATGGTGAGAGAGTCCCTCAGGATGTAAGCCAGAGGGTGAAAAGCATTTTTAGAATCCAAAGGAGCGTTGATAGATCTGATTGCCCAGACTAACTCGGACAGGAGGGCATGAGATATACACACTGAAGTATAGAAGCTCCTGAAGAACAAGGTAATGGCAAGAGGAATTGAACACTGGATGTCTTTTTCACCTTCAATTTAGCTGCCAGATTTTAAATTTCCTTACTTTCCATCCTGAAATGTGTAGCCAGATGGCTGTCATAAATAATGTATTCAATCATGACAAGAATGGAAGAATTTATGTGATTTAAAAAATAATCTGCCTCTTCCCTGTGATCACATGATATAATCTTTTTTTATTTGCCTTGTTTTCCCAAAAAAAAGTATGTGGAATTGTGGAAGAGCCCTGTTCTAAGAGCTGGAAGACCTGGGTTCTATTTTCTCTCTACCAATTAATAGCTGTTCTGTGACTGTGGGGCAATCACTTTCTATCTCTAGGCTCAGGTGCTTCCTCTGTAAAATGTGGATACTACCTTATCTTCCTTCTCAAAATCTCATAAATTATATAGTCCAATTCAAGAAGAATCTCTCTCTATTTTCCCTGGAAAGTAGTCTTCCACCTCCTTCTCTAGCTGAACACTGCTACTGAGGAGGAACGCATTGCAACTCAAGGCAATCTGTACATCCCTTTTGGACAGATCTAATGTTAGACACGTTTTCTCTATACTGAGCTAAAATATCTCTGTAGCTTCTAACTAAAAAAGTCTAATCCTTTTTCCCCTCGAAGATCCTTCAGTGACACTGGTCTCTTTGTTGTTCTTTGTCCAAGGCACTTGTATCTCCGGATTCCATTCAGTTTCTCTGACTGTCCCCATGCCTGGAATGCTCTCTTTGACTTTTTCCTTTTGGCTTCTCAGCTTTTTTTTTTTTAATTTAACTCAAATCCCACCTTTTAAAAGAAACATTTCATAGTCCTCCTTAAAACTAATTTCTTTTCTCTGTGATAACTACCCCAGGTATTTGAAGATTTTTCCTACTGGAATGGGTGGATGAGAACAATTTTTTCCAATGATTATGAAGGTGGCTGAAGCAGATGTTGTGAAGAGCCTAGAGCTTGGTCAGATTTTGAAGATGCCAAAGACATCCACTGCATCAACCTGACTTTTCTCTTGTAACTGGACTTGGATGATTCTGAAAGAGAGAGTAAGGCTGATGATGACTTTGTGCAACAGTGCCTCACTTAAGCCCCATGACATCAATGCTCTTCTTTGAATGAAGGATGAACAACACCTTCAGTCTATCCCAATATAGTTTTTAGTTGAAAAGGCATAGTTGTTTGTGTGTTGATTCCCAAAATAAAATAAAAGCTCCTTGAGTGTAGGGTCCAAAAGTCTTGGATCTCTATAGCCTTTCTCAGGCCCATTTCTCATCAAGACTGAGCATAGGAAACAGAAATAGAGAAGTTGGTGGAAAGGGGTTGAACCAGATGGTCTCTCAAGGTCTAAAACTTTATTAACTGTGGAAGTTAAAAATGTATAACAGTAAGTCCTTTACTGCTGACAGTAAGTGGGGAAATGAGGTACTTCCCTTAAGTGTAGCAGGCAATTAACAGTCCAGGTGGCATTGGGCTCAGGCCAAGAAACAATCTGATACAAAAAAATCCTTCTGATACCAGGAGCTTGGTTAAATGGATCCCCACAGTTCCCAAGTTCCCTTAGGATAACAGTGGGGGAGGGCATGTTCAATGATCCTTTTTTAAAAATCAGAAGAGTGACAGCAACATTTATAGATTTTTAAAATTATCAAAGGTAAATGTTGAGTTGATTATTTTATTTCCCTCATTCGCCTAAGTAAAGGTTCACCTCATTCACCTTAGTAAGGGTTCACCTTAGTTGGAGAATTAAAGCACAATAAAATGTCACATTAGGAAAGTGCCTTATTGATTAGAGAGGGTATAGCTCAGAATTTTTGCTCACAGAACAAATTTAATTAAAGGGAGAAGGGCACAAATGTCAGTTTAATAGCAGATACCATCATGTAAGGAGTAGGGGTAGTTCATTCCCCAGAGAATCTAGCCTTAACCCTTACAGGAGTTTGGGGAAGATGGGTCCTTGATTGCAGTGCAAGCCAGACAAATATTTAAAGGCAAAGTGTGGCAAGAGTGGTCATTGTAGGAGGAAGTGCTCTCTTAAAACTGGAACAAGGGTGGGGCAACCAGGGTATTACCCTGTTGTACTTCCCTAAGGTAATCTCCAGCCTGCCACCTCTGTGCCTCATGGTCTTTGGTTTGTCTTATTCTAGGAGTTACCATATTAGTCCATACCTCTTCATCCTTCCTTATTTGCAATTCCTCCTTTCTAAATCTCCTAGGCCTTTTCAGATCACAATGCAATGAAAATAATAATTAGTAAGGGTACATGGAGAGGGAAATCAAAAATTAATTAGAAATTAAATAATATTTATTCTCCAAAATTAGTTAAAAAACCAATCATAGAAACAATTAATAATTTCATTGAAGAAAATTACATCAATGAGCCATCCTTTCAAAATCTATGGGATGCAGCCAAAGCAGTACTTAGGGGGAAATTTATATCCTTGAGTTCATATATTAACAAATTAGGGAGGGCAGAGGTCAATGAATTGGGAATGCAAATTAAAAAACTAGAAAGTGAACAAATTAAAAATCCTCAGATGAAAACTAAATTAGAGATCCTAAAAATCAAAGGAGAAATTAATAAAATTGAAAGTCAAAGAGCTATTGATTTAATAAATAAGACTAGAAGCTGGTATTGTGAAAAAACAAATAAAATAGACAAAGTACTGTTCAATCTCATTTAAAAAGGAAAGAAGAAAACCAAATTAATGGTATCAAAGACGAAAAGGGAGACCTCACCTCTAATAAAGAGGAAATTAAGGCAATCATTAAAAACTATTAAGCTCAATTCTATGGCAATAAATATGGCAATCTAGGTGATATGAATGAATATTTACGAAAATATAAATTGCCTAGATTAACAAAAGAAGAAATAGAATACCTAAATTACCCCATATCAGAAAAAAGAAATTGAACAAACCATCAAAGAACTCCTAAGAAAAAATCCCCAGGACCAGATGGATTCACAAATGAATTCTATCACACATTCAAAGAACAATTAATCCCAATATTATACAAACTATTTGACATAATAAGCAAAGAGGGAGTTCTACCAAACTCCTTTTACGACACAAACATGGTACTGATTCCAAAACCAGGCAGGTCAAAAACAGAGAAAGAAAACTATAGACCAATCTCCCTAATGAATATAGATGCAAAAATCTTAAATAGGATACTAGCAAAAAGACTCCAGCAAGTGATCATGAGGGTTATTCATTATGACCAGGTGGGATTTTTACCAGGAATGCAAGGATGGTTCAATGTTAGGAAAACCATTCACATAACTGACCATATTAACAAGCAAACCAACAAAAATCACATGATTATTTCAATAGATGCAGAAAAAGCCTTTGACAAAATACAACACTCATTCCTATTGAAAACACTAGAAATCATAGGAATAGAAGGGCATTTCCTAAAAATAACAAACAGTATATATCTAAAACCATCAGCAAACATCATCTGCAATGGGGATAAACTAGAAGCCTTCCCAATAAGATCAGGAGTGAAACAAGGATGCCCATTATCACCTCTATTCTTTAACATTGTACTACAAACACTAGCAATAGCAATTAGAGAAGAAAAAGAAATTGAAGGTATTAAAATAGGCAATGAAGAGGCCAAGCTATCACTCTTTGCAGATAATATGATGGTCTACTTAAAGAAACCTAGAGAATCAACTAAAAAGCTAGTAGAAATAATCAACAACTTTAACAAAGTTGCAGGATACAAAATAAACCCATATAAGTCATTAGCATTTCTATATATTTCCAACACATCTCAGCAACAAGAACTAGAAAGAGATATTCCATTTAAAATCACCCTAGACAATATAAAATACTTGGGAATCTATCTGCCGAGACAAACACAGGAACTATATGAACACAACTACAAAACACTTTCCACACAATTAAAACTAGATCTAAACAATTGGAAAAATGATTGCTCATGGATAGGATGAGCTAACATAATAAAAATGACAATCCTACCCAAACTTATTTACTTATTTACTGTCATACCCATTAAACTACCAAAATACTTTTTTACTGAATTAGAAAAAAAAAAACATAACAAAGTTCATTTGGAAGAAGAAAAGATCAAGGATATCCAGGGAAATAATGAAAAAAAAATGTGAAGAAAGGTGGCCTTGCAGTACCAGATCTCAAACTATTCTATAAAGCAGTGGTCATCAAAACAGTTTGGTACTAGATAAGAGACAGAAAGGAGGATCAGTGAAATAGACTTGGGGTAAGTGACCTCAGCAAGACAGTCTATGATAAGTCCAAAGATCTCAGCTTTGGGGACAAAAATCCACTAAATGATAAAAAACTGCTGGGGAAATTGGAAGACAGTATGGAAGAGAATGAGTTTAGATCAACATCTCTCACCCTACATCAAGATAAACTCAGAATGGATGAATGAATTGAATATAAAGATGGAAACTATATGTAAATTATGTGAACAGAGAATAGTATATATGTCAGATCTTTGGGAAAGGAAAGATTTTAGGACCAAGCAAGAGTTAGAAAAAAATCACAAAATGTAAAATAAATAATTTTGATTACATTAAATTAAGAAGTTTTTGTACAAACAAAACCAATGCAACCAAAATTAGAAGGGAAGCAAACAATTGGGAAAAAATCTTCATAGCAAAAACCTCTGACAAGGGTCTAATTACTCAAATTCATAAAGAGATAAATCAATTGTACAAAAAAATCAAGCCATTCTCTAATTGATAAATGGGCAAGGGACATGAATAGGCAATTTTCAGACAAAGAAATCAAAACCATTAATAAGCACAGGAAAAAGTGTTCTACATCTCATAATCAGAGAAATGCAAATCAAAACAACTCTGAGGTATCACCTCACACCTAGCATATTGGCTAATGTGACAGCAATGGAAAGTAATGACTCTTGGAGGGGATGTGGCCAAGTTGGGACATTAATGCATTGCTGGTGGAGTTGTGAATTGATCCAACC
Source organism: Monodelphis domestica (assembly GCF_027887165.1). Taxonomy (NCBI): domain Eukaryota; kingdom Metazoa; phylum Chordata; class Mammalia; order Didelphimorphia; family Didelphidae; genus Monodelphis; species Monodelphis domestica. Next base: position 156,393,903 of record NC_077227.1, read on the forward strand.
ATTTTGGAAGACAATTTGGAACTATGCCAAAAGGGCACTAAAAGACTATCTGCCCTTTGATCCAGCCATAGCCCTGCTGGGTTTGTACTCTGAAGAGATAATAAGGAAAAAGTCTCGTACAAGAATATTCATAGCTGCTTTCTTTGTGGTGGCAAAAAATTGGAAAATGAGGGGATGCCCTTCAATTGGGGAATGGCTAAACAAATTGTGGTATATGTTGGTGATGGAATACTATTGTGCTCAAAGGAATAATGAACTGGAGGAATTCCATGTGAACTGGAACAACCTCCAGAACGTGATGCAGAGCAAAAGGAGCAGAACCAGGAGAACAATATACACAGAGACTGATACACTGTGGTACAATCGAATGTAATGGACTTCCCCATTAGTGGCAATGCAATGATCCAGGACAATTCTGAGAGACTTATGAGAAAGAACACTATCCACATTCAAAGAAAGAACTGTGGGAGTAGAAACGCAGAAGAAAAACAATTGCTTGAATACATGGGTCAAGTGGGATATGATTGGGTATGTAGACTCTAAATGATCATCCTAGTGCAAACATCAACAACATGAAAATATGTTCTGATCAAGAATACATGTAAAACCCAATGGAATTTCATGTTGGCTACAGAAAGGGGTGGGGGAGGGGAGGTAGGGATAGAATATGATTCTTTTAACCCAAGAATAATGTTCTAAATTGACTAATTAAATAAAATTTTCAAAAAAACAAAATAAGTCTCCTAGGGACTGCCATAAATGACTCCACTCAAATAGGATGTACTATTTTTTATGTCTACCTAATACAACTTTGCTTCAGGCATAAGAATTCCAAATTATAGTTCTGACCTAGACAACAAGCAACCAGATCTTCTGAAATTCAAATTATTGTCAATGTGTTACTATCAATCTCATTCTTCCTCTGAAATCTTTAAACTTAAGACATTTCCTTTACTTACTAGAATGGTTCTTTTCCAAGGCTCACTCAGTCACTAATAAAATTTTAATGAATAAGAACTGAAACAGTTTAAAAATAAAAAAAAAAACCTTACCTTCTTTCTTAGAATCAATACTAAGTATTTGTTCCAAAGCAGAAGACTGAAAAGGGCTAGGCAATTAGGGTTTAGTGACTTACTCAGGGTCACACAGCTAGGAAGTGTCTGAGATTTGAACCCATGAGTTGGCTTCATGAGTTGGCTCTCCATCAACCAAGCCACAAAATTGCCCTTGAAACAGTTATTTTTACAGATGTCTTTAAATCAAAACAAGCAATAACAATTTGGCTCTACACTTCAATGAGTACCTTGAAGATTTACTGAAAATAATTAAACTATATTTGTTCTGTTATTTGGCCAGAAACCATTTTCTCATAAGAGACATCAATATGGGAGGAACTAGATGACTCATTTGATTCAGAGCCTGGCCCAGAGAAGGTAGATCTAGGTTCAAATCTAGATGCATTCACTTCCTAGCTGTGTGATCCTGGGCAAGTCATTTAATCCCCATTGCCCAGTCTTTACAGTTCTTTTGCTGTGAAACCAATATGTAATAGTGATTATAAGACAGAAGATAAGATTTTTTTAAAAAAAGAGAGGGAGACATTAATTTGCATTACCTGTGATAAAAAGGATATTACTTGTCAATGCTAATATTTACAATGAACTTTTGTTTAACTGATTTTTTAACTCTCCTAAGTGAGATATATCTTTCCTAATTAAAAAAACAAACAAACAAACAAACAAACTAGGAATCCCTTGCTCTTCCTACTGGTTCTAATATACACCAGATCATCAGTATGTGAAGCAGTGAATGCCAGTAGAAGGTATATCCCATAATAGGTGTGTACTGGAGTCTTAAATTTTCAGTGTAATTACTTATCCCTTGGAAATCAGCAAACACTACAAATCAGGACTTGATTTACTGTTTTGTTCATTTCAAGACTTAAGGAAGCATTGGAGAAAATGTTAATAATGCAGATTAAATTTTAAAATGTTGCAGGTACCTTTTTTGGGGGGAAGGGCAACTATTAAACGTTTATCAGCCTACTCCTGCCCATAAGGAAACACGAGATTTAGATTCTAATCCACGTTTTGCCAGCTTCTTGGCTGTGTCCTTAGATAGTTTAAACTATCTGTTCTGGATATGCAATCCAAAATACTCAGATTTGGATTTGGGCTTTGCCATTTATATGCTAGGTGACCATGGGGAAGTCATTTGCCATATTTGGTCTTCGTTTTTCTTGTTCGTAAGATAGATGGGCTGGACTTTAATGGAGGGCAGTCACAAGTAGGGAGAAACCAGAGAAGGGAGGCAGAAGAAAAGGCTCTGTGATTTGTTGCAGGCATGCAAGGCAACCCCCCCCCCAAAAAGAAGTGAAGGCTGTTGGGGGAAGGTGATAGGAGGACAGGGGGGCGAAATGAGAGAGAGGGAGACTCTAGTGGAAAATATGACATGGAGTTTATGAAAAACCACTTCGGTGTCATTCTCAACTCCTAATTCTCACTTATCCCATATAGCCAACCAGTTGCCAAGTCTTGTTATTTCATCCTCCACATATCTTGTGTACTATTTCCCATTCTCTTCACTAATTGCTAAGCTAGTTCCGGCCCTCGTTCATCCTCTCTTCTGAACTACCACTATAACCTCCAAAGGACCTTCTTGCTTTTCCTCTACATAGTAACAAACAGATTTTACTGAAGCGTAGGTAGATCCAGTCAGCCCACCCCTGTGCAAGAAGCTCCAGTTGTCTTCAGGATCAAAGGTAAATTCCTTTGTCTGGCATTCCCAACTTGGGCCTTTCCTACCTTTCCAGTTTTCTTCACGTTATTTCCTCCAGAGTACACTGGATATGTCCACCCACGCTTCCTTTCTGTTCCTCACACATGATAAGCCTTCCCTTGTTTTTATGCCTTTCAATGCCCGGAATGCTCTTCCTCCTCACCTCTCTCTGCCTCTTGGAATGTCTAGTCTCTCTTTCTTTCAAGTGGCTCCTTCTTCATAAAGCTGGAGTGGTCCCCACAGATGCCACTGCTGTCTCCTCCATGGTTACCTTTTATCTGCTTTATATAGGTTTTGTCTATACCCACAGACGATGTGTTGTCTCTCTCCTTAGAATGTGAGTTCCTTGAGATCAGGCATTGCTTTGTTTGCTTTTGTATCTGAATCTAGCACCTAATAAATGCTTAATGAATTCTTGTTTCATTGATTGACCACAGATCATGGGCAGAGTGGGCTGAAGGACCACTCAAGGGAGCAAGCAGGTCTTCCACCTCCATTGCTTCTCTCTACTTACAGTTCTCATCATGTAGACTGAAACCAAGTCAGTTAGCTTAAAGGTTGTGCTTCCTATCCAGATTCCAAATACAAATAGAAAGAGGCTCATTTTCATTTGTCACCAGCTTTCACTTAAAAGATCTCTGCACCATTATTAACATTGCACATCTGGCAGTTGCTGTTTCAATGAGACCTACTCTTGAAGGTGGGATTCATTTGAAAAAAGGTGTGATTTCTCCAAGTTGTTACACTTTGCTTTTCTTTCTAGTTCCTCAGGCATAGTTTGCACTGAGAAGATAAGACAGGAAAGAGGCAGGGAAGACTGTGCAATGAAAGTACCCCAAAAGAGCAACTTCGTTGGGTAAGATCTCAAATTTTGAGTTGAAATCACAAAGGAAGTCAATGATCAAACTGAATTTGGACATATTTGCAAAACAGTATTTCAGAAATATGAAAAATGTCATCGAATTTATATTGCAGAAGTCCCAATTTAGACCTAGCAATGAGGTGATATAGTGATATAGTAATACACATATTATTTATGAATAAAGAAAGTTCCCATTAGGTAGAGATTTCTCCACTGATACATATTATCAGGACAAGATAAAATCTTTGATTACATGATAAAGGAAACCTTTCTGCCCAGTACTCTAACTAACAATTCTATTACCTGGAATTGAGATAAATTCCATTATAGGAGTAAGAGGAATCTCAGGTCAAGAACTTGGTCCTTTTTTTGACACAAGGTCACATTAGATTTTTTATTTTTATTTTTCAAGAAAACAGGTGACAGAGACTTCAGGATGTTGTTTTTTTAGAAGGCCATAATGGCTGGGGAAGACTAAGAGAGTTTACCTGTAATATGAAGGGCTAATGCCATCTGGTAGCTTTCTTTTCTAACTATTCTTGCTAATCAGGTACTCAGTTCAATTGTTTCTGCCTATCCAATGAAGTACTATCTGTACCCTCTAATTTTTGTCTCTCTGGAACAAAGCCCTTGTATCCCTACCCTAGTTACACTTCTGCCTTTAACTCCCCCTTTATTAAGCATGACTGAATAGGAAAGCATTAAAGTCTTTTTTATGTATATGTATTATGATATGGCTTGATTAGCATATACTAATCAAGCCATATCATATTATATATATACACACACACACATATATATATATATATAATGCCAAGACTCATAGGAAACCTGAGAGATCACAAAATTCTTTTGGTTAGTCAAACAATATTTAATAAGTGCTCACCATATTCCAAGAAAACAAAGAAAAAGCAAAAAAAAAACCCAAAACCAAACAGTTCCTGCTTTCATGATGTTTATATTTTAATAGTGAAAATCTTCTTACTTAATTCCTGGGTAAATGCTATTATTCCAGGCCAATTGTTCAAAATACCACCTGACACTCACTATAAGATCTTGGAGAAGTCATTTAATCTCCCCAGGCTTCACTTTCCTCATCTGTAAAAGGAAAGGATTGAACTCATCTCCCAGGTATTAATTTTTTTAAATAGTAAGATATCTAGTATACACAAGGGGAAGGCATCTTTAAAGAAGAGGCTAAGTATTGTACCCAGGTGTTGTTTTTCAATAACCATAATGACCCTGGGGATGATGATATCAACTTGGATGAGAAGTTCACATGGGAAAATTTGTGATGAGATTTAAAAAAGAAAACAACACAATTGTTGTCTTGAGTGATTCTTTACTTTGCCTTGTTGCACTATGTAACCCTGTTTATTTTTATAAAAGTGACGGCAAAGGGGTGACACCTATGAGACAAACCACCCACACAGTCAATCTGTACAATCCAGGTATGTAAAAATATGCCCTCTTCTCTATGACTCAGGCAAGCAATGAAAGGAATATGCATGAGATATGCAAAAGGCAGTGGGGCATAGGAGATATAGAAAACTGGTTTAGGAACTGAGAAGACCTGCGTTCAGTCCTTTCTCTCACGTATACTGCCTCTACAAGTCTGGGCAAGTTACTTAGCTTTTAATAGCCCAGACAATTCCCAATGCTTATAAATTGCAGAGAAAGTACCTATCAAATCTGCATTGGTAGAGTGAATGATTTAAATGGAGCTCCCTACATCAATGAAATCTAAGATCTAGTGGCTGTAGTGGGTGGAAGGGAGGAAGGGAATGATGGAGGGAAAGGGAGGAAGGGAAGGAGGAAGGAAGGAAGACAAAACAAGAGAGAAAATACAAATACTCATTTTTTGTGCCACTAGATTTGAAAGATTATTGTTGATTATTTGAAAGATTATTATTAACATTTCTTTTCTGGAAATTGCTATTTCAATGAGACTTGCTCTTAAAGGCTTTGAGAGATGGAAGGAAAGAGGCTGTTGAGGGTGAGGGGAGTGGTGAAGAGGAGAGGTCCCTGACCCTGGGACCTTATGTTTTGGTTAGTTTTTATCTTTCTAGAATCTCCAGCTCATGTTGCCCAGTACTCTGGCTTTTTCCTCAATCACCCCTTCCACCAACCCCCAACAGAACTTAGACTCTCACTCTGGCAACCCTGGATTCTCATTGGTGAGCTTTCACTTTGTGATTCCAGATTTAGGGCTCACTACGACACTTCCTTACCATCTTCAAACCATGCCACCACACTCATCCCTCAACCTGCCTTTTTTCCATTCTTGCTTCCCTCTATGCATTATCTTCCCCTGTTTTGAATGTGCAGTCCTTGAGCCCAGGAACATTCTTGTTTATTTGTATATGTTTGTTCAACATTCAGCACAATGACTTAATGATTTTTTCATTAGTTCATTCATTCATTTTACTTTTGAGATTGCTTTATTTATTTATTGGTTTTTTTGCATTCAGATATTCCTTTTCATTTTTTAAATTTTTGAACATTTTCATTTATTTATTTATTTTATTTTATTAGTTAATTTAGAATATTTTTCCATGGTTACAATTATCATGCTTTTCCCCCTCCCTTCCCCTCACCTCCCTCCTGTAGCTGACACAAAATTCTACTGGGTTTTACATGTGTCGTTGATCAAGACCTATTTCCATATTGTTGATATTTGCACTAGGGTGATCATTTAGAGTCTACATCCCCAATCATATTCCCATTGACTCATGTGATCAAGCAGTTGTTCTATGTTTCTGCTCCCACAGTTCTTCTTCTAAATGTGGGTAATGTTCTTTCTCCTAAGACCCTCAAAATTGTCCTGGATCATTGCACAAAGAGTGATGCTATGGATATTCTTGTACAAGTCTTTTTCCTTATTATCTCTTTGGGGTACAAACCCAGCAGGGCTATGGCTGGATCAAAGGGAAGATAGATTTTTAGTGTCCTTTGGACATAGTTCCAAATTGCCTTCCAAAATGGTTGGATCAATTCACAACTCCACCAGCAGTGCATTAATGTCCCAATTTTGCCACATCCCCTCCAACATTTATTACTTTCCTTTGCTGTCGTGTTACCTTAGAGTTGTTTTGATTTGCATCTCTCTAATTATAAGAGATTCAGAACACTTGTTCCTGTGCTTATTAATAGTTTTGATTTCTTTATCTGAAAATTGCCTATTCATTTCACTTGCCCATTTATCAATTGGGAAATGGCTTGATTTTTTTAACAATTGATTTAGCTCTTTATAAATATGAGTAAATAGATCTTTGTCAGAGGTTTTTGTTATAAAGATTTTTTCCCCAATTTGTTGTTTCCCTTCTAATTTTGGTTGCATTGGTTTTGTTTGTACAAAAACTTCTTAATTTAATGTAATCAAAATTATTTATTTTACATTTTGTGGGATTGCTTTTTAAATGAAACTCATAGTTTTAGAAAGTCAAAGGGTAAGATAGAGGAGAGAGGACTCATGCACAGAAATGGTCTTGGCTTCCTCAGAAAGGAGACCAACCTTATGGCCTCTCTTAGAAACTATATGGCCCAAGGAATGCAACAAATATAGCAACTAATAGAGTGGTCAACCTGAGAGATTCAGGAATGTATGCCATTGAAGCAGCCCCAATGGAAACATGGAATAATTCTAGGCCAACCCAAGGACCTATATAGTTCAAGCTGGAAGATGACCTTTCAAAGACACTTTGGGTCATGTAAATTTTGTAGGTCTAAGTGTTTCTCATTGGCCCATGGTTGCCTTCTCTTGGGGCTGTGTGCTTCCCTGGAGGGGCTGCATGTTTGTTCAGACCTCTCTCCAGGGAACTGAGGTCATGTCTGTGCATAGCCTCTCTCTTCTTTATCTAGCCTCTCTTATTCTCTCTCCCTAAAACAAGGTTTTCTTTAGGGAGTGCCAGAATTTGACTTGGGTTGCTACAGCAAACGAAAAAGTGGTTTCAGTTCCTCTGAAAGAACTAAGGCTGACAAAATATTAAACATAGGACAGATTTTTCTTTTACCCAACAAAAATGTATGAGACATATCCAAGCTCATAAAAGAGTCAAATCAATGTTTTCCTTTCTCTTCAATGACCTTCCAACTTCCCCAGGAATGTATGCAGTTCTCTAGTCTCATAAAACTACCTTGAGAGGCTCCCCAACCCCAACCTTTAAACCCTAAGAGGAAAGCACCAGGGGCTGTTAGAGAGGGACTATACACAGATATAAAATATTCCCTAGAGAGCAGGAAGAACTAAGAACAATGGGTAAAAGCTGTAGGGAGGCAGATTTTAGCATGATTTTTTTTTTAAGGAGAATTATCTGAAAGTAGAACAGCAAAAATAGAATGGACTGCCTTTGGGAGTTAGCTTATTCCCCTTCACTTAAGTTCTTCAGGCAAAAACTGACTGACCACATGCTAGGGATATTGTAGTTGATTCTCAGGTACAAGTTAGATTAGATGACCACTGAGGTCCCTTTCAACTTAAGATTCTGTGATTCTAAAATAAAAAAAATTCTGTGATTCTCTAATTATACATGTATAATAACCCAGTTTATACATCTTTATACATCTGTGTGGCTTGACTGAATATTGCTATTTCCTCTGGTCAAAAGCCAACATAAAAGTTCACCTGCCCAAACATCCCTATTCAGCTTGCTTTTGTCTGCTACTTCCCCAGGGAGTCCTCTGTACAAACAGTGCTTGTTGGCCTAGTTTGAAAGTCTAGAAAATTTTACCATGAGTCACTGGGCCATCAGTTCAAAGAGCCAGGTCCCTGGGAAACTTGGAACACAGGTTTCTAATGTCATTTATCTCCCAGTGGAATGGGACCAGGAGACCCCAGGGGACTTTCACCTTTCACACATCTGCTTTTCCAAATAATTTCAAAGCACGCCTGTGTTTTCTGTTCTCTTTGTATTCTGCAATATGGATCTATTTCCACTTCTGCCTAACAGAATCTCTGAATGGCATCTCATAGAGTGACAGTTTGTTTTCAGGGAACCTAAGTAAACATGGAAGTTTGAGAGAAAAAAGGGTAATAACATTATTGGATCCAAGCCATAGTCTTTCCCCAGAAGGGAAATGGCAAAACAGCTGTAAAAACTACTCAAGAGCAGGACAGCAGGAATAAAATTAAGAAATAATTCTGAAGAGGGCAGTACCCCAGATATTCAACCCCAAACACTTGTCAAGCACTTTCTGATATTGCAAAGCTGACAATTTGTAGCATAAATGTAAAAGCAGAAGAAAAGAGTCACAAAAGGACTATATTCTCTAGGCAAGGCGTGTCTGTGTAGGGAGACAAAGCGGGTGGTTACTTTTACTAGAAGGAATGATTTAAGCAATATCTCTCAAAGACTCGTTGGCCCTTAAATACTGGTTCCACCCATGACTGGTGCTACCAGGGAAGAGTCGAGCCTCTATGTGTGTTTATCCTAGTGACATAGTTATAACTCACATTTACTTAACATGTTAATGTTTATAAAATGCTTTCTTCTTATATTCCCTAAGCAGCTGATGAATGGAGTATTATTATGCCCATTTTATAGGTAGAGTCAGAGGCAAAGTGACTTGTCCAAGGTCACATAGTCAATAATTGCCAGAGCTGGGATTTGAACCCCAGTGCCCTCTGTCCTGAAGGTTCAATATTGTTTTCACTACCCTTCCCCCCCATGTTTTATTTTGTAAATTTTTCCAGATTATATGCAGCTACAATTTTAATAATCATTTTCTGATATTTTCCTCCCCAAGATGGCAAGTAATATGATATGGATTATACATGTGCTATCTATCATGCAATACATAATTCCATGTTCATCATGTTGTGAAAGAAGATACATATTGCTTATACTAGAGAAAAATTCATAAAGGAAATAAAGTGAAGGTATACTTCAGTCTACATTTGAGCTCCATCAGTTCCTTCTGTGGCAGTATTCAGCCTTTTTCTTTCTTTCTTTCTTTTTTTTTTAATAAACCCTTACCTTCTGTCTTGGAGTCAATACTGTTTATTGGCTCCAAGGCAAAAGAGTGATAAGGGCTAGGCAATGGGGGTCAAATGACTTGCCCAGGGTCACACAGCTAGGAAGTGGCTGAGGCCGGATTTGAACCTAGGACCTCCTGTCTCTAGGCCTGGTTCTCAATCCACTGAGCTACCCAGCTGCCCCCCAGCCTTTTTCTTCATGAGTCCCTTGGAGTTGTCTTGGATCCTTGCATTGCTGATAATAGTTAAGTTATCCAGAGTTGATCATCGAACATTATTGCTGTTACTGTGTACAATGTTGTCCTGGTTCTACTCACTTCACTCTGAACCACTTCATATAAGTCATTCTGTGTTTTTTTGGGATTGTCTTATTCATTATTTCTTATTTCTTGTGGCACAATAGTATTCTATTATACTCACATGCCACAACTGGTTCGGCCATTTCCCAATGATTGACATCCTTTTAGTTTCCAGTTCTTTGCCATTACAAAAAGAGCTGCTATACATATTTCTGTCCAAGCAGTTCTCCCATTTTTGATCTCTTTTGGAGATAGATCTAGTTAGTGGCATTGCTGGGTCAAAGGGTATGCATGGTTTGATAGCCCATTGGGCATGATTTCATATTGTTCTCCATAATGGTTGTATCAATTCATGGCTCCACCAACGATATATTAATAATATTCCAATTTTTCTACATCTCTTCCAACATTTAAATTTTTCTTTTTTCTTTTTTTGTCATATTAGTCTGATAGGTATGAGGTAGTTTCATTAATCCGTTTTGCTGCCACCAAATTGTAAACCAATTTGGGTCAGCCAACAGCAGCAAAAAGGTGATGGGGGTTGACAGGATGTACTTGCATTATGAGGGAGAAATAATAGAGAGAATTAACATTTTAAAGTTTCTACTATGTGCCAGTTACTATACTAAGCACTTTAAATGTTCATTCATTTGCCCATTACAACAGTCCTATAAGGTAGGTGTCATTACTATCACCATATTATAATCAAGGCAACTGAAGTAGACAGAGGTTAAGTAATATATCCAGGGTCATAGAGCTAGTAAGTGTTTGAGGTTGGACTTTAATTCAAGACTTCCCTATTCTAGGACCAGTATTTTATTCACTGTGCCACCTAGCTATCTCTAGAAGGAAATAAATGTTAGTATTTGCCAGTTTCAAAAGAAAGAGTCAGTCCTACCAGCATAAATTTGATAGTAATGTTCTTTCTAAGGTCTAAAGCAGTGATGGTGAACCTTTTAGAGATAGAGTGCCAGGTCCCACTCTCAACACCCCACCCAGATCAAATGCTGTGCCCATCCTACCAGAGACCAGGTGCCATGCCCCTCCCACCACCACATGCTGGGTACTCCCCCTCCCCCTTGCCCCATACAAGGAAGGGAGGAAATGCTCCCATTAGGCTACTGGACAGAGGGGCAGATAAAGTGAGGAATGTCCTCAGTAAGTCTAGAGAGGGGGAGGGGAATTACTCCAGCACTCAACTCCTTTGCAGCTCTGCCATCTGTGAGCTACCCATCTTACCCCCTGTATGTTCCCATTGGGCTGCTGGGCAGAGGAGTGGGAGATATGAAAAAATGTCATCAGGCACTGTGGAGAGGGGGAGGGGAGCAACTCCATCAGAGTCCCTCTGCCTTTCTAGTAATGAATTCTGGGGGTGGGAGGGAGAGAGGGAGGAAGGCCCATAGAGAGTATTCAGCATGCCATCTTTGGCACCTATGCCATAGGTTTGCCATCACTAGTCTAGAGTCATAATTTGAAATTCCAGGTTGTTATTGTTCAGCTGTTATAATCATGTCCAATTCACTGTAACCCCATTTGTGGTTGTTGTTTTTTGGCAAAGATACTGGAGTGGATTGCCATTTCCTTCTCCAGCTCATTTTATAGATGAGAAAACTGAGGCAAACAGGGTCAAATGACTTGTCTAGGGTCCAGTAAATGTCTGAGGTTGAATTTGAACTCATGAAGATGAGTCTTCCTGATTCCAAGCTGTGCTCTATCTGCTATGACCCCTAGTTGCCCACTCTCCCAGTCCTGATGGTATGGTGACAATCTGCCCTGGAATAGAGGGAGAAAAGGTACTTGTAGTGGTATCCTGGGACTGAGTATAGAGAATAAAGAGAGAGTCTGTTCTAATGAGGCACCAGGGACAACTGGGAAGCAGGATCCATTTCTCCCTTCTCCCATATAATGTTGGATTCCTGTGAGACCAAGTCACTTTTGCTCAATTCTGATCATCTTTATAAAAATCTTAAAGAGATAAAATCTTAAAATTTTATCTGTCTAATGCAGAATAATATAAACCATATGGTGATATTCTGAGTAGTTTTTCAGCAGGTCTGTTGATATCATTGATTCTCTCTATATAGTATCTAACCCATTTTCTTTCTCTAGGTTTCTTTGTCTCTTTCACTCTCTATCTCTCTGTCTTTGTCTCTTTTTATTTTTCTCTGTTTCTCTCAATCTCTCTGTCTCAAACTTTTTCTTTCTCAGTTTCTTTCTCTCTCTCTCTCTATTTTTGTCTCTTTCCTTTCCCCCTCCTTCTTGGTCTGTCTCATTTTCTCCTCTTTGCTTTCCTCATCCAAGCCTCCTTGGCTAAGTCAAAGAAAAACAATAGACCACTCATCCTGTCCTGGTGGTATCATTACAGATTGAATCATGGAATTGTACAATGTCAGAGCTGAAGAAGAACCTTTAGGCTCTTCGCTTTACAGAAAAGCAAACTATAACCTTGTGAGAAGTGATTTGCCCAAGTCCACATAAGAAGTTCATCAACCTGATAAAAATAGAATCCTGGTTTTCTCTTTGGCCTAGAGATACTGTCAATAATATTAATATAATATATTAAAAATTTTTTTGTGTCACCTAGCCACCAGGGGTAATGATGAGAAATAATGTTGAGACCAAACCAGCGAAACACAGGATAATTTGCCCTTTGGCAGTATATAGTTAACCTTACTTGTAGGAGATTTCTGTTCATTGATTCTATATTTCTGTTTCATAGGGTTATTAGAAGAAAGCATTCTATAAAGTCATATATAAATGTGAATTTGGCAAATTCAGTGCAACCCTTGTAGGCTCTGGGGAATTCTTATCTCAATTCCCACTCATTGATAAGATAGGTCACTGAGCAAGGCTACATCTCCCCCTCAGAATTCTAGGGGTGATTGCAAGGGGTTATAGCAGTGATGGTGAATCTTTTAGAAACTGAGTGCCCAAACTTCAATCTTCATGCCACACGTGAATCACCTCTTTATTCCAGACAGGGGAGGGAGCAGCCATTGAGCTGCTGGGCAGAGGAACAAATGATGTAAGAAATGTCCCCGGGTGCATGTGGAGAGGGGGACAGGAGCAGCTTCTCTCTGGCACATGTGCCATAGGTTCACCAACATGGGGCTAAAGTATTCCCTATTAATGCTATAGCTTAAGAGTCCCTACCAGTATGCCTCTTGACATCATTGTCAGTGGATTACCAATTAGTCAGACAGACTAAATTAGTTTTGAGAAAGAAATATTTGCTACAGTAGGGGAGTAGAAATAGTTATTACAAAACATCCTCACAGAAGTCTGTGACACTCTCACATCAATACATACAGAATCTGGCAGTTTAGAGAACAAATATAGCAAAGGGGTAACACAACTCCTGGTTACTGGAAGTCTTTTTCCCCTTTTGTAGGGTGCTCAAGGTGCCCTTAGGAATGGTGTACTGCTTTTCTGGGGTGCTTTTTGAGGATACCTTGCTGCATCACATCATCTGTTCTCAGTTTCCAGTGTAGATTCTGCCATCAGTTACTGCTTACTGGGGGATAAAGCTAGGACACTAATCAAAATATGAGAAGATCAAAATACTTTAGATCTTTCAAAGCTATTAGGTCTTCATCCAGCAAAGAGCTAGACCAACACTAAAGCCAAGATGTTCTCCTATCAAACAAATGATTCCTCCTCATGGGTTTTGCCAGAACACTCTCCTGTCTGCTTTCTCAGGGGCCAGACTGCCTTGGTATTTTATTGAAGATTTCTATGTTGTGATCAGATTTCTTCAGCCAATCTGAAAACCTAAACACTGTCTATGCAACATCACTGCAACTGATTGAGAGCTTTTTCTAAACTTAGTCTAAAGCCTCTTATTTATTGGTTGATAGAGACATATTCTTGTCTTATTAAGGTATCATTTACTCAAATGAGATTAAGTGATTTGATTGATTTCTATTGAGCCCTGTCCTTATACCAACAATAAATTAAGTTCCTACTGCATACGGTGATTTACAATTGGAAAGAGATAGAAAAGGAAAAATCATAGTGTCTCTGACCTCAATGATCTAACAGGAAAAAAAGATGAAACATATATACAATATGTTATAATTAAAATTTCATTTTCTCTCTGTTTCTCTTGAATTGTGGAAGGAAGAGACTTAAAATCAAAAGACTGGGACTTGAATTATAATTCTGCCTTTTATTAGCTGTGTGTCCTTGGGCCAATCACTTGACTTCTTTGGGTTTTTGTTTCTTCCAAGATAATTCTGAAGGACTGAGGATGAAAAAATGCTATACACCTCCAGAGAAAGAACTGATGGAATCTGAATGCAGATTGAACATACTTTTTTCACTTTATTTTCCTTGGATTTTTTTGGAGGGGTCTGTGTTTTCTTTTGCAACATTGCTAATATGGAAATATTTTTTGCATCATTGCACATATAATGTATATCAAATTGCTTGCCTTATTAAGGAGAGAGGATGGAAGAGAAGAAAAGAATTTGGAACTCAACATTTTAAAAAGCAAATGTTAAAATTATTTATACATGTAATTGGAAAAATATAAAAGTAACTTATCTTGTTCTCATCTTTTCTTGTTAGAATTTAAATATAGATGGCACATGGACAGTTTTTAATACCATTATTTTCATATATTTGATGTTCTGTGGAATATTGTGCATGCATATAAAATGACTGAATTTGTCCAATTGAATTAGAACATTGGGATGTAATCTCATCTTTTGTAAGTTCAATGTAGCAAACTCCAGTAGCAGACTGGATGACAGAGATATTGTCTATAGATACATACATACATTCATATATACATGTACTTTATCCAGTTCCCAATATGTTCTGGTCACCTCTCTTTACTCTATGTTTTGAAAGCGTTCCTTTCCATGTAGCTGGGAGATCATAAATATTTATTATGACAGCTATTAAAAACATTATTGCCATTATTCCCTTTCTTCTCTTGCTGGCTCCAATCCTTTTAGGATAAAAAGCAGTGCAGAGTACTTAGTTTCATCACAAAAATAATATTTGCATTTTCTTCTAGATTTTCATCTCAACCGGCCATTTTTTGTGCCTATAATTGCTCAACAGCAATTTTGAAAAGCGCATGCATTAAGGACTTGATCTAAGAAGAAAAATGGAAAAGCAGCAGTCACATCAAGCAACCACAAAGTCAATAATCAAGAAGGGAAAAATCTTTCCTTATTTTGGTCAACAGTAACAGCTATTTTTTCTAGACAATGCCAAGCCAACACCAGCTCAGAGACAAGGCACTGTTTTGTTTCATGGCTGGACAATCTTGGTTTTCAGTAATTACTAGTTGTTGCCTACGAACAGAACAATAAAAACAATAGTATTAGGTAACTCCACTAATGTAGGGGTCTACTATGACCTCTGCTTCCTGTGGACTGAATGACATTCTGGATTTTAATCAGTCTCTCACAATCCAGTAAATTTGACCCAATTCATTCAGGGCTGATATATATAAATCACTGTGTTAGACATTGAGGAATGTTCAAAGTTGAGATAAGATATGAGTTCTGCTTTGGTGAAAATTTTAGTCCAATTATTAGGGTTAATTAAGCCATAGGGCTAACGAGGACCATTTGGGGTAATTGGGATCTTGCAGCTAAGGACAGGGTAAAGAATAGTGAGTAAGGTTTCTTTAAGACCAGATAGAATCTTGGGAATGTGGCTTGTTGGAATTCTGGGTAGCTAGAGTACAGTCTAGTACATGAACAGGTAGTTGGTGCAGCAGACAGAGCTCAAGGCCTGGAGTCAGGGAGATCTGAGTTCAAATGCAACCTCAGACACAAAAAATAAAATAAAACCTCAGACAACTAAGAAAAGTCTCTTAACCCTATTTGCCTTGGGTTGTTCCTTGTCTGTAAAAAGAGCTAGAGAAGGAAATGGCAAACCACTCCAGGATCTTTGCCAAGAAAAGCCCAAATGGCACTACAAAGAGTCAGATAGGACTGAAAAATGACCAAACAAAACAGCACAGTAATGGACAGCACAACATAATAAAGTGTAGCAGATCTAAAGAAGGGGGAGTGTGTATAAATAAAGTTGTGAAGGTAGAATGGCACCAGATTAGGAAGGGCCTCGAATGTCAAGCAATGAATTTTAAACTCAATTACTAAGCATTTGAGTTCATTGAAGGGTTTTCGGTCAATAACCAGATCTTAGCTTCATGTTTGTTTGTTTTTTTCTCAATAGCTCCTGAAAAGAAAATACTTTCCAACTCTGTTCTGGGAACTCACTCTTGAAGATAGATGGATATAATTCTTTATCTTTAGTTATTCAAGGACCACTTACTTCTTGGGCAGAAAGATGATAAACTGAAAGGAGCAACAGAGTATAGCAGAAAGATTCAGAGTCACAAGATTTGTCTTCAAAACCTTTTTCCTCATACTTATTACCTAGGTGATTGTGTGCAAATTGTTAAACTTTCTTTTCTTCCTACTCTTATTTAAATGTTTTTAAAATGTTTTATTTTTCTCCAATTACATGTAAAAGCATTTTTTAAAACATTCATTAAAATATCCTTACCTTCCCTATCAGGAGTGATACTAAGTATTGGTTCCAAGGGAGAAGAGAATTAAGAGTTAGGCAATTGGGATTAAGTGACTTGCCCAGAGTCACACAGTTAGGAAGTATATGAAATAAGATTTGAATCCAAAACCTCCCATCTCAAGGCGTAGCTCTCTATCCACTGAGATTCATTTAATTGCCCCAACATTCCTTTTAAAAAATATTTTGAGTTCCAAAAATTCTCTTCCTCCTTCCCATCCTTCCTGCTTTACTCTCTTCTATCCCTCTTCCTCCCCTGAGGAGGCATTTGATATTGATTTTCCATGTTCAATCATGCAAAACATCTTTCTATATTAGTCGTTTTGTGGAGAAGGAGAAGGAGGAGAAGAAGGAGAAGGAAAAGGAGAAGGAGGAGAAGAATGAAGAGAAGTAGGAGGAGAAGGAAGAGAAGAAGGAGGAGAAGAAAAAGAAGGAAAAGGAGAAAGAAAGAAAGAAAGAAAGAAAGAAAGAAAGAAAGAAAGAAAGAAAGAAAGAAAGAAAGAAAGAAAGAAAGAAAGAAAGAAAGAAAGAAAGAAAGAAAGAAAGAAAGAAAGAAAGAAAGAAAGAAAGAAAGAAAAAAAGAAAAAAAGAAAAAAGAAAAAGAAAGAAAGAAAAAGAAAGAAAGAAAGAAAGAAATAAGAGAAAGTAAAATATAATGTTGTGGTCTTCAATATCACCATTCAATATTTTGCTAGAAATGCTAGTTATAGCAATAAAAGAAAAATAAATGGAAGAAATTGGAATAGGCAGCAAAGAAACTAAACTATCACTCTTTGCAGATAATATGGTGATATATTTAGAGAATCCTAGATAATCAACTAGAAAATTAGTCAAAATAGTTGAACATTTTAGCAAAATTGTAGGATATAAAATAAACCCACATAAATCATCAGCATTTCTATATAGTGCTAACAAAGACCAGTAAGAGACAGAAAAGAAATTCCATTTAAATTAATTGTAAAGAATATAAAATACTTGGAAATCTACCTGCCAAAACAAACCCAGGAGTTTTATGAAGACAATTACAAACATTTTTCTCATAAATAAAGTGTTAAGAGAGTTTTTTTAAATTAATTTCTCCTTTTCTATATTTAAGAGTAAAAGGAGCAATAATGTTTTTCAATAGAAGACCCTCTGCTGTGCAGGTCAGCAGTTGGTGACCATCTGCTGGACAGTTTGTCAGTTGATGACAGAAGTGTGTAGCTGAGTGTGGTTTTTAAGTTGCAGACCATTGGAAAGGGCTTTTTGTCTCTGGGTCCCCTGGATAGAGCAGTGTATGTGACTTGCTCTCTCTGGGACTAACAGTGGGAGACTGAGAAAAGGATTTAAGGCCTTAGCCTTGTTGATTGGGTTTTTTTTTAATTTAAATTAATTTATTGAGTTCATTTAGAACATTATTCCTTGATTACAAGAATCATGATTTCCTTCCCTCCCCTTCCCCCACCCTTCCCGTAGCTGGCACGCAATTCCACTGGGTATCACATGTGTTCTTGATCAAATCCTATTTCCATGTTGTTGGTGTTTCCACTAGGATATTCATTCAGAGTCTACATCCCCAACCATATCCCCTCAATCCATGTATTCAAGCAGTTGTTTTTTCTTCTGTGTTTCTGCTCCCAGTTTTTCCTCTGAATGTGGATAGTGTTTTTTCTCATAGATCCCTCCATTGTTCAGGATCACTGCATTTCCACTAATGGAGACGTCCATTACATATGATTGTACCACAGTTTATATCAGTCTCTGTGTACAATGTTCTCCTGGTTCTGCTCCTTTCACTCTACATCAATTCCTGGAGGTTGTTCCAGTTCCATATTCCATCACCAACATATACTACAATTTGCTCAGCCATTCCCCAATTGAAGGGCATCCCCTCATTTTCCATTTTTTTTGCCACCACAAAGAGCACAGTGATGAATATTCTTGAACAAGTCTTTTTTCCTTATTATCTCTTTGGGGTCCAAAGCCAGCAGTGCTATGGTTGGATCAAAGAACAGACAGTCTTTTAGTGCCCTTTGGGCATAGTTCCAAATTGCCCTCCAGAATGGTTGGATTAATTCACAACTCCAGCAGCAATGCATTAATGTCCCAACTTTGCCACATCCCTTCCAGCATTCATTAATTTCCATTTCTGTCATGTAAGCCAATCTGCTAGGTGTGAGGTGATACCTCAGAGTTGTTTTGATTTGCATCTCTCTGATTATAAGAGTTCTAGAACACTTTTTCATGTGCTTATTAATAGTTTTGATTTCTTTAACTGAAAATTGCCTATTCATGACCCTTGCCCATTTATCAATTGGAGAATGGCTTGATTTTTTTGTACAATCAATTTAGCTCTTTATAAATTTGAGTAATTAGACCTTTGTCAGAGGTTTTTGTTATGAAGATTATTTCCCAATTGGTTGCTTCCCTTCTAATTTAGGTTGCATTGATTTTGTTTGTACAAAATTTTTTTTAATTTAATGTAATCAAAATTATTGATTTTACATTTTGTGATTTTGTGATTTTTTTCTAGCTCTTGCTTGGTTTTAAAGTCTTTCCTTTCCCAAAGATCTGACAAGTATACTATTCTGTGTTTGCCTAATTTGCTTATGGTTTCCTTCTTTATATTCAAGTCATTCACCCATTCTGAGTTTATGTTGGTGTAGGGTGTGAGATGTTGATCCAGACCTAATCTCTCACATACTGTCTTCCAATTTTCCCAGCAGTTTTTATCAAATAGTGGATTTTAGTCCCTCTGGGATCTTTGGGCTTATCATAGACTGTCTTGCTGAGGTCACTTACCCAAGTCTATTCCACTGGTCCTCCTTTCTGTCTCTTAGCCAGTACCAAATTGTTTTAATGACCACTGCTTTATGATATAGTTTGAGATCTGGGACTGCAAGTCCTCCTTCCTTCACATTTTTTTTTCATGATTTCCCAGGATATCCTTGATATTTTGTTCTTCCAAATGAACTTTATTATGGTTTTTTCTAATTCAATAAAAAAAATTTTTGGTAGTTCAATGGGTATGGTACTAAATAAGTAAATTAATTTGGTAGGATTGTCATTTTTATTATGTTAGCTCATCCTACCCATGAGCAATCAATGTTTTTCCAATTGTTTAGATATAGTTTTAATTATGTGGAGAGTGTTTTGTAGTTGTGTTCACATAGTTCCTGTGTTTGTCTCGGCAGATAGATTCCTAAGTATTTTATATTGTCTAGGGTGATTTTAAATGAAATTTGTCTTTCTAATTCTTGCTGCTGAGATGTGTTGGAGATATATAGAAATGCTGATGTTTATTTTGTATCCTGCAACTTTGCTAAAGTTGTTGATTATTTAGACTAGCTTTTTTGGTTGATTCTCTAGGATTCTTTAAGTAGACCATCATATCATCTGCAAAGAGTGATAGCTTGGTCTCCTCATTGCCTATTTTAATACCTTCAATTTCTTTTTCTTTTCTAATTGCTATGGCTAATGTTTCTAGTACAATATTAAAGAATAGAGGTGATAATGGGCATCTTTGTTTCACTCCTGATCTTATTGGGAAGGCAGCCTTATTGATTGTTGATTATCTTACGTAAATAGATTAACTAGACTGTGAGTAAATTATTAGATAGAGAGAATAGAGTAGGCAAGGGTTTTGATCTTGTAGAACATATTGCCCTCTGAGGAAGATAAATGTAGATTTTTCTAGAAACATTTAGTTAGGATTGGGATCTTAGGTATAGTTATAATCTATTGTAAGATTACTTTCACTTTTTCCTTCCTATTTCCTATCTGTATTTCCTAATAATAAATTAGATGTGTTGCATTTAATAAACTGGTCTACTGGCTTTTGATCAAATTCTTGCCCCCCCCCAAATTTAACCCTTCACAAAAGACAGATCTAAACAATTGGAAAAAAATATTGCTCATGGGTAGGCTGAGCCAATATATTAAAAATGACAGTTCTACCTAAATTTATCTATGTGTTTAGTGCCATATCAATCAAACTGTCCCAAATTTATTTTATAGAATTAGAAAAATACTTTTAAAAATTCATCTGAAAGAACAAAAAGTCAAGAATATCAAGGGAATCAGTGAAAAAAAATTACAAAGGAAGGTACCAGATCTCAAACTGGTCTACAAAACAATGATTATCAAAACAATCTGATACTGGCTAAGAAATAGAGTGGTGGATCAGTGGAATAGATTAGGTACACAATGCTTAATAACAAATGACTATAATAATTTAGTAATTGATAAATTCAAAGATCCAAACTTTGGAGAAAACATTTATTTCTTGGAAGCTCAGTTGTATCATGAAAGGACTGGATGAGATGACCTCTCAAATTTCCTTAATGTAACTAAAGTTCTTCACAAATTTTGTTGTTGTTCGGTTATTTCAGGCTTGTCTGACTCTTCATGGCCCCACTTGGGGTTTTCTTGGCAAAGGTACTGGAGTGGCTCATCATTTCCTTCTCAAGCTTATTTTATAGATGAAAAAAACTGAGGCAAATGGGGTTAAGTGAGTTGTCCAGGGTCACATAGTTAGGAAGTGTCTAAGGCTAGATTCAAACTTGGAAAGATGAGTCACCCTGACTTCAGGTCCAACACCTAGTTGCACCACCTGGATGCACCCCCTTCACAAATTACCCAAAGCTTAACTTTGAGAGGACTCAAGGAAACAAAGAAAACAATTATACTCATGCACTGAGGGGTTTGACATGCTCTTTTAATTTTCGTTTTTTGTATAATGTGTTCTAAATGTCTTTCACTTATTCCACAAGGGGCCCATCACCTTGGTTATGATGTCAGCTTTTAGAGAGAGAGACTTGGTCTTTTCCTTGCTATCCAGTCTCGTTTCCCTTCACTACCAGCACCTGGTACAAGAGATCTTTACTACATAGGTATTGTGATGGAGGGTGGTTTGGGAATGAGATTAGATGGTTCAGATAGGGCCAGTACCAGAAGATTTAACTGATTTGGGAAGGCAGTGTCAGTAGGTTGACTGTGGCCTGACAGGCTTACAGACCCAGTCCAGGCAGAGCCTGTCCAGAGGTAACAAACACAGACCACTATATAACAGGAATGGATGTTGGATTTATTATGACAAGGAAAGGTGAAAAGGGGATTTGGATAATCCTAAGCTAATAACAACTACCTAAACCTCCCCCCAGATCTAAATGTCTCGTCACTGAGAGTCTTCACAGAGCTAACCTAATCCTTATCTTTCGGTCTAAAGACCCCAGTACCTAATAAAGATAAACCTAAACTAACCCAAAGCCACCCTCCCCTTTTGATGGTAAAAGAGGTTGGGGGTTTGGCAGTTTGGCAGGACAGGGCCCTAGGAGAAGTCCTGGATCCAGAAGGACCCCAGACCTAATCTTACAGACAGATGGCCAAATGGTTCAGGATCACACCAGGAAGCGCAGGAGATGTCAACAAACCAGCAGGTAAGCAGGTAGGACGGGAAAGACAAGGTAGAAACAGCCACCAAGGGAAAGCAGTCAATCCCTCCAGGTCAAACCAGAGAAGAACCCAGTTCCAACCTCAGTTAACTATCTCATCTTCTTTTTCTCCCACATTCTAGAATCTTTTCCCTGCATCTTCATCTCCCTGCAGAGCCCCCTCATCAGCTCAAATCCTTTCTTCCTTATAACAGTATGCATACCATTGGTTTGATTAAGCAATTGACAGATAGCAAATATAACTGTAATGCTTACTCCCACCCAGACAAGTTTTCCTGAAGGATAATCTTATGATCTGCACTGTGTACTTTTATTTTTTATGTATTTATTTTTTAAACCCTTACCTGCCATCTTGAACTCTTAGACAGAAGAGTGGTAAGGGCTAGGCAATGAGGGCTAAGTGACTTGCCCAGGGTCACACAGCTGGGAAGTGTCTGAGATCAGATTTGAACCTAGGACCTCTGATCTCTAGACCTGACTCTCAATCCACTGTGCTACCCAGCTGCCCCCTGCACTATGTACTTTTAAAACAATGTCAACTCTGATTACCTAGAAGATACGGGAGCTTATCTTTGCATCTATAAGGGACCTATTTAGATTGGTTGGTTACAGACTTCAAGAGAGGATTTACTTCTACTTTGACTAGACAAGGCAATTTAATTTTAATTTTAATTTAATTCTTAAAAACATATTTATTTATTTTAAAGTATTTTTCCATGGT
The DNA here is from genome assembly GCF_027887165.1 of Monodelphis domestica. NCBI lineage: Eukaryota > Metazoa > Chordata > Mammalia > Didelphimorphia > Didelphidae > Monodelphis > Monodelphis domestica. Next base: position 156,416,521 of record NC_077227.1, read on the forward strand.
TACATGATTCATGCTCTCTCCCTCCCCTTTTCCCTCCCCTCCTCCTAGAACTGACAAGCAATTCCACTGGGTTATACATGTATTATCATTCTATACCTATGTCCATATTATTCATTTTGGTAATAATCTTTTAAAACCCAAACCCCAAATCATATACCCACATAAACAAGTCATAAATCATGTTTTTCTTCTGTGTTTCTACTTTCACAGTTCTTTTTCTCTATTGGATAGCATTCTTTATCATAAGTCCCTTGGGATTGTTCTTGATCATCGTATTGCTATCAGTAGCAGTGTATTACTCTTGATCTTCCTACACTTTCTATTGTAAACCTTAAAATTTCTTAGACTTATGAATGTTGGAAATTTCCCCATTGGGAAATTTCATACTTGAAAAATTTCCTACTGATAGTAAAAACTCTATTGGAATGTGAAACTCCTTGGCATGGGAGGATCCTTCTCCTCCCTACTTAAGACTACTTTAGGACAGAAACCTTTTGCTAAACAATGGAAAGGACTTTGACCTATGCTTAAGCATAGAACAGGAAGTTCTTTGAGTCATGATTGATTTTAGAATTGATACAATAGAGATACTTGGAATGACAGAACCAGGTCTTGGAAAATACAATCTCCACCCTACTCAGAGTAACAGGATTTAGGAAGGGCTGCAGCAAAGATCAAGATTTAATTATTTGAGAATATGACCTTCAACAGACATGTGCAAAGGAAACAGACCTCTGGGTGGTCCTGGGTTAAGCTAGAGCCACCATTGGCACAGGGGAGACATCGACAGTGATTGGTAGATGTGAGAACTGAGGGGAGGGGACTTAGTTTTTTTGCTTAAAGATAGTGGGGTCGGAGGACTGAGGAGAGTTTTTTTATGCTCTGAAGGAGATCTGAGAGGAGAGAGGTCCTGGAGGGAGAGCTCCTGGAGAGGTCATGAAGGAGGCTGTGGAAGGAGAACTCAGGAGGAGTCAGGAGGAAGATTCTCTGGAAACATTTCTTGAAAGGAGGCTCTCTTGAAGGTGGAGCCTGAGGTTGGCATGAGAAGCCTTACCTAGAGAGATCTTGGGTGAGTGATAAAACCAACTGACTGATTTATCTCTTAGGACTGAGGTCTAGGCCTTATTGGCTTGAGGCCCTTCATTCTTATTCCTTTCTTACTTTCCCTCTTTTTCTATTGATTAATCAGTGTATTATAAATTAAATTTCTCTATAAAACCCAGTTGGCTTGGGCATATTCTTAAATTGAGAATATATTCCCTGGCGACCATCTTATATTTATATAAAACCAAGACACAGTAGAAAACATATTTCAGCGGTCATAATTGTTATATATTTCCTTTGCTCCCAAACATTTTAATTATCACATTTTATGGCTCCCACTCTCTTATCTACAACTATTTAACGCTCAAAACTATTTTAAATCTAACACTATGAACAATGTTCTCCTGGTTCTGCTCATTTCTCTCTGCATCAGTTCATAGAAGTCTTTCCATTTCTTATAGAAATCCATCAATTCATCATTCTTTAGAGCACAATAGTATTCCATCACCATCATATACCACAATTTGTTCAGCCATTCCCCAAATGAGGGACATCCCCGCCATTTTCCAATTTTTTGCCACCTTGACAGAGCCCAGCTATGAATATTTTTGCACAACCATTTTTATTATCTCTTTGTGGTACAAACCTAGTAGGGGCATTACTGGATGCATTCTTTTAAAAGCCTTTGGACATAATTCCAAATTGCCTTCCAGAATGGTTGGATCAATTCACAACTCCACCAGCAGTGCATTAGTGTCCCAATTTTGCTACATCCCTTCCAACATTATTACTGGTCAATCTACTAGGCATAAAGTGGTACCTCAGAGTTGTTTTGATTTTCATTTCTCTAATCAGGAGGGATTTAGAACACTTTTTCATGTGATTATTGATAATGTTGATTTCTTGATCTGAAAACTAAGGCAAGGACTTTTAAATGAAAGACTCCAGACACTGGGCCATAGCTATGAGAAGAAGCTGGTCCTCATCGCATCTCTTGACTTATAATGCTTACACCGCCCCCCCCCCCCCCGAAAGGACATTCTTCATGGTGAGCCTGGTCCCTCTGGGACCTCATTTAGCTGAGACTCATTCCCATTTGAAGAGCTCTTTCATCCTTATGTATTCTGTGGTATATAACAGTTAGGTGGTGCAATGAAGAGAGTACCAAGGTCTGGAATGAGGAAGACAACTTTCTGAGTTCAAATCTGGCCTCAGACTCTTCCTAGCTATGTGTGACCCTGAGCAAGTCACTTAACCATATTGGTCTCATCTGTCAAATGAGCTGGAGAAGAAAATGGCAAACCCCTCTAGTATCTTTGCCAAGAAAACCCAAAATGGAGTCACAGAGAATTAGACATGACTGAACAACAATTCTTTTGACATCTTCTTATCTGTACAATCTCTCCAATTCACTGCTTTCTTTAATGAAGAGGTTTACTAACTACTACTAACTAACTTCTACAAAAGCGACTCAGTCTCCATATACCTACCTATCCCAACTGCAGGTCACACGCACACACGCATATATATTTGTATATTAGAAAATCCCCATAGGTGTAGCTAGGTGGCTCAGTGCATAGAGCACCCTGCTTACAGATAGGAGGTCCTAGATTCACATCTGCCTCAAACACTTCCTAGTTGTGTGACCCTGGGCAAGTCACGTAACCCCCAAATGCCTAGCCCTTATGACTCTTTTACCTTGGAACCAATATTTAAGTATCAATTCTAAGACAGAAAGTAAAATATTTTTTTAAAGAAATCTCCCATAGAAATGCAAATATATATCTCTTATGTACATATAAATATGTATCTTATCTAACCATTTTATACAATGTATTTTATATAACTTATATAAATATAGATATAGATATATATTTTATATAAACTAAACTTTTAAAATCTAATCTAACTTTAACTCAAATCAGAAAATATAAAGTTCAGGCAACATTGTGTCATGGTACCTGGCTCTGGAGTTAATCTCAAGTCCTACTTCTGATACTTAAGAAGGACCACTTGCAACTACCTGTGTTGCCTTGGATAAGTCATTGAACTTCTCTGGGTATCAATTTCTTTTACTATAAGATGAGGGATCTGGACTAGATTATCTCTAAGGACCTTTCTTATTTTATCCTGTCTGAATTTATGTTGCCAGATCATAAAAACATTTTCCTATAAAGGTTTGTGGATGTATATGAAAAAAATTCATTAAGAACCACAAACAAAATTTGTTTTAAGGGTAAAACAAATTTCTTTGAGACAGAAACATGATATATTTGATTGCTCTTTTTAAAACTAGAGAATATAAAGCTCTATCTAACATAAAATATAAGGGCAGGTAGGTGGTACAGTGGATATAGTACCAGGCCTGGAGTTACGAATACTCATCTTCAGTTCAAATCTGGTCTCAGATACTAGTTTTGTGACCCTGGGAAAGTCACTTAACCCTGTTGGCCTCAGGTTCCACATCTATAAAATGAGCTGGAGAAGGAAATGGCAAAGCACTCCATTATCTTTGCCAAGAAAACCTTAAACTGGTTCACAAAGAATCAGACAACATTGAAATGATTGAATAACAAACATAAAACAAAAATTATCCTTCAATTCTGTATGGTGTCCAATTGAGTTAAAAAAAAGAAACTGAAAGGTGAAAGGGAATGAGAGAAAAAAGGAAGACACAGAAAAAGAAACAGATAAGTAGAAGTATAGATAACAAAAGAGAGAAGTGGAGAGACACAGAGACAGAGGTATATAGATAGACAACTCACAGAAAAAGAATCCTCACTGCAATAAACCTAATAAATGGCCTTTCTTCAAAAATTTCCAGAGAAGGGCACCTCATCCTACTTTGGGGCAGTTTTCATTTTTTAAGAAGGTTTTCTTGATTTCAAGCCTAAATTTGCCTTTCTCTATTTTCTACCAGTTGCTACTAGTGTGGTCCTCCTAGACCAAAGAGAACAGGCAGAATCTCTCTTCCACACACCAGCTTCTCAACCCCTTGAAGAGAGTTTCTCATCTTCTGGTTAATCATCCCCTGTTCCTTCAACAGATCCAAATATGGCATGATTTGGAGGTCCTTTTCCTTCTCAATTACTCTCTTCTGGACATTCTGTAGTATATATATATATATATATATATATATATATGGAAGAGCAAGACTTTCCTAAAATGTGCTGCCCAGAATCAATAGCAACGATCCAGATATAGTCTGAGCAGGCAAAATTTGGAGTGACTGTTACTTCCTGCAGTCTAAGATCACATGAGTTTTTTGGCTACCACATCATATTGCTGATTCATTTTGAATTTGTAGTTTGCTAAAACTCCCTGGTCTTCCTTGGATGAACTGCTATCTAACCATGCCTCCAATTTCTTGAACCCCGTTTAAGACTTTACATTTTATTCCTATTGAATTTAATCTCATTAGATTCACTCCATATAGCCTGTCAAGATCCTTACTCTATCATTCAGAGGGTTAGCTAGATCTCCAAGCTTTGTATCAAGACATAAAGTCAGATATGGCTAAAAATACACAAAGATTTCCCTTAAAAAAATATTAAGCAGGGGGCAACTGGGTGACTCAGTGGATTGAGAGCCAGGCCTAGAGACAAGAGGTCCTGGGTTCAAATCTGGCCTCAGACACTTCCCAACTATGTGACCCTGGGCAAGTCACTTAACCCCCATTGTCTAGCCCTTACTGTTCTTCTGCCTTGGAACCAATACACAGTATTGATTCTAAAGCAGAAGGTGAGTGTTTAAAAACAAACAACAATGGATAAATACAAAGTAGCGCTAAAACAAAATACCCAACTCTGTATTAGAAACATGAAAAAATACATTGCCAGAATTATTTTTTAAATAATTTTAATTCCTACACAAAAATTTGGAAGCACAAGTGTTCTTGAAATCCTCCCTTTTAAACTTTTCTTTTTTGAGACATATTTATTGATATATTTTGCTTTTACATTGCCTAGATTTCTACCTGTATCACTCTCCCTTCCTCTAGCTCAACACTTGTAACAAAGACTTTTCTTTTGGTACATTGTGCTGGGTCTGGAGTCAAGATTAGGTAGGTTCAAACTGGACCTTACTAGCTGTGTGACTCTGGGCAAGTCACTTAATCTCTTGGCCTTAGTTTCCTTGACTGTAAAATGGGCATAACAGCATCTGCCTTGCAAGGTTTGTTCTAAGAGTCAAATATTTTTTTAAAGCATTTAGTATTGTGCCTGGCACATAGTGCTGTATGAATGTTTATTTCCTCTCTCCTTCCCTCATCCTGTCAGGAGAAAAAATAAAAAACACTTTTTATGCTAGGAAAAAAAGTAAGGAGTGCAACATTTTTCTAAAGGTCTATTTTTATGGAAGGGCAGCTAGATGGCTCATGAAAATGAGTCAGGAAGACTCATTTTCATGAGTTTAAATTAGAGATATTTACTAGTTGAATGTGACCTTGGGTGAGTCACTTAATCCTGTTCGCCTCAGCTTCCTCATCTGTAAAATGAGCTGGAGAAGGAGATAGCAAATTACTCCAGTATCTATGCTAAGAAAATCCTAAATGACACGTAGTCGCAAAGAATTGGACACCACTGGGAAAAGAAACAAAAGACGGAACCACTTTTGTGGAGCAGCACTGCTCCCTTGTGGCTCTGTGGGGAATTACAGCAAACATTTTTGAAGCCATGTTGGGCTTTTGCAACTATGAGCGCAAATGGCAACATATTGGGGGTCTTATTAAAGGGAATAATTAAATTATCCATATAATAATAAATTATATTTATTTTATATATATATAAAATATATTTATTATAAAAATGGGATTACATGAAATTAAGTAAAAGGTACGAGGGTGGAAGGATATTCCTTAGCCCTGTTCAAGAAGGTGGAAATATGTCTAGTCAAAAGATGTCTATGTGAAGAAGGGCAAGTGAGTGTATATGATGGACTTTTTAGACTTATTCTTTCTAGTTTGGCACAGGGACTGATGAGGCACAGTCTGGTTGAGGCCACCGGGGCGGGTGATCTGAACTATTTCCTGTTCTATTATTTGCCATTATGGCTTGCCTTGGGCTCACCTGACTTTTCGACTGGGGAAGGAGGGTCACGAATTGTCCCTTTAAGCCACTTCTCAGCTACTCCAGCCAAAGTTGCTACTTACAAAGTCAAAGCCCAGCCAGAGGAAGGAGATTTTTTAAAAAGTAATTGATAAATAAGTATGAATCAGGTATAGAATAAGTAGTTTATTCCCAGATTAACAGACTAATCAGAACATGATCCAGTAATTGGTTACTTCTAGTACAAGCAATTAGAAACTGATACTCGAGCTTCCCTGGGACATGCATGCTTTTTGAAAAGCTGTGAATTATCCAGTTGACATTTCTCTCTACTGAGAAGAACCATTCAACCAACCACCAAATGGAATCATTCTCTCCCACGCCAACTTTCCTTGTTACAAGTCTGCTCCTGCTGCTAATGCTATACCCACAACTACTTCAGTAGCTCAACGCTCTTGTCATCAGCTCAGCTAGATCTTCCAGAACCTTTCAATGTCTACCAAGTTGGTGCTAGAGAAAAGAAGAAACAAAAGGAGCAATAAGGCGGCTTTGGGTTTGTGGTACAAAAGGGGACTGGGTGATGCTTTGAGAAGCAAATACTCAGATGATCCAGGCTAGGGAAGGACCTTTCTTTTCTACTCCCACCTCCCAATTGGGTAACACCTTGTCTTCTCGAAATTTACTTCCCAGACATCCACCAGCGTTGCTTCTTTTGTAAGGTGTGGTAACCCAGACCATCAGTTTTTCCAGTTCAGCAACCAGTTTAGGTGACTCAGCCCAGAGATAGTCATGCCTAGTCAGAAGCAAGCAGAAGATATCTATTCACAGTCAAATTTTGATGAGGCCCCCTGAAGGCAAGCAAAAAATGGCAGCACATGCTCAAAGGTGGGGGGCCTTTTCCATTCGCAACATGTATAGGAGAAATGAAGGAAGAAAGATTGGATCGAAAATTGGAGATTCACTCTGGGTATACCTAGATTATATATACCTGGAGATTACACTATTATATAACAAAATAATTATATTATATAAATTAGGATTATAATATATAATAACTGGTTATAATTATTATGATAATAATCCTGACTGGAATTAGGGGGAAGGTATAATGGAGAGTTGATCAGGTCAGTAAGAGCAGGTTTAAGGTCCATCTCTGTTAAATACTGGTTGCGAGACCCCAAGCAAGTCATTTCATTTTTTTGTCCCCTCTAAGGCTAACAATTGCATGGAAATGAAGGCCAAACAAGTTGTGGTATATGATTGTAATTGAATACTATTGTTCTATAAGAAATGAAGAAGGGGACAGACAGAAAAACCTGAGAAGACTGAAATGAACTGAAGCAAAGTGAAGTGAGAAGAAAAGAACATTATACACATTAACAGCAATATTGTAATGATGATCAACTGTAAAAAAACTTGGCTACTCTAATCAATACAATGATCCAAGACAATTTCAACAGACTTATGAAGAAAAAAAAACAGTATCTACAACTAGAGAGAGAACTAATGAACTCTGAGGGTAGACCGAAGCATACTTAAAAAGAAATATCTTTACCTTGCCTCTTAGAATCATTCCTGCATGTTGGTTCCCAGGGAGAACAGTAAGGGCTAGGCAATGGAGGTTAAGTGAAATGACCAGGATCCTGCACCTAGGAAGAGTCTGAGGCCACATTTGAACCCAAGACCTCCCATCTCTAGGACTGGCTCTTAATCCATTGAACCACCTAGCTGCCCCCTTGAAGCATACTTTTTTTTCACTTTATTTTTTGTTGCTTTTTTCCCTTTTTACAACATAGCTAATATGGAAAGATGTTTTGCATGATTTCACATGTAAAATTGATATCATTTTGCTTGCCTTCTCAATAGGTGGGGGAGGAGCTAGAGGGAGGAAGAGAATTGATAACTCAAATTTTTAAAAATGTTAAAATAAATCAATTACATATGTATCCTACCATACCATAGGCAAAGCAGTTGCCTATCTGCATTGTTAGAGGGAATTTCCTCACTGAGAGTTCCCTAAGCCAATAAAAGTAGTTCAATCCAAAATCAAGTCAATGATAACAGGTAACTTTTCAGTGCTACAGTCAGCATTGATTTAAGATTGTCACCAATGACCCTCATCCTTTGTAAGATTTATGCTGGAATGTCTTGTAATGTGGGGCTAGTAATGCTATAATCTTTAAGATTTTTAATGCACTTTCCACATGCAGTCTTACTTGACCCTCACAATAACTTCATGAGATAAGTGGTATCACCTCATTTTACAAATGAAGAAATTAAATCAAAAAAGAGATTAAATGACTTGCCACATAGTCCATAAGTATCCGAGACCAGATTTGAACTCAAGGAGTCCTGACTCAAAGCCTGCGCTCTTTCCATGATACTGTTAGATACCCGGGGATAAATGGCCACAAGAGGTTCTGGGAGCTTTCAGCTCAGCTGAGATGGTCTGGTCCTACTCATCAGTTCTTCTTTTGTTCTACTTTTGGAGTCCTGACTTCTGGGAGAGACAGCCCAGAGCTGGTATAACATTTCTGTACTCCTCTGTATGTTCATAGTATTGATCCATAGCCATCTGCTGCACTGCTTGGGGGTCAGGACATGCAACACTATAAAAAATTGTACCTGAGATATGATGATACATTCCTCAAATTTGTCACAGAGCCAGGGAAGCATTTCCTATTTCTTTAAATCATCCCCATTTGACACAAATCCAAAGCTCTCTGTCACTTGCCTTTTCTCCTTTGGACAATCTGCAGCTTAACACTGTCTGTCCATTCTCAAATGAGGAATGCAAATTTAGTCAACATATTTTTTCTGGGTTTTGATAGGAACAGCATACATGGAACTATCATCTCCCTAGTCTTGGAGAATATGTCTTTTTAGCTTTTCTGCCTGCCATATTATACTATTGACTAATATTTAGTTTGAAGTCCACCAGCCTACCAGATCTTTTTCTTACTTTTTTTAAACCCTTACCTTCTGTCTTAGTATCAATTCTAATTCAGAAGGATGTCAAGGGCTAGGCAATTGGGGTTAAGTGACTTGCCCAGGGTCACACAGATAGGAAGGTTCTGAGGTAAGATTTTTAACCCAGGCCACCCTGACTCCAGGCCTGGCACTTTATTCTTTGTACTACCCAACTGCTCCCACATCTTTTTCAAGTAAATCACCAATTCGTCATACCTCCCTCAGGTCAATTTTTTAAATTACATTCAACCCAACACTAAAGCCTGTTAAGATAGTTTTAAATCCTGCCAATGTAATTTCACTATGTCCACTATTTCCCTGAACCCCCTGACTTTGTGCCTTTTGCACATTTGATAAGTGCATGGTCTATTATTCATTGATAAAAATGCTACATAGCATAGGGTCAAGGATGGTTCCCTGAGGCAGATCCCCAAGAACACATCACCGGGAACCTCCCAACAAGTTAATAGTGAGCCATCAACGACCATTCTTTGGGTCTGGCTTATTCAACTGGCTCAGATTCTCTTAGTGGTACCATCATACAATCCACCTAGGCAAGCAACTAGATGACTAGGTGACAGTGATAGAGGGCTAGACCTGGAGACTAGAAGATGTGAAGTCATTTACTAGCTGTGTGCCCTGGGCAAGTCACCTGTTTATGCCTGCCTCAACTGGGGATAATAATAGCACCTACCTTCCAGCATTGTACTGAGGAGCAAATGAAAAAATATTTGTAGAGATCTTAGCACATTCCCTGGCATAGTTGGTGATTAATAAGTGCTGATTCCCTCTCTTTTCCACAAGAATATTGTGAAGGACATTGTCAAATGCTTTGCTGAAACCTAGGCAAATGACACCATCACATAACTTTATGTATTAATAAAATTGGGGCAGCAAGGTGGTATAATGGGTAAAGCATTGGACTTGAACTCAGGAAGATATCTTCTTGAGTTCAAATTTGGCTTCAGACCCTTTGTAGCTGTGTAGCCCTAAGCAAGTCACTTTATCTTGTTTGCCTTAGTTTCCTCATTTGTAAAATGAGCTAGAAAAGAAAATGGCAAGCCACTCCAATATCTTTGCCAAGAAAATCCCAAATAGAGTCATAAAGAGTCTGAAACAACTGAACAGCAACATTAATCTAGTAAGCTTGTCAAAAAGGATATGAGGGTAGTTTGGATGTTTTGTTCTTGGGAAAGTCATGCCAGTTCTTTATAATCATTGTTTTCTCTTTTAGACATTAACTAACCTTCCCTTTAATAATACCTGCTAAAGTTTTGTTAAGAATGTCAAATGGTAGAAGGTGAGGCATTGACCCTCTGGGTGCTGGACTAGAAAACTCCTTTCAAGTGAACATCAATGCATTAATGACTACCTTTGCAGTCCAGCCAACCAGTTTTGAACTCATAACTATGATACTCTCAGCTGGCTAACATCTCCTCGTTTCCCCCATAAGAATTTCACTTGATCAAATGCTTTCTTGAAATCTAGGTATTTTTTTGTATAATATTTCCTGATACAAGGCTTTATGAACCTTGTCCAAAAAAAAAGAAATAAAGTTTGTCTAGCATGACTCATTTTGCTTTTCTGTTACTCTTGTTTTATTTTTCTCAATTACATGTAAACAGAACTTTTAAATATTTATTAAATTTTTTGAGTGCCATATTTTCTTCTTCCCCCCTCTTACCAGTCCTTGAGAAGGAAAACAATTTGATAGCAATTATACATGAGTAATTATGGAAAACATTTCCATATTAGCCACGTTGCAAAAGAAAATGCAGGCCCCCAAACCCAAGAATAATAGTTTAATAAATAGAAGAGTTTTTTTTTTTAAAGTATGCTTGAAAGCATGAGCTGTTCTTGGAAAAGCCAGACTAGTTCCTAGTGAAAACCATTTTCCTTTTTTAGATGATGTTCTCAAACTATCCTTTTAGAGAGGTATTACAGAATGTTGTCAGGAATTGAAGTCCAGTTCATTTGTCTATAGTTTCAGATTCCATTCTCCAGGGATGTTTGCCCTTCTCCATTCCTGCAAGTCCTCTCCCATTCTTTTAGTGATCACTGACAATGGCTCAGCTATCACATTTTCCAGTTCTTTCAGTGACCAAGATGTTCATTTGGACTAGGTGACTTGAACTCATCTAGGGTAATTAGGTGCTCTCTTATCAGCACCTAAGTTTAAATAGAATCTCCTTTTGTTCTCTCCTTCCAGTCCAAGGTTCATTCTCTTTGGCAGAGAAGAGAGGAACAAAATAGGAGTTGGGCAGCTCAGCCTTCTTTCTGTTATCCATCAATCAATCACTAAGTCAATAACCATATATTAAGTACCTACTGTAATGTGCCAGGTACTATGCTAGGGGCTGGGGCTACAAATACAAAGAATGAAACAATCCCTGCTTTCAAGGGATTGTTTACATTTTAAAGTGGGAGCCAAATAGGTATATAAGCAGATATAGAATATTTATACTATCTATTCTCACCATCTCATTTCCTTCAGTAGTTTTCTGATTCCTTCTTTGTTCCTTCTTTTTTCATTTAATCTAGTTTAAAAAAAATTTTCTGTCAGTATCAACTGTCCATGCTAGCCTTATGACATTCTAAGTTTTAGTGTTTCTGATACTATTCTTATAAGGCCAAACCATGAAAATGATAAATGTTGGGAGAACTTTGGAGAAAAAAGCTCATTGATGCATTGTTGGTGGAACTGTGAATTCCTCCAGTCAGTGATCCTAACCCAATAAACTGGTCACTTCCTTTGACCTAGTGTCAAAACTACTTGGCTTCTACTCCAAAAAGAGAGAGAGAGAGAGAGAGAGAGAGAGAGAGAGAGAGAGAGAGAGAGAGAGAGAGAGAGAGAGATGACCAGTACCTCTTTCTGTAGTGGTAAAGTACTAGAAACCAAAGAATTGTCCATCAATGATGAAAACATCATAGTATATTAATAAAGGGGATACTAGTATATGGAAATGACAAAAGGGACAGTTTCAGAGAAACCTGGGAAGACTTGTAGGAAATGATAAAGAGTGAAGTGAACAGAACCAGGAGAATAAATTATACAATAAGGGCACTGAAAATACAAAGAACTTCAAAAGACTTAAGAATTCTGGGGGGCAGCTGGGTGGCTCAGTGGACTGAGATCCAAGACTAGAGATGGATGTTTGTAGGTTAAAATCTGGCCTCAGACACTTCCTAGTTGACCTTGGGCAAGTCATTTAACCCCATTACCTAGCCCTTACCACTTTTTTGCCTTAGAACAAATACACAGTATTAATTCTAAGATGGAAGATAAGAGTTTTTAAAAAAGACAAGAACACTGATCATCTCAATGACCAGCCAGAATTCTAGAGGACCAATCATGCAGCCATTCTTGGTAGCTATAATTACACAGCATTTTTCCATAGCCTATATATAGTTAACAAAAGGAGGTTTAATTGGTCATAGTGAAGAAAGGACTTTCAGCTTAGAACACAGTATTGATCTAGTTGGGCAAACTAGAGTTAAGCCTCTTTCTTGCCTACTGTGGTCCACTTGTCAAACCTGTGTACCCAAGTAGGGTTCCTAATGAATTTTTGTACTCTGGTGACTAGTAATCCTCAGTTTCCTAAGGCAATTAAGTCTCAAAGGCAGTTTAAATGCTTGGGGGAGAAAACAACTTTTCTTTTTGTTTTAGAATTGGTACTGTATATATTGGTTCCATAGCAGAAGAATAGTAAGGAGTAGGCAATGGGGTTTTTTGACTTGCCCAGGGTAACATAGCTAGGAAGTGTCTGAGGTCAGATTTGAACCAAGGACCTCTTGTCTCTGGGCTTGGCTCTCAATGCACCAAGTCACCTAGTTTCCCTCGGTTTAAATACTTTTTAAGAAGAAGTAATCTAGTCTATCTGATGGGACATCGGTAGATTTTTTTTTTCTCTTACCACAGAAGGGAGAAAGATTCATTCTCATATCCTTTCTTTTGGGGCCAAGCTTGATTGCTATATTTATGGAGCATTTTCTTTCTTTCTTTCTCTTTCTTTTGTCTCCTTAGGGGACCTAGTAGTGGCATCACTGGGTCAAAGGATGTGCACTTTAGTTACTTTTTGAGAATAGACCTAGGTTCAAATCTGGCCTCAGATACTTCCTAAGTGACTTAACTCTCATTTGCCTAGCCCTTGCCCTTCTGTCTTTGAGTTGTTACTAAGAGAGAAAGTAAGAATTTTTAAAAAATGCTATGATGTGCACAGTGAATCCATCCTCTCTTTCTGGAGGGAGTTAGCATATTTTATCAGGAGTTATCTGGAAATGTGGTTAGTCCTTGTGTTCGCCAGAGTACTTAAGCCTTTTAAAGCTATTTGTGTTCACGATATTATTCTTATTATAGGAATGTTTTTTTTGGTTCTTCTCCCTTCACTCTGTATCAGTTCATACAAATTTTCTGAAGCTTCTTTGAACCCATCCACTTCAAAATTTCTTATAGTAAAATGATGTTCCATTATGTTAATATATTATCATTTATTCCAGACATTCCCCAAATAATGAACACCCTCTCAGTTTTCAATTCTTTCCCACCTTGAAAAGAACTGCTATGAATATTTTTATTTCTTTTCACAAGTATAATTTCTTAATATGTCAGGCAGGCTACCTGCCCTTCCTCCATTCCTTTACCAATTCTATTCTTCATGAATAAGACATAAACTTCCAGGTTTATATTCCAGGGATGAGAATATTCCCCCAAGACACAGTGATACCTTTCAGTCAAATTTGCCTCCTTATATTCAGATTTGTATTTACTCAGAGTTCATGCATTTGTATATATTCAACTGAAATCTTAGGTTTTATTGATGTCTCCTTTCTTGGATTTTGTTTAATTTCTAGGTATGTCTGTTGTTATTCTTTTCACACTGGAGTTACTTTCTGTGGTATCTTCCATAACTGATATAGGTAGATTGTTTTTCTTTTTCTCTTCCTTTGTATTAGATTTGCAAGACTCCATGTAGATAAATCATAACTAGCGCTTACTGATTACAGTCTATCTCTGGCCAAGAGCCACTCATTATTATATTCAAAGCCAGAGAGGCCTAGGAGAGGGAAGCATTGGAGATAACCCTAATTTTTAAACCTGGAGGCCAAGCATTTTGCATATCTAAAGTTTTTATAACACATAGTGGTGAACTGAAATAAATTATTTAGCTGATTCAGTTTTTTTAAAGACCCATAGCCTTAACTATCTAAGTCAAGGATTCTTAATTTAGGGTCTATGTGGGCAGCTAATAAATACAGTGAATAGAGTGCCAAACCTGGAGTCAAGAGGATCTGGGCTCAACTCTGACCTCAAATATTTCCTACCTTAGCATCTGTTAACTTGTTTATTAAAAACATAATTTTGATAACTATGTTTCAAAATTGGTTTCTTTTTTTCTTTTAATTCTTTTTAGAAGCAACTGTTAGTGCAGAAAGTAGAATGTTGGGCCTGAAATCAGGGAGAATCATTTTCATGAATTCAAATTTGGCCTCAGAAATTTATTAGCTATATGATCCTGAGCAAGTCACTTAGCCTTTTTATTCATCCCAGTTTCCTCAGTTGTGAAAGGGGCATAATAATATCACTTCCCTCTAATGAGATATTTGTAAAAAGCACTTAGCACAGTAAATAGATGTTACGTTGTTTTTATTCAGTCATATCTGACTGTGTCCCTATTTGGAGTTTTCTTGGCAAAGATACTAGAATGATTAGCCATTTCCTTTTACAGCTCATTTTACAGATGAGGAAACTAGGTGAACAGGTTTAAGTGGCTTGCCCATGGTCACACAGCTAATAAGTGTCAGGGACCAGCTTTGACCACAGGAAGATGAATCTTCCTGAATCCAGGCTTGGTACTCTATCCACTTCACCACCTATTTGCCTCACCTGGCTTGTAGTAGGTGCAATATTTATTTTTCTCTTCCCCCTTTTAAATTGCATATATTTGCTTTATGCATTAAAACAATCATAGAAGGAGTTCATAAGTTTCACCAAATAGCCAAAGGGTACCAATACACACACATAGGATAAGGGCTCCTGATTGGTGATAGAAGCAGCAACATGGAGTTGAAGTTGCTTGCTTACATTATCTAAGTAAGACAATCTTCCATTTAATATTGTATAGACTCAGCCTCGGTGAAATAGAGCTCTGTCTCAGTGTTCTGAGCTATGTATTATCAGTATATAAGGAACAAAACTCATTTCAATCTCTTCATGTTATTGGAAAAGATGAATTCTCTCTATTATCTTAAATTAAGTCTTTAGTTTCATACTCGGGTTCCTTTTTTTTTTCAATGCCTCCCTTTAGATGCAGTTTTCTCCAAGGTAATATAACACTCCAGTGCTTGGAAAATCACCTCCTGTATATTTTATAGGCTTGACTGGAAAGTTCAGTGAATTATCTCTGCAAAACCATAATGATTCCCTGCTTGTTAGGGAGCCGAAAACGATTGATTGTTGTTTCTCCCTCAGGAGACATTTCTCGTCTCTGCCAGACATGCATTACAAGGTTTGGTTTTGGTCCCTGCTCCCTAAGGACTCAAACAACCACAAAATGTTGTTTCCTTCTTTGATCCAGGAAATAAAGTTGGGTCTATCTGGTTAGTTTTGTAGGCCAAATTTGGAGTTGGGTTTCCCAATTGTTCCATGTTATTCCTTGAAATATTATCCCAACTAGATCTTGCCTCGTAGGTCTTGGCCACTGGTATAACTATGGTCTAGAACAATGGTTTTAATCTTGAAAAGAAATGGGAACTACTTACTATACACCCTGTTTTCAAATTGACTTAGAAAACCCTAAGCCTAGCCCTAACCTCAACCCTAAACCCTAACCCTAACCCTAAATTGCCTTTATCTATGTTTTAACATTATCTATGTTTTAATGAGGCAACTAGGTGATACAGTAGATAGAATGCTGAACTTGGAGTCAGAAAGACTTGAACTTAATCCAGCCTCAGATACAAATGTATGACGCGGGGCAAGTCACTTAACCTTGTTTGCCTCAGTTTTCTTATATATAAAAAGTTGAAGAAGGAAATGGCAAACCACATCTATGCTAAGAAAATCCCAAATGGGGTCATGAAGAGTTGGACACAACTCAACAATAGTTCTATTGTATTTTCATTGATTGTGTTAAATATTTTCTAGTTACAGTTTTCTCTGGTTCAGGTACTAAGGGACATATTTTTGACATATCTGGACTATAAATCCAGTTGACTAGGGAAATTCATAAATATGTAAGTGTTAAAAATTAAGGTTGGACTAAATATAAGAGTCACCAAAATTAATATATCTCAAGTCAAATTACTTTTTATTTAGCATATAAAATTTAGCAGCTTTATTTACAAAACAGAGAGAGAGAGAGAGAGAGAGAGAGAGAGAGAGTAAATAGAGAAATGTGAAAGAGGGTAAAGCAAGCAGCCTAGATCATCACCCTAAAGTTTCTCTGGTGCCTGGCTCAACTCAGGTTGGGCTAATTAATCAGAGTGCCAGTCGGAGGGCCATTTATTTAGCCAGAGTACCCGGTAGTAAATAACCATACAGCCTCTCCAAGATAGGGAGGCCTCTCTGGAAACTAATCTCTCCAGAAGCCAGGAAAGGAGTCAACCTTTTTCACTCACCCAAGTTGTAGTCCAAAGGGAAAATCCAAGAGCAATCTAACCAGAAGCAGTCCGGGGTCCCAACCTGGAGCTCCTCCAAGGCCAAGTTCAAAGGAGAAAAGTGTGTTTGGACAGGAAGTTTAGGGTTTTTATAGTGCTTTTTCTATGTCCCTTCTTGTCCCTTCCTCCACTTTACAGGGACAAATTGCTATCTATAACTTTGCTTAGGACTGCCCAGGGGGGCAGACAGTCGTTTCTGAATTGTCACCCACTTTAGCACGTGGGTTGAAGGCCTCTCCCACTTAGGCATTAAGTAAGGTGAATAGCTTCTGGTGATTAAATTTAAAGGTAGGCAAGGGGAGAGTTAATCTCATCTTCACAAATATCAATAATAGCTCAGTTTATACATGTAACAAGTATCACCGCTCTACCTTTTTATCTCTATAAATTTACACCTTTCTATAACCAGCCAGGATCCAAGATTTAAACATCACTGCCTTAAGGATGCTTGGACAGAGGGCAGGAACAGAGACATTGCCTGTACACCTCCCTTTTGGTCCCCAGTCCCCCAAAAACATCCTTCTCCTCCTAACATCCCCTTCCATCTCTCACAAGACCAAGACAATTTTTCAATATCAAAGTTTGCTGTGAGCCCTGGAGCATACTGACATAAGAACTGAAGAGTGGAGACCACCTACTAACTCACAGGACTCAATGACCACTAACTTGACAATCAAGTAGGACCAGGAATTCATTATTTGTTCTGCCCATGTTTGGGTGCTACCAATTTTCTACATTTTGCTCAGGAACTAATAATTAAATCAAGATCATCATTGCTAATGTGAACGATGTCATAAATCATCTTCCCAGTGGCTCTACTCAGAAAC
This sequence comes from Monodelphis domestica, assembly GCF_027887165.1. Classification (NCBI taxonomy): domain Eukaryota; kingdom Metazoa; phylum Chordata; class Mammalia; order Didelphimorphia; family Didelphidae; genus Monodelphis; species Monodelphis domestica. The sequence goes on from NC_077227.1 coordinate 156,434,063, forward strand.
CTTCTGCCTAGACAGATCCCTTTTGATTTTGTATTATAGCCCCAGAGGCCAATGACCTCTTCTTTGATCACCATTTCCCACTCCCTCATACCAACTGTATCAGTCCCACCTCTCTCCTATATCTATCTTTCTCCCACATTTTCTGGAATTCCTGTTCTATGGTTAATAAACTTGCCCTTATACCTCTATACTTCTCCTTCTGGAAATCAATTCATGTATTTTTATATTTCATTTTCCATATGTAATTTTTTTTCTCCCCATTTCCCCCACCCCCACTTCTCCAATTGTTATTTAGTCATGTCCTACTCTTCATGACCCCATTTGGAGTTTTCTTGGCAAAGATAATGGAATGGTTTGCCATTTCCATCTCCAGCTCATTTTACAAATGAGAAAACTGAGGCAAACAGAATTAAGTGATTTGCCCACAAATTCACAAGTTAGTGTCTGAGACCAGATTCGAATTCAAGAAGATGAGTCTTCCTGACTCCAAGCTCCTTGAAGTTCCTCAAGGGCAGACACTTAGTTTTGTTTTTGTGTCCTCAGCCTGTCACACAGTAAGTTGCTGAATTGAAACTTTTTAGAGATTCTAAGGTCTAGGAAATCTTTCACAGAGGGAGAAGGAACAAAATCATCCAGACACAATATCAGTAATGACATTGCATCCACTCTCTAGGTCAGAGAGAGAACTGCTAGATATCCCTGCCCTATGAGCCAAGGGCCACTATCTATATGTTATAACATCCTCTTTTCACCTTTTCTTTGACCTTTTGACCTGAATGTTCAAGAGCAGAGACAGAGGGAAACTTCAGAGATGAACAGGAAACAGATGGAAAGACATATATACCACGATCAGTGCCCGCCCAAAGACCCTGAACCATAAGGACTGTTTCTGAGCTTGGAGTACAGACTACAATTTAGAGGAAGTCATGAGGAAAAAAGATGCAGAATTGCTGAGAATAACAGCTAGTATGAAACCTGCCTGGTGACCTGAGGAAGCTAATTTCCCTTGTAATCAAAGATTATTAAAGGGGAGTTGCCCACCTCTTCCATCCACTCCTTTTCTTAAGAAAAGATTAAATAAAACTTGAATAATATTAGTAAATATGAACATTTCCACACAGGAAGCTGAAAAAGAGGATTATATATAAAATTGTGAATTTCTATTCAGTATAGCTTATTTTAAAGTACATATTATAATATTACATAACATGTATATATGTATATATATAATTTTACATAGTAGTACTAACTCCATCCTGCTCTTCCAGATCTCTTTTTGAATTTCCTTCTGTATTTTTCCATTTATTTAAAAATTTTCCATTGACACTTTCATCTTCATTTTTTATAACTAGTTCCCCTCTTCACCTCAACTTGTCCTCCCCCCCAATAAAAGTCCTTCCTTATAACAAATATAACCAAGCAAAACAAATTGATACTTTGCTTGTGTCTGAAATTGTATGACTTTTTCCTGCATCAACAATCTATTTCATCTCTGCTAAGAGATGGAAAGCAGTCTTCATTATTGGTCTTCTGTAACTAAGAGAGATTGGTCATTTCACTAATAAGAATTCTTAAGTATTTCACAGTTGTTTTTCTTTACAGTGCTGAAGTCCTATGAAATGTTTTCCTAATTCTCCTTTTATTTTGCATCCGTTCATATAAATCTCCTCAGATTTGTCTGAAACTTTTCATTTCATACAATGTCACAATATTCTGTTACATTCATACATGGTCACCCATTTTGTGTCTAGTTCTTCTCTACCACAAAATGTTTTAACTATTTTTGGACATACAGGTCTTTCTGTGTCTTTGATTTTTTTATGGGGGTGGGGTAGGGAAGTATATGCCTAGTAATGGAATTAAAGGGTTGAGATATCAATTTCAAATTATTTTCCAGAATATTTGAACCAATTCATAAGTCAACCGTGCATTAATGTATTCATCCTCTCACAACCTCTACAATGTCATTTTCCTCTTTTGATATCTTTGCCAATCTGATAGGTATGAAGTAATTATTTTAACTTGAATTTCTTTCTTTCTTTCTTTCTTCCTTCCTTCCTTCCTTCCTTCCTTCCTTCCTTCCTTCCTTCCTTCCTTCCTTCCTTCCTCCCTTCCTTCCTCCCTTCCTTCCTTCCTTCCTTCCTTCCTTCCTTCCTTCTTTCTTTCTTTCTTTCTTTCTTTCTTTCTTTCTTTCTTTCTTTCTTTCTTTCTTTCTTTCTTTCTTTCTTTCTTTCTTTCTTTCTTTCTTTCTTTCTTTCTTTCTTTCTTTCTTTCTTTCTTTCTTTCTTTCTTTCTTTCTTTCTTTCTTTCTTTCTTTCTTTCTTTCTTTCTTTCTTTCTCCCCCACCCAAGTTAATAGATTTTTACTTATAATATACTTTTTTTTCTTGAGATATGCTAGGTCATCTCCTTTGATTATTTATCGATAGGGAAATGAGTTTTTCCATATATATATATATATATATATATACATATATATATATATATATTTGTTTCCCTGTATATCTTGGTTTTCAGGCTTTTTATCAGAGAAATTTTTTTTGAAAATTTTTCTAATTCTAACTACATTTTTTATTAAAAAAAACTTTAAATTTATATAATCAAAATTGTTCATTTTCTTTCAATTAACTTAAATACCGTTATCTTCCATCTTAGAATCAAACCTAGGTATTGATTCCAAGGCAGAAGAGTGATAAGGGCTAGGCAATGAGGGTTAAATAACTTGCCCAGGGTTACACAGCTAGAAATTGATTTGAATCAATTTAATCAGGATAAATTGGAGTGAGTGAATCAACAGAGAGAAGGCACTAGTAGTATTAAGGAGAAGTAGGAAAAGCTTCTAGAAGAAAGAGATTTTGACTGAGAGAAGAAAAAAGCCAGGGGAGCCAGGAGGTAGAGATGAGGAGGGAGAATTCTGGGCAGGGGGAACAGTCAAGAAAAATGCCCTAAACCGAGAAATGGAGCATTTTTTGGAGGAATAGCAAAGAGGTCAATGTTGTAGTTCAGACTAAGTTAGGGAGGGAGCTAGGACACAAAGAGCTTTGAATGTCAATTACAGAGTTTTCTATTTTTATCCTAAAGGTGTTAGGGAATGTATTAAATAGGAATGTGGGGGCATCTAGGTGGCTTAGTGTATAGAGAGCCAGGTCTGGAGATGGGACCCTGGGTTTAAATCTGACCCCAGACATTTCCTACTGTGTGACCCTGGGCAAGTCATTTAGCTCTCATTGCATACAGCCCTTTACTGCTCTTCTGCTTTGGAACTGACATAGTATTGATTCTAAGACAGAAGGTGAGGGTTTACAAAAAATGGGAAGGTGACATCAGGCTTATTGCTTTAGAAAGATTATTTTGGCAGAGGAATAGAGGATGAAATAGATCGGGAAGAGACTTGAGGCAAGCAGAACCCCCAATTAGTTAACATTTATAGATAGTATTTTAAGGCTTACAAGGCACTTTACATACATTTTATCATTTGATCCTCACAGCAACCCCTCTGAGGTAGGTGATATTATTATCTATATTTTGTTGTTGTTGTTCAGTTATGTCCAACTCTTTATGACCCCATTTGGGGTTTTCTTGGCAAAGATACTGGAGTGGTTTGCCATTTCCTTCTCCACTTTATTTTACAGATAAAGAAAATAAGGTAAATGGGGTAAAGCGAATTGCCCAGGATCCCACAGCTAGTAAGTGTCTAAGGCCAAATTTAAATTCAAATCAATGAGTCTTTCTGACTCTATCCACTGGGCTACCTAGCTGAAAACTGAAGATAAGTGAGGTTAAATAAATTGTTCAGGGTTATACAGATATCAAACAATTGAGACAGGATTTGAACTCAAATCTTCCTGACTTTAAGTCCAATGCTCTATCCCCTATACCACCTATTTTTCTAAGATAAAAGAAAATAGTCAATTTCTGGTTTCTTACAATGAGTTTTTCTAGTTTGGTTGGGTAAATCATACAACAGTTATTATCCTCATTTTATACCTGAGGAAACTGAGGCTCAGAAAATTAGCCAAAATAACAAGACTAGTAAGTGGTAGAATTGGGACTCAACTCTTAAATCTTCTGATTTTTCAATTCAGTCGGCTACATGGACACTGTAGCATAGCCATATGAGCATCAGTAGTATTGGGAAGATGCTGTATAAATAACAATAAACACCTGGCTCATTCCCCCCTTTATACAATCTATAGAATTCTAGCAGACAGGCTCTCACTTGAATCAATTAACTAATTAACCTGCTCTGGAGTATAGTATATAATTTGGTCATCATGGAAATCTGTCATCAAGTTCCCAGTTAAGTGGTTTTCTCAGAAGGTATTCAGTACTCATCTAGTGAATTTCCCCGACGATTGCAATATTTTTACTGCTCACTAGAGGACACTCTTATATTAATCCCCTTTCCTAGCGTAAACTTGTGCAACTCCCAACTCCTGATTGTTAGTTGGGGATTCAAAAGAGACATAGATTTATTTGAATATTACAGTAATAGAAAATCTCTCCTCTTTGCTGTTTACCTTCCAACTCACATTTGAGAAACCTCTCTCTTAATAGCTAACTTCTTTCCCAGACTTAAATGACTGACTTTTTAAAAGGTCAAATGATTTATTCAGACAGTAATAGAAATAATTGTTTAAAGGAGTGACTCTTGGAAGTTTACTTGGGCATAAGTCTACTCTAGCATCTGAGAGGAATGGCTATTCTGATTCAGAGTTCTGAGATTGTATGTGCTCTTTTGAACATGACATGCTGTTGAATATTGGAATAAATCAAAACTATTACAGTAGGTTTCAGTGACTTATAATATGAAGAACTGAAGAATTTGAAAACTGTTAGGAAGAAACAGAACTCTTCTATGATTATGAAACTGATTTACTTAACCATAGACAGAAGATGAGAATATAGTTACTAATCCTAAACTAGGGTAGGTTTGTTCACAAAAAAGACCCAAAGCCTGGATCTACATATAAGAATGAAAAGGGCAGATTTACGAACTGCATCAGATAAGCTTGAGGCTAGAAGTGATGGATATTAGAGTTGCCCTTAAGAAGTTGGTTGAGCTGAGCAGAAGAATCAGAAAAGTCTTTCAGTGAATTGATTAGTTAAGCACTGTGAATCAATTTAGCATAGCTATGCAAATTTCTATTCCACACAGTTGTGTTCATCAAAGAATTCTTATGGACAGTTCCTGAGACGGAAAGGGGAAACTTAAATTTAACATTCCAGAGTTGTACTAACCCTAGTTGATGGGTTTCTTTCTCACTGACATTTTCTTTCTTAGTTTCCTGTAAGTGTGCATCAATCCTCCCCCACAAATACTGAGTGAATTGTTGCAGGAATATGACCCAGTTTTTTGTATGAATTGTGATATATTTATTAGTCATACATTGGTATTAGTATATGAGAATGTTGTTATTTTTAAATTTTATTTTGTTTTATTGCCAAATAAATGGTTATGTTTAATATCTAAACATGTCAATTTGTGCGTAGAAATGTACCATTTGGGACTGAAAAGTTTAAATGGTAAGAAGGAAGGCATCTTCCCCACAAAGCAAAACCTCAAGACCCTAATAAAGCATGAATATGATCATGTGGTGGTTGTTTGCTGTGAACCTGAACTGTCAAGTTGAAGGCAACTTAGACTGAGTGAACCATCCCCAGAGAAAGATTAAGGGAAGAGCTCATGGATTTGTTACTTGACATGATATGCTCAGTGAGTTATTGGAGAAAGTAGGGGAAATGCTGGGAGATGAGGATAATTTTCCCTATAGCTGGGAGTTTCTGAGCAGCTGGAATTATAATTAGTCCTGACTTCTAGCCAGGTATTGCTCCATGCCTCCATTACAATGTTCCAATAGCCAATCACTGTCATTCTGTCCAGCTGAATTGCAATGGTGGCACGGACAGAGACCACAACCATGAGCTGCAAGCAGTTCTTTGCCCCTTCTCCATAAATTGCTGCTATTAAGATTAAAATTTAGGCCAAAGTGTGGCAGGTAAAAATTAGTTTCTCTGTCAAGGAGTATTATTTTTTATGAGGTTTATTAAAGCTTAAGAATTTAAGAAAGTACAAGTAAGAAAACATATGTCTAGGAGGGCTGAGAGGCCCATTCAACTTCACTTACATCACGAGAGACGAGTCTGCTTGGAAGCAGAAGCAGGAAGACCAAGAACTACAGGCAGAGACTCTTTAAATAATAATTTGTTCTCGGCCCAGGTGAGAATTCAGGTAAGGTTACAAGGCATCCTGGGAACTAGAGCAAGGACTTCTGGGGATTGAAGTCCTAAGTTCAAATCTCCATTTTTACACTGCTGATCTCAGAATCCTGTGCTCTGAGGCAAGGTCTTTGGCCTAAGTTAGGAAAAGAGGCAATGGAGTTATCATCATTATATCTAAATACAGAAGGCCCATACATTTTCACCCCTCTCCTAGGTCATATCTTGTCACATGGAAGGCAGCAAACAGAAGTGGCACCAGCTGGAATTCATGTGAATGTTTCTACATGGTGTGGTCCCTCTCATTAGATATTATATATAGGCTTAACTGACAAGTAATGGAGTGATAGTTCATAGACAGAAGCTGGTCCCTCTTCCCCTCAGAAAGGCCACATAATACTCTGGAAGCAGAGAGAGAAAAAATACGTGAATATGTTGGAGGGGGTGGGTAATGGAAGCATGAAAAAAGAAAGGGGATATGGAGAGTATTACAAATGCAAGGGTTGGGGAGGAGTCTTACTTGAGTGGCTCTGGGCAAGTCACATAATCTTCCTGAGCCATAGTTTATATCTCTGTAAAATGAGGTTAGAGCAGATGACTTCTGAGGTTTCCTTCTAGTTCAAAATCTATGGTTCTATGTTGTGAGGATCACTGAGTGGAAAATTATTGGTCTCCTTTGCTTGCCTATCATCCATGTTCTACTTATGTTCAATGGTGCTACTTTAGGATCTCTTCTCTATACCTTCTCTTAAGGATCTCACCTACTCCTGTGGGTTCACCTACCATCTCTATGTCTATGATTCTCAGGTCTATACATCCACCTACCTATTGTTCATTTCCAACTAGATATCCTATAGGGATCTCCAAGTTAACATGGCCAAGACATGAGGCAACTAGCTGGTACAGTGCCTATAGTACTACTATGCTTGATGATGTCAGGAAGATCTGAGTTTGAATCCTACTTCAGAAACTTGCTAGCTATGTGACTGTTAAATCACTTAACCTCCATTAGCCTTAATTTCTGTATCTGTAGGATGACACTTCCTAAGATTATGGTGAGGATCAAATGAAATAACAAATAGAAAGTGCTTTGCAAACCTTAATGTGATACATAAATGCTATCTTTTATTATTAAAACAGAATGATGGGGCAGCTAGGTGGCTCAGTGGAAAGAGAGACAGCCATAGATATAGGTCCTGAGTTCCAATCTGTGAATTCTAAAACTACTCCACCCTACTCAGACCATACTATAGACGATTTGATTTAGCTATCTCCTGATTGTAACAATGAAGACACTCTCTTTAACAGAATCAGGAATGTCTTGTAGTACTTTATATTACTCCACCCTGCTTAGACATACTTTAGGGAAAGATAAAGTTGTAATCTCCTAATTGAACAATGAAGGTACTTAGTTCTCACCTTATAGTGAAGCTAGAACTTTAAGCTAAGTTTATTTTTAGATCTAATACAAAAAGGTGTTAAGTAACTATAAAGGTTAAATTAATCACGAAAAGGTCAAGTAACTCACAAAAGGTGAACTTAACAAAGAAGTGTTAACTCAAAAATCTAATCAAAGAAGGTGAGAACTAGAAGTATGGGCAGTCCTGGAGAAAGCCTTTGATGCAATTGGTAGATGTGAAAATTTAGAGGAGGAGACAGAAGGGTGAAAAGGTCTATATGAGCAGCCTGGGTGTCAGTTCAAGTGTGGAACTCAGCCTGGAGGAGCTCACTCAGACAGCTTCCTTGAGACGTCTCCTGGTGAGTGACAAGACTGACTTCCTTTTCCCTTGGGCTCTGGGAGGCCCCTTTGGCCAAGGCCTTTAACTCCTGCCTGGCTCAGCCTGAGCCAGAGCAGTTTAAATTAACTCTTTTTCCTCTCCCTTTCTCTTCTCCTTAAATTCCTTCCCTCTATATTAATTAAATTACCATAAATTTCCAGACTGACTTGGGAATTTTATTTGGCAACCATTTAAATCTAGATTTAAAGTCACAACTCTAAATACATCTTTACAAATCTAGCCTCAGACACTCTGGGCAAGTCACTTAACCCCAATGAACCAAGAGATTCTAAGAGAGAAGGTAAGAGTTAAAAAAAACCAAACAAACACCAGAATGCCTTATCTTTCCTCTCACACTATTTTCTCTTCCAAACTCATTAAGTCTATGGAATTAAGATGGAACGACCATCTTTCCAGTCATACAGATTTGAAACTTAAAAGTCATTCAGTCAATAAACATTTATTAACTGCACCCTTCCTATGTTCCAGGTACTGTGCTAAATGTGGAAGGTTCAAAGAAGGGCTAAAATACTGTACTTGCCTTCCAGGAACTCATATCCTAAAAGAGGAGTCAACGTGTAAATAACTATAACTAGTTATATGTGTGTATATATACAAATGCAACACATATAACATATATATATATATATATATATATATATATATATATATATATAGTATTATCGACACTGTACCCTTCTATCTCGACACACATATACCTACTACGTACAGAACAGATGGGAAGATAGATGAAAGTAGAAAATAGAAGATCAAATCGAGAGGTGACTGGGAGAATCCTCCTGTAGAAGTTAGGATTTGAGCTGGGTCTTAAAAGAAATCAAAGGCTGAGTTGAGGGACACCCAGTACAAAGAGACAGAATTGAGAGTTATCTTCCACTCTTAACTTTCACTCATGCCATTTGATTTTCTACTCTTTATCTTTTGTATTTCTTTATATATCTTGTGTCTTTCCTTTTTTTTGTACTCATAGAACAGGTTCTCCAACCTCTGATGCTCACCTGACACCCAGCTCTCACTTGTGGCTCCCAATAGCTGCTAGCATGTGGCAGCAGCCACACCCCGGGCAACAACTCTGACAGGGGCTAAACCTTGTGAGGGTAGCCATCGTGTCGTCGACCCCTGGTGAACTAGGGCTTTGCTCACCCAGCATGTGAAGACTGCTTCGGCCTAACAGATGGAAGAAACCAATAAGAAGGTTCAACGGCTGAGAGGGCGACGCAGCAAAGCACTGTGGAGTGCTTAGGGCGTGTTGGAGCACAAAAGACAACACGGCCATCCAATGCAGCTGAGGAAGTCTCCAGGTGTAACAATTTTTCATGCCAATGGACCCAGGCTTCCAACGCTGAGAGAGTGGGACTCTCTCTGTGCATCGACTTGTCCACTTAAATCTCCTTCACACACAAGTGTTTTAGTGCACACTCATCTACATCACAGATGAAAGCGCACAAAGACAATTGTCATCCTTGGTTATTGAGAGACTACTACTACTAAACTATACTCATAGAACCACCATCTTAGTTCAGGTCATCACCACCTCTTCCCTGAATATATTAATGAATGAGTCTCTGAATTGGTCCCCTCCAGCCTTTCTTTCCATTTCACATTTCTTGCACAGTCCAAATGAATATTTCTCATGCACAGGATTGACAGTGTCATTTGCCACCAGAAACTTAAACATTCCTTTTTGCCTATTTTAAAAACTCAGAGAGTCTTAGTTGTTGCTCAGGCCTTCCTTCTAAGGAGAAATTTTGAATTTATTTTGCATATATTTATCTGTCTCTTTCTATAGTATATTTTGTGTTTATCTGTGTTCAGGTTGTTTCTGTCTAGGAGAATGTAAACTCTTTCAGAACCGGAACAATTTATACAATGACTTAAACACTGTAAATATAGATAGTTTTGAAATACTTAAGAATTATGTTGGCATGACTAACCAAGAAGACCATGATGAAATGTCTTCCATCTCCTCATGGGCTAGAGGTGCAAGAAGAAGGCAATACATTTTGCAGTGCTGCCAATGTGTGAATTATTATATGTGCTTATTTGTCCAAGGGAAGTTTTGTTTTTATTTTTGGCAATGGGGGGACCATTATTAGCAAAAGTGGGGGTGGGGAAGTGATGATGATGCCAAAAAAGAGAAAAAAATGATAAAGGCTAATAAAGCATTAAAAATTCAAAGAAGAGAATAAAAGGCGATTCAAAGGGAAATATAGTCGGAACAGCTTTGTAATTAGCATGTTTAACTTATTCCTTAAGTCGTGGTTTCATGTACAATCCGCTTTTTCTATTTTTCTTTGTGTACTGAACGGTTCATATTGATGTTTGTCAGGTTCCAAATTGCAACACATTTAAAAAATAATATTTAAAAAGAATATAAACTCCTTGAGACTGCCTTAGGTATGTTACATCTCTGCACCTAGCACAAGACCTACTAAGTGCCAGAATGGAGAGCTTAATCAGTTATTGGTGAATGAATGAATGATATCTACGACCAAGTAAGGTTATAATAGGAGAAAGCTGATCCTATGAAGGGGTACCTTGGAAAAAAATGTTACACTGCAGGTTCCACCGAGATTTGAACTCGGATCGCTGGATTCAGAGTCCAGAGTGCTAACCATTACACCATGGAACCGCCATACTTCAGCTGCCGCCCAAAGCTCTCTTATCTTTAGCTAGCCCCGCCCCTACTAAGGGACCCACCCATTTCCCACCCTACCCCTGCGAGGTCTCCCGGAACCCTAGAGTGCCGACTGTCAGAGGGGCAAGTGGGGCGGGTACGTGTGCTTGCAGGAGTAACCCGCTTCAATTTCACTTCAGCGCTTTCTGGATGGTGGGTAAGGGAAACATTCCTCCTCCCGACCTGGCATGCTGGCGCTCAAGCTCGCGCCCGCCCGGGCTAGACCAAGAATGGAACGGGCGAGCGCGCGTGCGAGAGGGTCCAGGCCGGCGAGGGTAGGGGCGGGAGAACGACTCGGAACCCCTGTCAGGTGGAGTCCGGCCTCCCGGAAGCACTTCCCAAGAAGGAGAGAGGGCGGACCTTGCCGGCGGAAGTGGCGCAGCGTCAGGGAGGGGCGCGTTACCCTCGTCCGGCTTCTTAGGCTCTGCGGCGGCTCCGGCTCCGGCTCCCCCTGAAGTGACGCCCCCCCCTTCCCCGCCCGACTGCTGCTCCGGCCCCTCAGCCCCCAGTGACGCGCCATGGGCACCCGAGACGACGAGTACGACTATCTCTTTAAAGGTGAGACCGCGACCTCACCGCCCCTCCCCCCTCCAGCCGGCCGGCCGGCCAGCTTCCCCTGGGGGCGGGGGTCGGAGCAGTCCAGCCTGGGTCCTGAGAGGCAGTTCTCCGGGCCCAGAGGCCCGTCACCTCCTCCTCCTTCTTCTGCCTCGACGGCCAGCTACCCCTCTAGGTGTGTCCCCCCGCCCTAGCTTGGCCTCGGTCCTTCTTCTTGGGCCTAGCTCTTTTCTCCCTTCTGGCCCAGTGGCCTTCCCTCTTCGGCTTCTTCTCTTCTGGAACCGATCATTTCTTCCTCTTGAAGCCGTCCCTGCCCCTCCATCTAGGAACCGACCGCACCTCTCTGCTTTCCCTGACCTGACTTGTGAACGTGCCCTCTCCCCCACCCCCCGTTTAGAATGGGACCCTGACGTTGGCAGGGGTCTTAAGAGGAGTGTTTTGTAGCCTTGGCGCTTAATTTGTCACAGTGCTTGACATATAGTAGATGCTATAAAGACTTGCAGGTTTGGAGGCAGAAGGAAACATGTCACCCCTTTCTTCCCCCAAAGAAAAAGAACACCACACACACACACGTTGTAGACCCGGGAGATTTGCATGATTTCTTGTCTCTCCCCTGTGCTCCTTGACCGCTCCCTCTCCGGGGCAGGGCAGGGCTGGGGAGGGGAAGGGAGGGTGGCCTTCTGACTCCGCTTGTGGGAAGGGGTTGCGGATGGGTGGGGGTTGTTCACCTTGTCAGACCTGAAGGCCCAGTTGTTGAGCAGGAAAGATTCTGTGCTGCACAAACACTGGCCTGTTATATCGCTATGGTCTGGTTGTTTCCTGCTGCAAAATCGGGAGGACTCAACCTTGCCCTGTTTAGAGGGTGTGAAAGGAAGGCTTCTGAGAGCACCCTGTGACGGTATTGAGTACTCATTTGGCCATATAGGAAATCTCTTTTTACGATGGATAAGTGCATAGTTCTCATAGGTAAAACAAATCTTGGAGGGATTAGGAAACTGCTGAATGTATTTTTGCCCAGAAATAGAATCCTTATAGTTCTTGATAAACAAAAATGAAGGGTATTGCCTTTATAGTGAGAGATTATTGAATTGTCCAATGAATGATTTTGCAGCCTCTCTTGGTTGTCTTTCTGCACCTGAATTAGGAGGGCAGCCAGTTGGAAGGTGCTGAACTCAGATTATTACTAGGGAAGGAGAAACATTGATACTAAAGCATTTCTGTTGAGGATGGAGTTTTTAAAAGGATGTTAGGGCAGATTGACTATTTCTAGCTTTGCTATTGGTGTTTAGAGTTCATGCTTAATGCTGCAGGAAATATTACTCTGCAAATCATCCAGTAGTTATCTGCTAATGAACTCATTTCCTCTTTTTGCCAGGGAGTCCTTTCCCAGTAAATGATTCAGCTTCAGGTTTTGGACACCTAGTTTGCATATAGTTTACTTTCTTTTTTTTTTCTTTAATGTGTTTGTAGAGATTTGGGCAAAAGGGGTATTTTAGAAGTCACAAATGGAAACTTTGGATTTGTGTTGTCAGCCTGCAGTTCATTGAAAAAATATTTAAAATGAAAAGACTTTCAGATTCTTTAAGGAAGATATTAATTTATGTAAAGTGAAACTTTAAGTACTTTATTTAGGATGAGTACTTTAGTAATATACTTTCCAAAATATAAAATAAAAACTTGATCTTAATGTTCTAAAAGCCTCCTCTTCCAGCAAGAAAACTTCCTACATTCCTACTTTCAGAAAAATATCTGCCTTTAAGTTTTTGAACACAAATGTTGGTCACAATGATTAGGAAGGGAAGCTTACCTTTACTTTCTTTGGTTTTATAGTTTATGTTCAATAGTCATGTTCAACACAATGAACTTGTTTCATTTTTTAAAGTTTTTTAAAAATGGCCTAAGAAAATTAAAGCAAAAATGTAGCTTCCTTAGTGTTGCCTTTTTTTTACTTAAACTTTAGTTTTTTAAAACTTATTATAGGCATCAGGATACTAAAAAATATTTTAATGCTATGTTAAATTTTACAAGTTAATTTGCTAGTTTTAAACTTTTAATAATTTCATAAAACAAATGAAGAAGTCCAAATATTATTTAAGGAAGGGAATTTTAAAATTCCTACTGAGAAAAGCATTTCTACTTGAACTAAAATTTTAGATTGCCCTAAATGCATTTAGCTTTGGGGATTATTTAGCCAAACTAGGAATGGCAGAATTACCATATTAAAGTGAGGAGGTACCCCTGTTGGCTTGTGTTCTAATATTAATTACATCACTCACATGAGGTGTGGCCATTACTAGGTAGAAGGTAGCTCTTTGCTGGCTGACTAATTTGGTTTGGGGAAGGAGCTGAAAACTTACACCTATATCTAGTTAGAAAAGGCAGGATTAGTTTTAATATTACATTAGAGTGTATATGTCTAAAGGAGAGTACAGACAGAAATCGCTTTAAGTTTTTAGGGGATGGCCTCACCTGCTCTTGCCCTGCTAGACCGTGAATGAATAACTATTATAGAATGTGGAGGTACTATTAGAAGCTCTGAGGATAAAGATTACTTCTGCCTTCAGGAAATCCTCTCGAGGCCATTGTGATTGTGAAGGATTGTTTGAAAGGAGTTAGGTAGAACTGTAGGGCAGGGTGAGCATTCCAAGTAGAGGTTATGACTTTAACTTTGTTTAGGCCTTTGCTGGGTTTGACCTTGATGTTCTCTTTTGTTACTTATTAAATGCTAGTTCAACTAGTATTTGAGCACCTAATGTTTACTAGGCACTGGAATAAATAACTAAATAAAAAAGTAGAAATCTGATCATGTTCCCTTACTCAAGAAACTTCTGTGGCTCCACATTACTTTTAGATAAAATACCAAGTACATTTAAAGACCTTCACAATTTGGCTCCAGCCTAATTTCTTGGCTGATTATTATTACACATTAGTCTCCCTTATGCACTCAGTGTTTTCATCAAGCTGGCTACTTTCTCTCCCCCTCTCATACTATTTCCTGCCTTTGTGTCCTTTTTTTTTTTTTGGTGGCAGTATTGCAGGGAGGGGCATACTTGGAAGGCTCCCTTTTCTTTCAATGACTCTTGGTACCCTGAGCTTCCCCTAAGGTTCCCTTTAAGTTTGGGTTCAATCTCCTTTAGGTGATCTTCTCTAATTTCCCCACTTAATGCATACCCCCCTCCTCCCCACTCCCATTACTGTATATTTATTTAGTATATATGCTATATTTACTTATCTGTGAACTTCTATCCTTTCCACAGTAGAACATAAAATCCTAAGCATGTTATTGTCACACTTGCATTCATATCCTCATGTGTAGCAGTCAGTAAACATTTATTAAATACCTACTATGTGTCAAACACTCTGCTAAGTGCCAGGGAGACAAATGTGGAAAAAATAAAGACAGTATCTTCCCTTAAGGAATTTACTCTCTAATGGGAGAAAACTTACACAAAAATAAGCTGAAAAGGGTGGGATTAGAGGTGGTTGCTGGCAAGGGTGAAGTCCAAAGGAATTAATAAGCAAGATAAGAAATGAAAGGATAGCTGACCCCCAGCAACACTAGCAAAGTGCCTGCCACATAGTAGGTCCTTAAGAAATGCTTATTGATTTCTTGAAAAGATTACTTTCTCTTCCCTTTAAGGAAATTATATCTCATTTTAGGCAGTAGATCAGTCAGCCACATTTTTCTGGAAATGTTTCTGGGTGGGTATTCCATTGATTAGAAATACATGAACCAGCAAATTTACTTCTCCTTTTTTCTTACTAGTAGTTAGTTCTCCAAGGAATGTCAGTAGAAATATATTGTAGGAACTTTGCCTTTTGTCTTGTTTTTTTCTTTTTCAGTTTTAGTTGTATCACTACGATCTGCTGAATCTGGAAAAATTATCAAGACTTTAGACAGCCATACCCATTTCTCTTTTCAAAAATGTTTTGTTGCTGCAATACTTGTAGATATGTACAAATTAGAGCCATCTTCTTTTCAGAAAGACTAATGATATTTAATTTCCTAAATTATTTTTTAATATTGTGTTAAATAGCTTAACAAATGAGTCTGTAGAAAAACTCAATAGTAAAACAATGTAGTCGGACTTATTATTTAAGGACTATTTTAAGAAATAGGCAGCCTACAGGATAGAGTATAAGTTGGGCACACCTCAGCTGAAATCCAACTTGTCATTTTTCATGAGATAATGCGTTTTCTTTATTGAGAAATTAGACAAATTTAAGTGTCTGGAAGGAGAAATAACTCCATTTCTACATGTCAAAACCAGTGAGTTCACTTTGTAAATTTAGATCTTTTAAACTTAATGATGATTAAAATAATAATTAGCATTTATAGAATGCTTTATGGTTTGTTGTACATATTATCTCATTAAATGCACAAGGTTTTTTTTTTGATACTCTTTTGGCAAGCTAAGTTCTACTCTTTTAGAGATGACTTTTCAAGAATTTTGCTCCTACCTTCTTGTAGACTGAGTCCTTTTAAGAATATTGAAGCTGACAATGGATTGAGGGCCAGGCCTAGAGATGGAAGGTCCTAGGTTCAAATCTGGCCCCACATATCTCCTAGCTGTGTGACCCTGGGCAAGTCACTTGACCCCCATTGCCTCACCCTTAACACTCTTCTGCCTTGGAACCAATACACAGTGATTCCAAGATGGAAGGTAAGGGTTAAAAAAAGAGAGAGAGAGAGAGAATATCAGAGCTGAAATATGCAATAGTATTGGTAATTGAATGTAAAAAAATTTCTAGGTTGAATTTTAAATAAATTTCCCACTTTATCTTATAAACATGCCAGTGAAACCATTATTTTCTATGTGTCATTTAGAATCTTCTATTCTCTCAGAGTAGGGCTTGACACTAGTATTCTCACACATTTTCAGTTGGAGATAGCTTTCATATTCTGGATAGTTTTGAATGTGAAAAGTTAAATTTGTTAACTGTGAATGTTTAACTTATGATTTAATTTAGTAAATCTGTGGTATTTTTTTAGCCACAAATTGTATATTTAATATCCTTGTTTTTCAGGTAAGCTTGTTAAAAATTAAAAGTTCTAAAATTAATTTCATAAGATATGTTATTGGTTTGAAATGAATTTCAAATGAATTAATTTTAGTTTGCAACTAAATGTGTTTATTTTAAAATTGATCTGTTCTTTGAGGTAACTATATAAAGATTTTTAGGATGTAAAACTGTCAATTTGAACCTGAAATTGGAAACTGAAGCAGTGATAACTTTAAATCATTCTATCAGATCTGTTTGACTTTTTTTCCTCCCTTGAATGCTAACTTGATTAAAATAAGCAAAAATACCTACTTAAAGCTATTTGTGTGTGTGTATGTGAAATTGGCTTCTTAGATTTTGTATGTGGTACATATTATCATGACTGACTCTTTTAAGATGAAATTTACTCTGGATACCTTGCTAATGAGTGGTGTGTCTTTGAATTGAATGACTAGTTCTCAAAAGGCTGACACATCAGAGTATCTTGTGTGAAAGGGAAGAGTAATAAAACATTGGCTTTTCCCTTACTCTTCCTGCTCCACCCTCATGTTAGGTATTTATGCCTCTACCAGGTATTGAGGATAGAAAGAAGATTTTCTGAATGTACTATTTAATATTGTAGACAGTTGAACTTGTCCTGGGTATAAAATAACCTGGGTATAAAGAAGGATTTGATTTCACTTGCCGGACTTGTCTGGAAGACAACTTGATCCTTCCTATCTTTGTGATCCAAGGCAAGTCACTTAACAGCTTCCCTGGGCCTCAGTTTCCTCAACTGTAAAATGAAGGGGTTGGTTTCTAATGTCCCTTTTGTCCCTTCTAGTTTCTCTGATCCTACTTAATACTTAAAATATGTCCTTTGTCCGAATCTCTTAGGACCTCTATGGATTGCCTATGTATATAATTAAAAACAACTATACTTTGTGCTCCGTGTAGTCTTTGCAGTCCTGGAGGATTTCTTGCTGAATCAGCTGACAGAGGAAGCCAGAAAGATATGCTTTTGATAAAGCAACTCCCTCCAAGACTGTCCAGAGGCCAGCTTGTAGCCTATCTTGTGGAAAGGAAGGAATGCATAATGGACTGTCTTTGCTCCTTGGCCAGAATATAGTGAGCTCTTCCACCCCACTGCCCCATTCAACCCCCCAAATCTCCTATCCTTTTTATAAGGCATTCCCTTGTTTGTTACTTTTAACTGTTTTATTAATTTTCTAGATCTGGTTTATAGAATCATTAGTTAGTTTAGAAGGTTGAGGAAGTTAGTAGCAGGAATACTTGTTGTCTTAAGATAATAAAACATTTTTCCTTTTGTCCACAAAAAAAAATGCTTCAATCCATTCTGTTGTCTATAAGGGTAAGATGAAGTTCTGAAACTCAGCTTAATTTTTAAAAGGAAATGTTTTAAAACTCCAGTTTATCATTTTTTAAATAATAAATGCACAGTCACATAGAGGTTTTGCCCTTTTGTCTTTAAAATAATCACCTTTTTCTTGTCAATAAACTTTCACAAAATATTTTATCTTCTTGGACAGAGAACAGCCTAGCTAAGCTTGATGTCAACAGCATAGTAATGAATTTTCAGCTTCAGCAACTCTTGCAAACTCTTGTTATAGAGGAATTTCTGTTGTAGGGGAGTACCCCCACCAATACTTTTAAATTCTGTAATATCATCATAGATCTTGCTATGTGCCTTATAAATATTTTGCTAAGCTATGGGAAATATAAAAGGGATCCTTATCATGAGATTGTGAATTCTAATCAAAACCTATTTTTTAGATATCAAGAAGTTATAAGTGAAACTGGAAGCCCCTCTTAGCTATAATTTCTTTGCCTCATAGCAAGTCCAAATTATTAGGCAAGATCCTAAGGCTCTCTCTTTCTGGTGCTTAGTAATCTTTCCTATCCCTAGCTTTTTGCCAGTCTGATAAATAAAAGTATTAAAGTGTCATTGTAATTTCTGTGTTCTGGGTGGTGAGATTTTTTTAAACCTACTGTGTCTCTCTTTGACATTTTGGTCTGGGGGTGAGTCCTGACAATACACCCAGATTGAGTGGGGACATTCTGCACATAAAATCTTCAATCCTTTATTATCTTATTGTTTATTAGATACTTTTGTCCCTCCCAACTTTGTATTTGGTAGACTTTACAGTCTTGTCTTCAAGATACTGTCATTTAAGATAGCAATGTCGATATTAATTTTCATAGTGGCTAATACATTAGTTACCAGTTTAGTAGACTTATAGTTTAAATTGTATGTAGAGAAAGTGTCTTCATGCTGTATCAACTAAATATTTTTGTAATAATATTTGGGTAGATATTTGTTTAAAAAATTGAAATTAAGCTTACCAGTGCAGTGGTAGGAGCTGGGCACATGCATTCTTTTGTGGAAAATTAAACAATTAGATGCAGGATCTTTTTTTTATTGTTACTAAGCTAAATTTCACTTCCCTAGAAGCAAAGTATAGTACTGTTTTCCTCTTAAATATTTGGCATTAACTTTTTTTTCCTCTTTTTTGGTCTTTTTTAGTTGTCCTCATTGGAGACTCTGGTGTGGGGAAGAGTAATCTTCTGTCTCGTTTCACTCGAAATGAGTTTAATCTGGAAAGCAAGAGTACCATTGGTGTGGAGTTTGCAACAAGAAGCATCCAAGTTGATGGGAAAACAATAAAGGCCCAAATATGGGACACAGCAGGACAAGAACGATACCGAGCTATAACGTCAGCGTAAGTCAAGGAGTTCTGGGTTCTGTGAAGCAGTGCTTGGCAACTGTATTAGTGTGCATTGTGAAAACTCCAAGAGTCCGTAACTTTATCCCAGGAAGAAACCAACTCTTAGAAGGACTTGGAAATTTAGTTGTAAAAATCTAATATTTTTATGTAATTGTTTTTGGTGATTTTTTAATGTAATTTATGTAAGTTTATGTAAATGTAAAAATTCTAATTGGACCCTACTCCAATTTGCCTTTCGCTTTATAGTTGGTCTTTAATAGAAAACTTTTCTGTTTTTCAGTTACTACCGTGGAGCAGTAGGTGCCTTGCTGGTTTATGATATTGCTAAACATCTTACATACGAAAATGTAGAACGATGGCTGAAAGAACTGAGAGATCATGCAGATAGTAACATTGTTATCATGCTTGTGGGCAACAAGAGTGATTTACGTCATCTCAGAGCAGTCCCTACAGATGAAGCAAGAGCCTTTGCAGGTAAAGAGTAACTCAACTTGTATAAAACATTTGCCCCAGAGTGAGGTGGTTCTTTGTTTTGGGCTGTTGTGAAGAGTATAGTACTTGATTTTAAAAATATTTATTTTTCTTTTTTATTCAAAGATATTTTTTCTCAATCATATATATATTAATAATTTTCAGCATACATTTTCTGAAATTATAAGATCTAAATTGTCTACCCCCCCCCCCCAAAAGATGGTAAGTAATTTGAGCTGGATTATACATGTATTAACATACAAAACATACTTTCATACTGGTCATTATTGTTAGAGAATACTCATAGAGAACCCAAACCTCAAAATAAAACCGCAATTAAACTAATGCCAAAAATAATATGCTTTTATCTACATCTAACTCTGGAGGTAGATAGCATTCTTTCTCATAAGTTTGTCAGATTTGTCCCAGATCATTGTATTACTGAAAGTAACTGAATCATGGTATAATATTGCTGAAATATTCTCCTAGGTCTGCTTATTTCACTCTGCATCAGTTCATGAAGAGCTTTCCAGTTTTTTCTGGAATCATCTTACTTATCATTCCTTATAATACAATAGTGTTCCATCACCAACATATACCACAATTTTTTCAGCCATTCCCCAATTGATGGACATCCCTTCTGTTTCTAATTCTTTGCCACCACAAACAGAACTGCTGTAAATAATTTTGTGCAAATAAATACTTTCCTCTTTTTTTATGGTCTCTTTGGGATATAGACCTAGTAGTGGTATTACCAGATTGAACAATTTTATAGCTCTTTGGGCATAGTTACAAACAGTCCTCTAGAATGATTGGATCAGTTCACAACTCCACCAGAAATGCATCAGTGTCCCAGTTTTGCCATATCACCTCCAACATTCATCACTTTACTGTCATATTGGCCAGTCTGATAGGTGTAAAAAATGATATTTTAAGGATTTTTTTCATCTTCCCAATAGGTGTTTGTTTATAAGTTATATGCTAGTTTGTGATAGTGACATGGGATGTGGGGGACTCCAGGTTCCTTGTACATCCTAGCTGTGTAGCATGCAATGCTTATTATAAAGGCTTAGCCCCTTCACCCTTGTAACAACTATATACTGCTACAACAATATCTCTCATTAGTTACTCCAATGGAGGAGACACTTGCCTTCCTGTATTTTGGTACATTTGTAATGTCCTATGTCTACTTGCCCAGATTATACTTTTCCCAACTCCAAAAAGTGTGACCCAAGAGAAGCCAATCAAAAGTTGTGTCACTTCTATTTAGTGGCTGTGCTGCCTCTGTTTCCATAGGTAAAAGCTTGAATGTAGCTTTTTTTCATCTTTTTAAAGCTCTTATACACCTAAATGTATATCAAACCCTTGTGGATATTGCCCAGTGTTAGTGGTAAGAGTCTAAGCGTTCTTGACCAGTGAGTCATTATGGTAGGATACTAGGGTCTATTCTATTATTTGAATAATAGAATTTTGTCCATCTTTAATCTCTTAAATTCTTCCTTAGAGACATCATGGATAACCAAATGTAACACAAACACACTCATTTTACAGATGAGAAAACTGAGATATAAAGTTGATATTCCTTGCTCAGAGTCACAGAATGAGTTAGTGGCATATTCCAATACAGTATTTTTTCCATTGTAGCATGTTGCTTTCTTAAAAATTTGCTTGACTTATTATTGATTATATTAGATGAAATTTTCTATAACTTTTTAGTGGCTTGCATAAGAAGGTTGTTTCAAATGATATGTTCAGATGATATATGTCATTTATTGCTCAACTCAAAAACATTAAATACCTGATATGTGGAAGTCATTGTGCTATCTTAAAAGTGTGTGGTTACAGCTTGGTGGGGGAAAGAAGGATGTAAAAGGACTAAAACTGATACAAGTATAAATAACTGTTTTGAGTTAAATATATTCTAGCCTTTAGTAATGCTTTGGATGTACCCTCTTGATGTAGTCTTGTCTTTTCTTTATATAACTCTTACCTTCTGTTTTAGAACTCATACTAAGTAACAGTTCCTAGCAGAAGAAGAATAAGTACTAGGCAATTAGGGTTAAGTGCTTTGCCCAGAGTATTTTATCTAGAAAGTGTCTTACGGCCAGATTTGAATCCAGCACCTCATGTCTTCAGACCTGGCTCTATCCACTAAGCCACCTAGCTGCCCCATGATATACTATTTTCAAGCAAGGCTATGTATGAATTCTTTGGGGGAAAGGTAGAAAGAGGTATAGATGATTTTAGTAAAATAAATGTAGGCCAGCGATGGGGCTGCCCAAGAAGTTGGGCTAGTATGATCTAGAAAATTCTGCTGCTTCCACCATTAGGGCTGTGTTTTTGTTTCAAATAATTTCATTGTAGTAAGGCTTGATCTGGTTGTTAATGATAACCTCAGAGAGATTTTTGGTTTATTTGTATTCCCTCAGAAAAGAATGGCTTGTCATTTATTGAGACATCTGCTTTAGATTCTACAAATGTAGAAGCTGCTTTCCAGACAATCCTGACAGGTAAGACTTGTATTTTGAATTCATACCAATAAGAATTGAAGTTTGGGTAGTATATTGTGTTTAAATAAATGAATCTAGACATTGAAAATAAATCTCATGACTATCTGAATGTACCACACAATGAATATAATTTGAGAGCTATCAATGTTGTAATAACAGTAAAGAGCACAGAATTAGTCATAACTCTTGTTCTTTGAATGTTACCATCCAGTTTGACCTCCAGCCAAATATCATTTTGGAAACAATTTGTTCACTTCCTTTATTACTTTTTCCTGTTTTATTCTCCATGGTAGCACACACAAGGTTATTCTTGAATGTACTTTTCACTAGATAAATGCCAGTATCCAGACAAGAAAAAGATATGGGGTCCCTTTGAAGCAGTGGGTCTATTTAGCTCTGAAATATTTTAGTAGATCTTTGAGCATATCTGTTTTTTATTTCCTTCAAGCTTAAATGAAAAAAAAATCTTGAACAGTGCTCTCTCTTGGCATGTAAAAGAAGCAAGGGATTTTATACTAGCTAAAATCAGGCAGGCATATTAACATCCAGAAAAGACTGGAATAGAAATAGATAGGGGTCAGAGTTTAAGCTCTTTGCTGTTTTAGAATGTGGATATATAGAACAGGGATATACGCCTTTGAATGTTTTGTAGCGTAAGTTGGGTAAAATTTGGTTGGAGTTTTAAATAAGCTGATAGACTGATTTCCTGCTTGCCACAGATCCCCAAACTACTCTGTACCTTTGCACATAGTATTGGATGCTAAAGTATGGACATTTAAAAACTTGCTATCTTTTATAGCACTTTAGTACTATAATGAAATAGTAGAGAAGGTCAGGAAAAGTAACTTTGTAAAGAAACTAATTCAATATGGATAATTTACAAATTTTCACATTGTGTTTAAAAAAGAAGAATTAGGTCAGGAACTTGTCAGATGCTTTTGAAATGGCTTTCAAGTGAAACATCTTTTTTTGGACCTGTTCTCTGAATTGTCTCTATATAAACTATGGTTCAGGCAAGCAAGAAGTCATTAATTTCACAGCATGACTACAAATCTTATAATGTTCATATCTACCTATGTTACTATAGAGACAACATGTTATATGATGGTAAGGATACTGTCAGTGTCAGTAATAATTTATTAAGCACCTACTATGTGCCAGACACAGTGCTGAGTGCTAGAGAGAGAGAGACCAAGAAAGTAAAAAAAAAGTTTCCATTCCTAAGGAACTCATGTTCTAATGGAGGAGACAGCATGCAAACAACTCTGCATAAATGATATTTATAGGATAAATTGGAATCACATCATCAGAGGGAAGACACTAGCATTAAAAGAAATCAGGAAAGGTGGGATTTTAGTTGGGATTGAAGGAAACAGGGAGGCAGAGATAAAGAGAATTGCAGGCATGGGGAACAGCCAGCAAAAATGTCTGTAGTTGGGAGTTAGAATGTTTTGTCTGAGGAACAGCAAGGAGGCCAGGGTCACTGGATCACATGGGACACTTTGGGGGTGGTGAGTAAGATGTTAAGCAGATTGGAATTGTACAATGGGGCCTGGATGTGAAGGACTTTGAATAGTAATCAGAGGATTTTATATTTGATCCTGGAGGTGATATGGAGCCATTGGAGTTTAATTGAGTAAGGGATTGACATGGTCAGACTTAAGCTTTAGTAAGATCATTTTGGAAGCTTGGTAGAGGATGGATTAGAATGAGGAGAGACTTCAGAGGGGAAGACCAGTGGGCTTTTACAATAGTTTTAGTGTGAGGTAAGTGTCTATATCAGAATTTTCAGCATATACAAGAGATAATAGAAGATAAAAACAGTAGTACTTGTATTAAGAGCTAGTCAGCCTGGACTCTAGTCCCACCTTTACCGCTAACTTAGCTATGTGACTTTATGTTATTGAAACTTAAGATTCAGTTATAAAGTGAGGTGAAATAAAAAAAAAATTTGAAGATAACTTCTAGCTCTGATACTCTGTGTTTCTGTGAATAAATAGGGTCATCTGAGACCATCAGTTGTGGCTAACATTTTGTGTCAAAATTAAATTTAGGCTGCTTTAGGTCAAGATTTTATGTTATTTTGTTTGGTCATTGTTTTAAATTTCGTTTATAACAAAGCCTTACATATTATAGTTTCATGCTTCTCAACCATATAGACTTGGTTGTTTTTTAATGACTTGAACCATGTCAAAACAAGCTGTGAACTGGATTTGGCTTGAGGACCCCATTTTGCTTTGCATCTCATAAATTAATTTTGTTTCCAATCCTTTACATAGAAATCTTTTTTTATCTATGGCCATCATAAGGTTGTGCCTACAGATGTGTCTGTGATTTCCTTCTTGCTTAAAATGACTACATTTTCATGCCAATAAAGTTAGTCTGTTGCAGTGTGTACTGGATTTTTTTCTTCCAACTGTTAAACCAATTGGATTGTTTGCTTCATAAATAGACATTACATAATGCATGACATTGCTTCTCTTGGGCTTGATTTTTTTCCTCCTACTTTAAAAAGTTAAAGCTATATACAAAAAATATGTGTGAGTTTTTTTGTTTTTGTTTTTTTTTTGGTATGGCGATTGGGGAGGAATTAGGTGTTGGGAATGCCAAATGATATTTTAGAGTTTTATCAACATTATTCCTTAAATCAGTGATATTTTTATTTATAAAATGTCATTAGCAGAGAAAAGAAAGCTTTTTGGCATCATGGCACACTCCTTCCCTAAGAAGCATTTGAACTCAAGAATGAATAAAAGTTATTTCACTACTACCCAGAATTCTACCAGTTTCTTTCAGGGATCTGATTTTCAGAGGAGGGAAGTTTTGTTTCATTTCATTTGTTGTTATGATGACTCTTACGGGTGTAAGGAGAGTATTCTTGGTATGCTTGGTAGGGTTTCTAGAAGAAATTAATGATATCTGGTGGCAACTTAAAATGTTATCAGTCTACAAAGAGCTTCCCTCCCTGTGTTGAAGTACATAGTAGGAGTTTCATTATCACCATTAACATGAAAAAATAGGCTCAGCATTCAAACATCCAGTTAGTGTAAGAGCCAGGATTCAGACGTGGCCATTTCTTAAGTCCACTGTTTTCCCCACTCCACATTATGTTGCTTGTTTAATATAAAACCAGCAAGGATACACTCTTTTCCTTAGAAGTTTATGTCTTTGAGGGAGGCACTAACAGATTAGAAACTGTTCAATTTTATGAAGTTTAATTATTTATTTTGAAGACTTTTTATTTGATGCCTAATTTGATGACCTCTATGAGGGTGTCAACCTATACTACTTTTCAGTTACTTTATTAATTCATAGCCACTTGAATAAAACTCCTAAAATTTTTTTTTCTTGAGGGAGTGATATTTACAGTGGTAAAATGTATTACAAAAATAACTAGTTCTGTTTTGTAGAAAGTCTTGTTTCCATATTGCCCTTTGGACTTGAACTTTATGCTTGCAGAATGAGTAGCTTAATAATAATAGTATGAGCCCTGCATCCCGCAGGTGGGACTTGGGTAAACATTTCACAGGGTGCCAGGTCACTGTAATGCCGATTTGCAGCCCTAAACTCTAGGAAAGTTTAAACCTATGAACTAAATTGATCATCATGCAGTGATGTGTTGGTAATTGAGCCATTAATTAAAGTTTAGAGCAGTTTCTTTTCAGCAACACAATGTCTTCACTTGTTTATGATACTTCCAAAGTATACTTCGTAACACGTGGGTCCTGGAATATCTAGTCCTTCCTTAGAGATGGGCAAGAATCAATAGATGAAGGAGAAAACTACAAATGTTACATATTATTACTAGTAATATATTGTATCTTTAATTTTCAGTAATTTGAAATGTGTTTATCAATGTCATTTCTTTGAGGGGAAAAAAAGCAGTTAAGTCAATAGAGTAGAACCATTTACCCATAGAAAAGGCAAAACACCCTTTTATTTCTGTAGCATTAAATACTGGGAGAATTCCCTTATGGTGGAAAGATTTAGAAATATTTCTTTTTACCAAAGTGAGCACTCAAATTTAGAGCTATATTTATGCGGTGTGGCAAAATTTGGGTCCCTACTTTTAAAAAAAATGATTCTTACTTGGGTTAGGGAAAGCAATGGAAACTATGTTTATATAGTCTACACAACTATGTTTTACAATCTTTCTGAAGGTATTTTACTTATTATTGCCATTTGTCACAGTAGAAATATACATTTTTGTATTGTAAGTTGGTCATGTTTAAAATTTCATTCAGGTCTTTTGAGTCCATGATTCTCTAACTACCTCTAACTACCTCTAACTACCATAACAGTTGCATGTAATCTGTTTAGTTGTGAAGGGAAACATATAATTCATTGTTATAAGAAAAGAAAACTTACTCATTTTACCCAATTCAACAAGTTACTAATTTTTCCTTTCTCTAATCAGACCAGGTCGAATGTATCTGCTTCCTTTTTTCCCCTCTTATCCAAGTTTTCCCTTTCTTAACTTCTGGTGACTGGGTATGTCTTAAGTAGGATAATTAACATCTGTGCCATTTCTAATTTGGAAATTTTTTTTCTCTATTTCTACTCTTTGGCAAAACTCTTCTTTTTTAGCTTTCTTTCATTAGTATTTTAATTCTTTTTTTGGGGGGGGGGTAGGAGAATGGTCACCTGAAACAATTATAAACATGACCCAACTACAGAAAACTGGCAGTTGGCTAATGCTATCTGAAGTTGCTCAGCTTTTCTATTTTGTAATCACATCCTGCTTTCACAAGTCTGTTTCTGCCTTTTTCTATGTTTCTATATGTTCTATATGTTTAATATCTTGAGATATAAAAAATATTGATTTTTCTTTGCTTTTTCCTTTACTAATCATAGTTGATTTTTACTTATTACTTGACATGGGGAGGTTATATATATTTTCTGTGGCTTAAGTTTCTTCCTCTTTGAAATGATGATTGAGGAGAAGGCTAACACATACCTCTAAATGCATGATTCTACATCTTATTCCCCCTAAAATTTTCTTAAATGCTCTCCAAAAGTAATGAGCCAAAGGAATTTGGGCTTGAGGGAAAGAAATCCAAAGGAAAAATAGAATGAATAATTTATTGTTTTTGTAGTAAGCTTCGACTTCGGTTCTAAAGCTGTTAGAGTGCTTGATTGCTCTTCTCTTTACCTTTGAAAGATTGGATTGTTTGACTCCCCTTCTTCTTCATTAAAAATTTTTTTGGCTTTTACGGAGTTATTTACTTTGAAGATACAACAGAGGACAAACTGTGCCAATTTAAAACACACACATGCTTACTTCTGCTAGTTTTTTGCAGTCATTTACTCACTAAGTAGTTTAGTTTTGTTGGTATCTTTTTCTAATTTTTTTGTTTTTGTCTAGACCTATATTTGTCAGGGTAGGGACATGGTAAGTAAATTCCCTTTACAGATGCCATTTGTCCTCTATTCTGTAGTTTACCTTTTTGGAGAATTGCCTGCATCACTGAGAGGTTCCACTTGCCATTCCAGTGTGGCCTGACTTGTCCTCAGGTTTTCCATGGTTCTGAGGCCTGTTTTCTAACTACTATTCTACCCTGCCTCTCACAATATTGGTTTTATGAAAAATGTGAAACTTTTCTAAGTCATTTAGTAGGCCAAGGAGATGAATATTTAATGTTTTTCACTGCATCATATTACCTTTAAAAAAATTCACAGTATATTTATGAAATTGGGTTTTTTGTTCCAGATAGATTTATAGTGAGTCTGATGAGAAAGGGTTAAACATCTTCACTGAATAAGTGACATTTTTAGGCTTTTTTTCATTGGCCAGCGTCTTTTAATTTCCTTGTGGTGACATTTTTAGTCTCAGCTCTCAGTTCATCTATTGCTCTTTGAACTAGTGGGTATTTCACTAATCTTGTGAGTTTTTTTCTGAAATAAAGAACACATTGCTTTTCTTCATGCCCAAAGGGAAACTGTAATAAAACATTGACTATTTAAAAAGGAAAAATAATTGTTAAGGCTGTTGGAAAGGAACACTGCCCTTAACACAGGCCTTTATGATGGCAGCTGTTGATGGGTTTTTTTTTTTAATTAAAGATTCTAAATACTTCTTCTTTTTATGCAGAAATATATCGCATTGTTTCTCAGAAGCAAATGTCAGACAGACGTGAAAATGACATGTCTCCAAGCAACAATGTGGTTCCTATCCATGTCCCACCAACCACTGAAAACAAGCCAAAGGTGCAGTGTTGTCAGAACATATAAGGCTCTGCGCTTCTCCCCTAGAAGGCTGTGTATAGTCCATTCCCCAGGTCCGAGATTTAAATATATTTGTAATTCTTGTGGTCACTTTTTTTGTGTTTCATTACTACTTCTGAATTTCTTTATGTCTTAAGTCTTTTTTTTATTTCAAATTTATAAAATCACCTACTTGTCCCAAATGACTGCAGCTTCTTTTCATGCGAAGCCTTCACTAGCCTTAGTTTAATAAAATGGATGTTTGAATTCCTTAATTATTGTTCATTTTCCATCAGGGTGGTCTGTTGCAATGGTATAGCCCTCAAACTTAAGTGCTTGAAGCTTAGACCTTTTGGTTCTGAACAAATCAAAGAATAATATTTAGTTAAACATTTTGCCACAGAGAAATTTATAAAAAGTGTATCTCTCCTTCAGTGCAGTCTCTCCAAATCTAGAAATTATGCTATATTATAAATAGCAAAATTTTAAGAGCTTCAGAAATAGTCATCATTTGGGAAAGACAATTTCTAAAATGCCTTAATAGGTTTGTGTGTTGTAATAGTTAAAACATATTTTTTCTTATCAGTTTAAGGGGGGGAGAAGAGAGGAAAACCCACACCAAACTTTTCCTGACTGAAGGATTTGCTTTGCAGAAGACTATCATTTTATGCAGTTTAGGTAGCTACGTGATTGGGTATGGGGAGGAAGGGAGGGTATGTCATCATGTTAAGTGATGGGCATGATAGGCTGTAGACTGATGGAATTCCATTTGTGGTACCTTCTCTGCAGTAAGACCAGGCAGCTTTGAGCTATCTAAATGTTTTAATTTCATAGTAGCAGATCATGCAGCATTTTATTGCTTAGGCAATAAATAACCTGTACAATGCTAGAAATACCAAATTTTGAAGTGTGTGGTGTTTTTTTTTTCCTTCCATCACTCCCAGTAAGTAAAATGTGGCCTCTTTTTTTTTTCACCAAATCCACCACCAGGTATGGTTTGATCATTTTTAAAATGCTGTTTTACTTGATTGTTTTTCAGCATGTCATGAAGCTTCACAGTTAAACTTGTCTTTGGTTGCACTATCTTGAGGATATGACCAAAGATCAAATTCTATTAATGTGGCATCCAGTTGTGGAGTCATCTATCTATTTTAGTGTACAAGGTAGAAAAACATCCTAAATTTAAATAGAACATGCTTTAGGAGCTATACAGTTCTGAAATGTTTTTTTTTTTCACTACATTCTTCAAAAGTAGTTATATCACAAGTTTCCCATCTAAAGCGTGCATTAGTATTTTGTTGGGTTCCCCCTCTTCTGAGAATAGTAAGCGCTTAATCTAAGGTAATTTAAAGAGCTATGTCAACTCCAGTGAAGCTGTTATGGGTGGTAGGAAATTCCCAGAGGTTATTCAGGCATTGAAAGCATCAGCCTGAAACATAGGGGCCTACACAGTTTAATATATTTCATGGCTAATCTTTTGTCTTTTGCAGTGCTCATGAAGTGTGAGGCACACGGAAGGCATTGCTATAGTCAGTAACTTTGGTTTCCTTTTGTAGCCATTTTATTCTTTTAGTGTATTGGTTCTTTAAGATGCTATTGATCTGTTTGTAAATTGTTACTTTGTATTTTATGCATGTACTGTAACTTGATTATTTTTTTTTTAGATTTTGATTTAAAATATATTCATATTCTAATAAACAGTTACAGGGGGACTATTCCCTATGTTGTCAGATTACATTTTTTTGAGTGATTTGGCTATACCCATAGAATATGATGTTTTAATCATTAAGTATGTAAGATCTTGTACTAGAATATTAAGTGTGGAATTATATGGCAGTGGTACATAAAACCAGAATTGTGTGTAGAGTGAAATTACCCAGGTCTCCTAGAAAATAACTATTAGATAAATTTTATTGACAGACTATCATGTTTCTGATAATTTTAGGGAAATTCCTTTGTAGTTCTATATACAATAATGTTCCCAAGTCCATGAAAGAATTTCAGTTCTTACTTAACTTATTTACTCAAAATTGAAGTAAATTTTCAATAGTTTCTTGAGTAACAAATAGAGAGTAGTTGGATATTGATATTTTTTTTTAAAACAGTTAAAGGGTTTTTTTATAGCTTAAACCTAGTTGGGGTTAATCACTTTGGTGGGTTTTTTCATTTGTTTTGTTTTAGAAGGCCTTATGCTTACCTCTGAATTAGTTCTGAGCCAACAATACAGTGGCTGGCATATTGTGGGCACTTAATAAATGTTGATTGATTTATTGATTGAAAACATTCATTTAGGCTCAAGTAAGAAATAGGATCATGCAGCAGTTTTTGAATAACAATGCTATCTGACTGCTATTCTGATACTTTTATCTTCAATAGTTTACTTATTACATTCTCATAAGAAACAAGCAATAGTAACTTGGTTTAAACTTCTACATCATAACAGTAGAGTTAATTTTATCTTTCAACTGCTCCACTATAAGATAGTGATATTTTAAAATGTCATCTAGGTTAAGACTTATAGGAAGAAAATGCCAAACCTACTGGGTTATAGAGATCTTATTAAAAAATTGTGGGCTGTTTAATAACAGTAATAAGCATTGATAGAAGCAAGACTCGGCTGACCTGAGAACTGGTAATTTTTTTTATTAAATAACTTCAAATTTGTATCCGTAGTAACTTATATGTATAATGACATTGTTGCTTTCTTTTTGGCCAAAGTTATTTACATGATTTTTAAAAACTGGCAATTAAAGCAGTTTATATAGTTTGATCATCTCTAGGATTAGTCCTTGTGGCCCAGAGAATCTAAAGACTGGGTAGGGGAAGCAGCTCGGTGGCTCAGTGGATTGAGAGTCAGTCCTAGAGACGGGAGGTTCTAGGTTCAAATCTGGCCCCAGACACTTCCCAGCTGTGTGACCCTGGGAAAGTCATTTAATCCCCATTGCCTAGACCGTACCACTCTTCTGCCTCAGAGCCAATACACAGTATTGACTCCAATACAGAAGGTAAGGGTTTTAAAAAAATTAAAAGAAAACAAAAGACTGGGTAGGAAATCAGGAACTTCATCCAGCTTTAGCTCTGCATTGTCATGTCCTAATTTGTTGAGGTTACATTTGGATGAGGATGGGAGTGGGGTGAAGAAATATAAATTTGTTATTGATATGTACCTAGATAGAAACAACCTACATAGATAAGGTCTTCTGATAAATAGTATGATATAAGGATTAAATTTCTTTGTCGTGAGAATTTTGACTAATACAGATATCTTAGCTGTAAAGTTACTTAGGAGTCTCTTTACTCCCTCATCCTAATTCCCCACCCTCAGTCTTCTTCTTCACCATCCAACATGTTGAATGACTGTTGCTAAAACATATTTGCCTATAAGCATCAATATTTTCCTTCATCTGTTTGTTGAAAGAAATGAAATAGAGTTAAAACTATAGCATGCTAGAAAAACAGTGGTCTTAATTGTGACAGTTCAGTTTTAAAAAATTGATGGCCCTAATATAGAAGCAACTTTAGAAGATAGAAGAAGAAAAGGGAATATGAGATGGTTGTATTTATTTTTTATTTGTACTAGTATAAGATAGTATTGAATTTTCTGTCTTGCTGTCGAATGTTGGTCCAACAAAGTTATAAATATGGTCTTTGCTTTTCCCCTGATAGTTAAATTGGAGGATTTTTAACAAGTCTGAACAGCATGTTCTTCTCAGTTCTTTTTTTTTTTTGGATTATTGAAATGACTAAAAAAGAATGAAAGAACAAACCACGACTACTCAAGATAACAGAAATCCAAATAGTAATAGATAACAAATAACAAATACAAATGCCTTTTGTCCTGGACGTCTTATCTTTGAGCATGAAGTTCATTTTGTGTGTGTGTGTGTGTGTGTGTGTGTGTGTGTGTGTGTGTGTGAGTGAGTGTGTGGCCACTGCAGTTGGACATTTGGTGGGCTCAGACTGATTAGAAAGAATAATTTTTTGGATGTCATTTAGGACATCCTATAGTGTATTCCATGATCCCAAGGGTACTTACTGACACGCAAATATATTTTTAATCTTCTAGTCATTCTGTGAGTCATAAAACACTACAGTTGTGGCAAAGTCAAAATTGCAGGTAACCCAAATTGCAAAACAGACACAAATTTTGAGTCTAGTGGACTATAACATGTATCCAGCAGTGACCTACATTCAGGTAGTGGCATAAGGAATATTATCCAGGAAAATACATATGTTTGGAGAAAGAAAGCTCCTTGTATCCTTTACAGAAGCCTAATCAGGAATAGGGACAAAAGTCACACAAGATGAAAAGAAATGAGTGGATTGCCATCTGCATAGAGAGATGAATATGACCTTTAAGATTGTAGATCAGTTGAAGTTCAAATTTTGTAATAGAGAGATTTTAGAAATCATGCTAAAACTTAAATTTTTAATTAATCTTGTTTCTACCACAGTGTCCTCATTTTTCTTAAATGAAGAGGGATGGGACTTAAGAATTAGGTTTTGTTTTAAAGTGACTTATGGGATGATGGAAAAATTGCTTCATTTTTCTGAAACCTCAGTTTTCTTATCTGTAAATTGGGGTTGATCATAATTAGATCACCTCCCTCAGAGTTCAAATCAGTTGATTTATTAAAGACACTGTTTCAAGTTTGCTAGGGCCACAAAACAAAAAGTTCACCCAGTAGAATGTAAACTCCCTGAAGATAGGTTATCTTAAAGATGTTTCTGTGTGTGAATTCACAATAATTTCAAGGAGAGAATGTTAATATTTCAAGAAGGACCTCACATAGGAAATGACATTCACTGGAGTTGTGCTTTGAAAGCAGCGTGGAATTCTTCACAGAGCATAGGAAGCCACTTGTGCACAAGGGAAAAGGTGATTGTTTTTGGAGGAGGGAGAAAGGCAGTGCAAGAGATGTGACATGGTCATGACTGTTTGAATAAAATCAATTGGACAGCTGTGGAAAATGGAGAAAAAGTCTAGTGTCAGGAAGACTAATAATTAGTGGGTTTTTACAGTAGTCCAGGTAAGGTAATAAAGTCCCAACTTAGGAGAGAGGCTCTCTGAGTACAGAAAAGGGGAACTATCTATGTGAGCAGTGTTTTAGGGGTAGAATCAGTTACTTGACAATTGATTGGCTATGAGGAATGAAAATGAGGAAAAAGTGGAGGATGATTCCAAGGATATAAACCTGGGTGACTAAATAAGATGATGGCCCCCACCCCACAACAGAAAAGAGGAAGTTTGAAGAGGAAAGTAAAGAAGTGGCATATGAGTTCTGTTTTGGACTGTAGCTCAGAGAAAGATCAAGTTTGTATATATAAATTTATAACTTGTACATAGAGGTATTTGATGGAGCTGTTAAGAACACCAGGGAGCATGTAGAGAAAAAAGCCCAGGACAGAGTTTCCTGGGACACAATGGTGGGGGTGGAAGTGGGAGTGATCTAGGCAGCTAGCTAGGTGACCCACTAGATAGACTGCAGAACTTGGATTGAGTTAGACTTGAATTCTAATCCTGCTTCCTTGGACCTCTTAGGAGAGTCACTTAACTCCTCTGTGCTTCCCTTTCCTTATCTGTAAAATGGGGATAGAAATAGTAACCACCTCCTAGGTTTTGTTGTAAGTCTCAACAGAGATGACATTTGTAAAATAATTTGTAAACCTTAAATTGATCTATAAATGCCAACTAGCTGTTCAATAAAGGAAGGTAAGGTGGCACTTTTGGACAATTTTGGAATATCAAAAAGAAGTCAACAGGGCAAGGAAAACATTTTGTGAAACTTATAAATATGTGTATTATTATTCTCTATAAAATTAGGGGACTAGGCTTGAAGGTCTTTAAAGTCTCCATTGATAAACTTTGATTCAGGGGATGGTCTCTATAAGCCAAGTTATATCCCAACTCAGACTCAGGGTTGGCAGATTACATTTTCCCTTGAGTGATTTGGCTGTATCCATGGGATATTTTTATCCCAACAATTAAGGATAGAGGAATCTAGGTCTCTGCATTGCCTTGTAGGTATGGGTTTTTGGGGCCACTGGTGTAAGAAACCAATGTTTTCAGAAGCTCTTGCTATTTACAGGATCAGTTGCATTATTTACAAGATGTTTTTGTTTTATTAAAACATTTTCTTCCTTTTTTGTTAACTCCATTTAAATAAGAACATTTCATAGCATTTGTAACACAACTATAACTATCTGCAATGAAAAGTGTTTGAGAACCATGTGTATTGTACTACTTAGGCCAATGGTATGGAATTGACTATTATGGAAACTGTAAATTGGAAAATGTTTATTCTCTTTTTTTCTGATTTTTAAAATTGTTGGCATGTTTTTTTTTTTTTTTAATCCTTACCTTAGACTCAATACTGTGCATTGGTTCCAACGGTAAAGGCTAGGCAATGAGGGTCAAGTGACTTGCACCCAGGACCTCCCATCTCTAGGCCTGGCTCTCAATCCGCTGAGCCACCCAGCTGCCCCTGCTGGCCTGTGTTCTTAAATAAGCTTAAGTCTATGTAAGGAACTTTTAAGATAAGAATTTTCACATTCTTAGCACTTATACAATTCCTGTTTTTGGAATCTATGACCAAATAAACTGGTTGCACAGGACAATCAGCAGTGTGTTTTCAGATGTCTATGAATGGGTATACTTAATACATGTAGCATTATTGTGCATGGATATTCAGGTAAATTCCAGAATAATGATGGGTATAAATAAAACTTGCCTCAGTAATCTTGGGTGGAGATTTGGTCTTTAATACCTGAGGTCCGAAAGGCAGGTGGGTGTCACCCTTATGCATAGAACATTAGGCCTAGAGTCAGGAAAACCCTAGTTCAAGCCAAGCTTCAGAGATTAGTTGTGTGACTCTGGACAAGTCATCTTACCTCTGCCTCAGTTTCCTGAACATGAGGATAATAACAGCACTTAACTTCCATGGTTACTGTGAGATAATTGTAAAAGTGCCTCACACAGTGCCTGGCATATAGTGGGTGCTATAAAATGCTTATTCACTTCCCTTCCCTCTCCTGTTATTTGGTACTGAAGAGTCGGCCATACCTGTACACATACTAAATTTGACACTGTTGCTGGTAGTAGTTGCACAGTCTTCAGTTACTGATGAGACCAGGGTTGAGACTTGGTGACTTGTATATTTCCTTTCCCTGTATTGAATTTGACCCACTGAGAGCTCAACCTTACCACATCTCAGGCAACCGGTTCTCCTTTTCTCATTTCTTCAGTGAGTCAGTGGACTATGGCTAGCACTCTTCTTTTTTTTAGTGACCTCCCCCCAAACTTAGCATACTAAAAGGAATACATTAGCCACCTGGTACATGCAGAGCTGCCTTTCATGTGATTTTTGCCTACATAAAAACGTTGAGGGCAGGGAGTGTGCTGCAGTATGATCTGACCCCTCCAGCAAAGGGCGATCACTGAATACCAGTGTAGGCTTTGGAGACCTAATATCCTGCTCTACTTCTGCCTGGATGGCAGTCTAATTAAATATAATTATACAATTTTAATGAGAAAAAACAATCACTTTTAAGAATGATAGTTGCTACATAAAGGGCTTCCTTAATTCTTCCCTACAGGGTAGTAGTATTTTTCTGTTGTCGTAAATAATTTTGGTTTGGTCAGATAGGGCACTAACTAATGTAATTGCTGCTGTTCACCTAGCTTTCTGCCTTAAAGAGTATTGCATACAGTGGTCCCCAATAATGAGCGTATTTAGTCATATTTATGAGTTATGAGCTTACGCATTGAAATTCTTGGTAAATACTGTTTTTGCTCCCTGTGTCTTCATTACATTTGTTCTTCACTCTGTAAACTCTAGCTATTGAGGATTATCTATTAGCAAGATCTTGTAAGTTAGCCTTTGTTTCTGATGAATATTAATCTTTTAGCAATGGTATAAATTGTCTTTTTCCTTTTTCCTTAGGCACTGTATTAAACTGGAATTACTTCTAAACTAATATGTAAGACTTGCAAACTGAAGTCAAAGGACTTTGGTATGATTTTTAAACGGATGACATGCAAAACCTTTGAAAGTATGAGGGATAAGTCTTAAAACTTATATCACTTGACTGAATTCAGTAAGCTCTAATTCAGTGTCTGCATTTTTATTATAGAACTATTCCTGTAACTTTTTGACTAATTAGAATTTTGCTTTAAAAGGTAGTGAAGCAGCTATATCCCTAACTGTCTATGCTGCTTGTTAACTTTTGCCAGAGGAAAGCTATTTTATCACATTTATGTAAATGAAATAGCTCCAGCATTTCCCTTTATTCCATTCCATAGAAGTACCTTTGTCCTTCTTTTTTTTCAGCTGAAGACAAGCTGCAATGGTTATCTTTGTTTGCTCATCCTTATGAATGCAGTGAGACTAGTAAGGCTTTCGTGTGTGATATTGATGTGCATGTATGATTTTTTCAAGAATGATGAAAATGTGTTGAACTCTTTTCTAACCTCAAAGAAAAGGACTACTTTTACATTGCTTTTTCATTTTTAAGATGACAAATTCTTACATATGATTTGGATTAGTCCTGCCTTTACCCCATAGAGCAGAATCTTGAAGTATATATAATCAATTCATAATGCTATTTAGGAATTCTTATGATCTATAAATCTTTAAGGCAAAGTAATTTGAGAAATGCAGGTTGAGAGAAATTAACTTTATTTTGTACAGTACCTTTTGCACAGTGAACAAATATATTACAAATCTGTCTTGATTTTTAAAAAAGTATTGCCATTTCATAGTCTAGTTTCTAACTTAATGCTATCATACTGTGTGTGTGTGTGTGTGTGTGTGTGTATGTTTTCTTTTGAACTCTGCATATCACTTCATTTGGTTGAAAATCCAGCTTCTGGAAAAATTGAATAGATCTCTTAGGCTTCCAGTTTAAATATATAGAAATAGCATTTACATGTTTAAGCTGGCAGCTGAACCTGCTTGTGCTAATGCTAGACAGGATTCCCTAACAATAGCTCTATATGGTTGAAATGCCTTTTTGCAGTCAACTCTCAATTATCTTTGGGAAATTATTTACTTCAGGTTAATGATGCTTCCTTACTTGAGTGCCTGGATTCTGGCTTTTGGCCAGTTCGTGAAATTCTTTCTATTGGACAGTGACTAGGGAAGATATTTGACATTTGAAGTCC
This sequence comes from Monodelphis domestica, assembly GCF_027887165.1. Lineage (NCBI taxonomy): Eukaryota > Metazoa > Chordata > Mammalia > Didelphimorphia > Didelphidae > Monodelphis > Monodelphis domestica. Next base: position 156,471,390 of record NC_077227.1, read on the forward strand.
ATTGCTTGCTGCAAACCAGCAGCATAACTGCAGAGATTAAGAATGGTTTTTGAAATGGTGGCGTAAATTTTGCCTTATCTATCTTCACTCATCCATGTTGTTGATCTTCAGCATAAAGATAATTGAATATTGGCTGCCCTGAAATTGAGGTAAATCTTTTTTTATATATATGTATACATATATGTACATATGTTTATGTAAAAGTTACCTGGACCTACAAAATAAATGTTGAATTATATTTTATAAGGCTTTTCTGGAACATAAAATTTCTATTGCTGATCACCCACTTGCTCCCATGCATACATGCAGCATTCATGTAAATATTAGGTATCATTGTCTAATGGGAAAATCTGCTTCTGCTTAAGCCTATGTATGGAAAAGATTTTTTTTCTTTCTCTGGTTAATGTTTTAACTATTAATTTTTTGTACAGCAGATTATCATTTGCATTAAGGGCTTTGAAACTCTCTTACTTCGATATAGAAACATTTTTGTCTTCACTAATCATTTCGTTAATCCTTTCTGGACTCCATGGAAGTGCTCCTTGCTGAATGGATCAATATTGGAGAATGAGGTACAGTTGTGGCATTGGGTTTTTCAGCTTGCCATTGATTTGAAGTTCTCTTGTGAATGTTACATAAGGGTGGAAGTGTTGACTTTGTCTCTCACTTGATAGAACCTCAGCTTACCTGCTGAAAGTCCCATCATGCCCATTAGTCATAGTGATCAGCACCTACACACCTGAACACCAAGATTTTTAGATCACTATCCTATTGAAACAATGATTTTGGTCATCATTGCCTTGAAACAATTGGTTCTAAAGTAGAAATTTTTCTTCCTAGTCTTTGAAGCTAATTTTTACTGTGGTTTTGTTTATGCTACAACAACTGATCAAAGTTCATTCTTCCTTTGATCATTCTATTTGGTTCTATCAAAAAAATATTCTCAACCATTTCAAAAATTAACTTGCTAATTCCTTATCTGCCTATTTAACTTTACACATTTAGACTGAGTACTACATCAAGGTCAAAATTTACAAAGAATTGCTTGAAAGCAAGTATTCTTAGTTTCATATGTCAAGGATTATCAACTTTAAAAAGAAATTAGGCAGACTTAGTAGCCATTCTCGGTGCCCTTCATTCTGTTATATAAATGACTATTTAAAACCTCATCTGAAAGCTAGTTTTTAGGTAGAATGACTGAGGTGTTATACAACAATAGGTCTGGATCAAAGGTGATATTAATGAACCTGTGACTAACACTGCCAAGATTTTGTGTCTGAAGACATCTTGACAAAACTAGCCTGAAACCATTGTTCTAGACATTGAAAAAAGCTGCTGCTCTGGAAATGCTTGTATTTCTATAAAATTCACAACTATATAATCATTTTTAAACCCCCAAAAGGGGAAAGTTAAACTGTTAAAAGGTTTACACTTAGGTTGACATATGTAATTCTTTGACAACCAAGCCATAACTTGGAGCCATTTGGATTTTATAAAACCAGAACATAGCCACATAGCTACTTGAAGCACTGATAATATGATGGCACAAGGCATCTCTCCCTACCTCTGTCTAAAGAAGAACATAAAACAACTTAATACAAAGAAAGACAATATACAAAGAAATGGCATAGTAATGACATTGCCCAAATATACAGATGCCATATTGGTTGCTTTTAAAGTATTTCCTCTTCCCTTTGCCCCCTTTTTCCTCTACCATCCTCCCTTCTCCTTTACCTTTTTCCCAGGATTTGTTTAAAAAAACAAACAAACCCCAAAATGTTCCACTGAAGACATGTCTTCAGACATGTCTCAACTTGTCTATGCAGCTGGTGTTGACTCATCTTGTAAAGTGTTGTTACAACACAGTCCAGAATGTGGAATATTATTTTGGGGATGGACCATACAAAGAGCTTCACTGAACAGTTATTCCAGTAGTTGTTCTTTAGTCCTAGGTGGAGGGTGTAAAAAGCGATCTTAACGTCATGCAGCAGGAGTTGGTGCATACCAGTGTTCCTTGTTTACCATTATTTCAAGTCAAAGGATTGTCTTCTTTCAGTGAATCAGAGAATGTGTCCAGCACAGCACATCGCAAGCGTGTTTATCCCTTTTTAAGATTGTTTGTCCTGAGAGGGTCCATGGGCAGGGCTCTGTCTTACTGGGAGGAGGTCATAATGACCAGGAATATGGCTGTTCCTAGGTAGGTCGTATGGATTCTGGATATAGCTGGCGCTATGACCACGGCCTTCTTGGACCACACTGACTGTGGGTTCTAAGGATATAGTGAAAAATGAGTTCAGAGAACAGATTAGCTTTGATTGCCTCTTGGGGGAAGAGGAAGGATTATTTTAACACAGGCTAGGGAGGGAAATAGAGGTTCCCAAATTCATGCCAAAGGCAGTCATGTTTGCTATTCTGAAAACCAAGTCTTGGGGTTTGGAAGCGAGGCTTTGCTATTTTGTTGGCATTCTGTCTAAAGTGTGCGGTAAGAATGCAAAACTGTAATCACAACCAAAAGATTTGCCATAATGAAGATGGGACTTTAGTCATTCAGTCCTTCCAGGCTGATAGAACCACAGCCTGAGCTCATTAGATCTGATACTAGGGACTGTACTTTTTCAAGTTTAGGTGAAACCTTAACACTACTGTATGGACCATTACAAATCCTCATTCAGGATTAGTAATGAATTGAAATTGAAAACTTCCATAAATTGCTGGGAGAATAGATGGACCTCCCCACACATTTCCCCACTGTACATACATACATACTACATCCCAATCATAATTTTAAAAGAGTAGTATTGGTATAGAAATTTGACTCTGGAGAGAAGGGGCAGCCCTAGGAGGTTTTGTTCAACCTGGAATACTTGAAAAGTAGTAATAAGTTTTCTTTTGCCCCACCCCTCCAAAAGAGGTGTGTGTTTAGGGGATCTTATCTCTACTTCAGCTTATGCACAGCATTTCAGAGTTATTTAAGACACCTACCAACTTCATATATATTTTTATTAGATGCCGACAAGGATGGCATGTCTGTGTATGGAGAATCCCTGTGAGCAGGTGACTTCATTTCTACATAGCTGCTCTCCGTGGGCTTGCAGGTGAGGAGGGGTGGATCCTTGATGGTGGCATAGGGGTTTTCACTGCTGTTGAGAGAGCATGTGCTCGAGCTGCTCACAGATTCTTTTGTGTAATCTGTAGAACAAGAAGGAATTCTCTTAGGATAGCTGAGAAGGGCATGTGCTATCATTGAAAAGTTACAGGAATAGGTAACTGAAAGCTCAAAAATCCAACCTATCATTTGAGAGAATGATTTAGCATATTAGATGAAAAGGGAGCTGTCAGGGACAACATTTATAAATATTTGGGGAAAAGTACATTAAGCAGGATTATTGCTCTTAAGCCACAACTAGGGTGGGCATGTACATTGTTTGGGGATTTTATTTTCCCAAGTAGGCATTGTTGTTCCCGTAACCCTCCCCCCTCACCCTCATATATTCCTGGAGGGCAGAGTCTGCTGTCATTTTAAGTATCTACAAATAACATCAAAGTCAGGTGACCCTGTAATGACTTTTTGTTACTAAAGAAAAAGCATAGGACCATAAAGTTAGAGCTGGAAAGCAACTCATAGGCCATCTAGTCCAACCTCTTCATCTTACAGATGAGGAAACTGGCCCAAAGCAGTTAAGTGATTTGCCTGCAGTGGCACAAGTAAGTGAGCTTCAGAGGCATGATTTGAACTCAAATTCAGACCAGAGACAAGGCTTTTTTCACTATACCACACAGTGAGGCCTTTTATCCCAAGTAAACTTCATGGTATTGACCAGAGGGGAAAGGGGGAGCAATACTCAGCTTTTTCACATTCTTGGAGTGGCCTTGTTTGTGTGATTTGAAGAAGTGGGGGCTGATTGCTCCATAGGATATAAAAATAAAGGAGCACTGGATTAAGCACTGGGGTTTGAGTCTGATGATTGCCTATTTATTTACTAGTGTGATCTTGGACAAACCACTTCTCTTCTTTTGTCCTCAATTTCCCCATCTACAGATGAGGAGGTTCTTAATCTAGGGTTCATGAACTTAAAAAAAGATAATTTCCATTACAATTGATTTCCTTTTTAATCTAATTTATTTTATCTTAGGCATTTACAAGAATTATTAGGCTTCACCAGACCTTTCTAGGTGGTTCCATGACACAAAAAAATCATTAAGAATCCCTGGGTTAGATAATACTTGTTTCCTCCCATATTTAAGCTTCTCTGATCATACAATTTTCATGTCACCCTGGCACATAACTTTTTGTCTAGCGTAGGAGTACATATATTGGAGAGTGTCTGGAAGGCAGTACCAAGATCCATCTGATGTATAATTACAAGTGTCTAGGAGATCCCTTAAGGTTGAGTGAATGTGTGTGTGTCAACAACCTGTGTCTTGAACTTATCAAAGGATGTTTCTGTCCTTGGGCTAGAGGGGGCAGTCCACATTGTGATTAGCTAGTAACCCATCAGTATAGCCCAATCAAGATGGTTCTCCTCCTCACCAAAACTATTAAGTAGCCTCCCTTTCCTCTCCTTAAAAAAATATTCTGCTGAAGGCTTCCAATGGTGTTTCACAAATTAATGCCTCTCTCCTAAGTCTGTTGGCTCTAAGCTCTAGTCTAGGTACCTCTGATGATGGGCAAACTTGGCTGAGAGGGGAACTGGTCAGCTGAGACCACAGATATAATGGTGCATAGCTATACTTCATTTACTTATTTCCAACAGAAGATGTCAAAGAGGTAGAGCATTCTGTCCTAGAAACATTTCCTTATGTTTATTTTATCTTTTTGGGTACCTTTCAGCTTGTATACCCCCAAATTCCAGGAATCCAAGAAGTACATAATTAAATACATGAGGTTTCAGAAAAATCATGTTTCCTGCACATATTCTCTTTTCTTGCTCCTCAAGAATCAGAAAGGAACAAACAAAACTTTGCGCTATGGCTAAGACTTAAAGAAGGAAGCTAGCTGCCTCCTTTTTGTATTCTCACTTGTCCTGCTAGAAAAATGTAAACTATTAATAGACAAATCCATGTGAGTCATATGATCTATGATGATGGGTCAGCCTTGAAATCCTTTTCCTAATGAATGAACCTCACCTCCCCAATGCAAAACAAAATTGATTTATTTTAATTTCACTTCCTCTTATGACAAGAGAAATAGGTTTATGTTTTTTAAGTTTGAGGAAGGAAGGAGACATAAAATAGTTTCACTGATCCAAAGTGTGTCTAATTAGCCTTGAGTTAAGTCTTCCAACTGTTCAGTCAGCCTGGGATGGGTCCATTCATGGACAAGTTAGTCACTATTATTATGTGAGAAAGTTAGATTCCTAGGTCTCTATGATCAGAAGCAAAAAGACAGCTGTAGCAGTTGCCCAATATCTTGAACCTGAGTCTTTCTTATCTCTCCCCTCCTGCCTCTAGAAACAGAGCATCAGAGAAATGTGAGACCCTGAAGTTATAATGGACCACCCAGGAACCTACTATGAGCCTATAGCTTTGCTAGGCCTGGGGAGGAGGCAATGCAAGAAAAAATAGGAAGCTGGCCCTTTTACCTGCTGAATCACCCTCACCACTCATCTTACCTGATTAAACAAATAGCTATTTAAAAATTCTTCCTCAAGTCTCCCCAAGGAGACTAGGCATTTTTTCAGAAAAGAAGTTGAGAGGAACTTGAGCATAGTGCTGCTAGGACTCACTTTGGCTTGTGATTAGCATCAGTGCTGATGCTGCTCCTGGCGCTGGGTGAGAAATGGATTATCATCGCTCATATTTACATAGTGTCTGCTTAATAAGGAGAACCATAATCTTTTCAAACACTTTGGATAGAGGAGGCCCGGGTGCCCCTCCCCATTTCAAATAACTGGGGAAACCAGGCACAGAAAAGTTAGTGGTAGAGCTAGGAACCAAAATTCCTCTCTCTGTTCCCAAACTACTGTTATAGCCTCATCATATGCCTTCTTTCCAAGTACGGCCACCATTTCTAACAAGGGGAAGGAGCCCCAGAGGGAATTTGAACTGGCCCTAGAATTGATAGTCTCCACAGGGTGGCAATCTTATCCTGATTACTTGCGAGCCCTAGGATTATACCTTGTGCACTTTTGAGGAATGATTTGGATAGGATGGAGTGAGAGATATGTTGGCAGAACTTAAGGGAGAAGCATGTCCCTGTAATGAGTATGAAATGAGAAGAGCTTTGCATGAAAGAAATGATGAGAATTTATGTCAAAAGAAGAGGCCAGATGAGATCTTGGGCTCAACCAAAGATAGGGAAGATAATAGAGGAACAGAGGCAAGGGTTTTGGCTCTTGCATATTGAATGAATTGAAAGCAGAAGCTAGGGGCCAGGGTAACAGTAGAATGTAGCAAAATTATTGGTGGGGGTATGGGGAGCAATGGAAGGAATATTGAGTATCTGGAGGACAAAATCAGAAGTTGAGATGAAAATACCACACTATGTTGGTAACTAAATACTTCAATAATGTAAGAGTGGGCAGTAGTAAGAAAGCTGTGATGTTTTAGTTGTTTTCAGATGGGAGAATAGAACCTGAATGAGACAGAGAATGTTGGCTGTCTTAGTTTTGTTCTAGTTAAGTCATTTTAGAAAATACAAGTTTAGTTTGGGTTTAGACTGATTTAATATATATTTTTGAGGAAAATTCAAAAAAATTTCAGTTAAAAAGGATTCTAGGGTTAGTGATATAGTGTTAAGTGCTTGGTTTTTGGTTTACTGTTTGTCTTACATCTAGAGTAGTTCTGTAAGGTCCAAGACTCTGGAAGCCTTATTTCCCACTCTGCCCCTTTTTTTCCTTGAGTGTTCCTGCACTTATGTCCTCATTTTAAAATCTTAATTTTTACATCTTTCATATGGCAACTTTTGCCTCTTCTTTTAAAGGCTGAATATATATATATATACAGTCTCCGTGCTAATGTTCTTTATGTGATAATACACTCCAGCAGCTAAAGAATTTGGTCTCATTATCATGGATATATATACATATAATGAGACCAAATTCTTTAGCTGCTGGAGTGTATTATCACATAAAGAACATTAGCACGGAGACTGTTGGATTATTACAAAGATAGTGATTTCAGGGCCTTTTCACCTCTTTGATTATTGCTCCATGGAAAAAGAATAGACTGAAGTCATCTGTCTTTTAGGTGGAGACCCTTGCTTTTCTCAGCTTGGTTTATATTGCTTTGGTTTTTTTGAGTGTAGCTTATCAGTTGCCTCTTCTCAAATATTCTACAGTGTGAAATCTGGGGAACGCTGATAAGAGCACAGCAAAAGTTTTACATTCATTTAACAGTATGTCTGGACTTGTCTCAGCCTCCTTTCTGGAGTCATCCAGCCTGCTTTTAGCATCACCTGTGGTAATGTACCCCACATGAGCTTGTAGACATACATCCTGTTTGAATGGCTCCATTCAGAAAGCATGAGAATGAAACAGGAAAGCAAATGCTCTTATAGGAATAGCATGTGTGACCCTTACCCTGGGATTTCTAAGCAGTTCTGGGCCCTTATAAAATGCAGAGTACTAACTTAATGCTAATATTGCATCAGCCCAAAATCTTATGCCAGCTTTGTGACTAGCAGTTTTGGTGCCTAGAGCAAGCAGTACTAAATGTACCCTTAAATCAAATTACTCAGAACACATTCACTGGAGGGAAAGGAAGCCCATGGATGGAGATCCAAGGACACTCCAAGGTTGCTGCTGTGGAGTTCAGGCAGGCTAGGGCTGGGCCTAGGAGGAACTCTGCCAGGGGGAAGAAATTCTGCCATCTGGTAGCTTCCCAGTTTTAACTAATCATTCTTGCAAACAAGGTGCTATATTCAGTTGTTTCTACAGCTATTACAAGTGTAGACGTATTGGTAGCTTCCTCTAAATTTTAGTGACCTGGACAAAGTTCTTGTTACAGCCCTATCTCCTGCTGAAAGTGTACTGTCTATCAATCATACATATAGAGCTACAATGGACCCTAGATCCTATAATGGCCATCAAGTCCAATCCCTCATTTTTAGCTAAAGAACCTTGGGCAGAGGGAGTGATTTACCCAAGGTTACACACCAAGTGTCTAAGGCAAGAAATGTGAACTCTTTCTGACTTCTCATCCTAAAGGATAAGTAAAGATTTTTGTCAGGATTTGTTTCATTCATTTTGTACTTTGTGGTATAAAGGGCACTTCCATTATCTCATTTGAACCTTACAACAGCCCCCTATGATGGTAGTATGCCATCATCTTCATTTTACATTTTACAGTTAAGAAAACAGATTGTCACTGATTCTGGGAAAAGACATAGATATAACTGAGGGGAGAAGGTTTCCCAAGAAGAGAGAAAAACTTCTTGACTTTCCATCTATTCAGGTGTTCCCTAAAGCCCTAGAAGTCTGAGGGCCTTTATAGGATTTAGATAGGAAGAGATTTTTCTTTTTTGTGTTTGTATTCCTAGCACATTGCCTGCCTGCCACATGCTTGTTGATTGATGTTATTCAGAGGTTGGGTGGCTTCTCATCTTTTGTCCTTTCCTTGTAAGTAATCAAGATTTGTTTTGGTCATTGGATATACAGGGTGAGGTTTTGGGGACCTCATTGGATATAAAAGGTTTATCATTTTCATTTCGCATACCTTGATAGGTGGAAAGTAGTTCTTGCCAGCTCAAGACAGGAAGCCTCTGGGGCAGATATTGACTTTATTTCAGATTTTTTTTCATTGATTTAACTTACACTAATTGGATATAATGATATATTCTACATTTTTGGAGTCATTTGATTAGTACCTATAAAAATAACCCACAAGAGTTTGCTAAGTAGATATAACTGAAATTTAAAAACGAATCTGTCATTATTACAATTGATCCCCCTGGGCAGAACTACCCAGAATGAGGGTATTGTGGATTATTTTTTTAGATGTGCCGATTCTCTGAGGTTGGAGGAACTCTTGGTCATGTCTGGTGTGTAGTATTTATCCAGCTAAGTTCTTTGCTAATGGCACATCAGGCATCAGATACTCTACCTTTGAAGCCTTTCTCCATAATATATGTGTTTTGACGTCTATCCAGCCCACAAGCACCTGCAGAAAAATAATATAGAATGGGAAAAGAAATAGTGATGTAAGTGGGCAATATAGGGATGTGTCAGATAGCTTCATTTGTTCCTTTTCTCTTACCTTTGAGGGTGGGACAGCCCCCCTCCCCCCCAGTCCCAAGATGAGTAGAGGTGTCTCTGCTAGCAGTATTTCAAGGCAGAAAATTTACAGCTGCTAAAATTAATGGCATCAGCCATGAAAAGGAATAGAGCCAGCTTTCAGTTAGCCATGCTAATGAAGAGGGGAGGAAGAAGGAAGGAAGGAAAAGGCATGGATAGGCCAAAATCACTTAGATTCAAAATGAAAGCAGACAGATAACCTTTCCATGCATGCATGCACGCATAGGGGCCAGATACCTACTGGGGCTCTTAATTGCCCCAACCTCTGCTTTTTCATTAAAGAGCCTTTATTGTTGTAGATCATCTAAAAGTAGGTTTTAATGAATACATGGGCATTTCCTTTCTATGGCCTACTGTCAGTTATCCACTCTGTATTCTCCACTAATGGGCAATTGAGAGTTGGTTATGGAAGAAAGTAGTGCCTTTTAATGGATAGGGTGAATTAGGCTTCTAGTTTCAACTTTGGATGGGCCACCCTGCTCTTAAGCAGACAAGACTAACACCTAATAGACTTTAGGCCCTGATTGTGAGTTGAGGATAAGGTAGAATGTTGGTCCTTCATAAAGCCATCTTGTGATGGCCTTCAACTATGTCCTAATGTCATATTTCCCTGCAAATGGTTATTGCCAATATCTTTCTAGAAAAGCTACTGGCTGTTGTCTCAGAATTAAGGTCAGGAAGTGTTTCAGGGCTTTACAAATTCTGAAAACCATATAGAAATACTTGTTATACTTTGATCTCAGTTCCTGCTGTTTTCCTTCCTATCTGTGCTGACCAGATCAGAAAGGTTTCATCACAGAAAGCTCAATATTCCCTGACATGTGACATAAGCAGGCTCTATATACCTTATGTATGTCCATGGGAAAGATCCCAGAGAGATGAAAATGATGCTTATTGACCAGTTTAATCTCTTTCCCCTGACACCATTCCAGTTCCATTTTAGACATGCTCGACTATACCATTAAGAAAGAACAGAAAGAGATTTGAGAGGCAGTTGTCCTCACCATTCCCCAGTATGACTTCCTGCTCTTCTCTTGGCTTTCAAACTAATCCTTGCTACCTTTTCACTTCTGGAGTTATTGTGAAGATATCTTTGTTTTCTGTTTCTGGGGCCCTGAGCTGATCCACAGCTGGGAGGCCTCTCTTGGGATGTGGATTTCAGCTGTGCCCTTATTCCTAGGGGCCTAGCCCCAGAGAGTAGCCTTGGCTATTTCCCCAACATTGTTTTTCATTACTCATTAAGGGCACTGTCCCATATCACCACCTATGACTCTAGATTGCTGAAAACCTATTCAGGACCTTCCTTTCAGTCTTTCTCCACTCACAGCCTAGAAACTGGACTTCCTAGACCTTTGTCCCCTGAAAGTAGGTGTTTCAGTCTTTGAAAAACCTGGTGGTTCTCACTGAACAGTGAAGAGGCTTCTTTTTCCACTTCATCCCAAGGTGCTAATGGTAGAAAGGAGGGGAATGAGGGATGCCTAATAGTGTTCCTCAGTTGCCAGCTGCTGAGAAATCAGGTCTGCAAGCTCTAAGTTTGAAGAATAATTCCATCTTAGATGATGCAGCCAACTCAGTGTGTGTGTGAAAGAGAAAGTGGTGTGTGTGTGTGTGTGTGTGTGTGTGTGTGTGTGTGTGTGCCTGTCCAGAACTAATATGTCTTGGCTACTCCAGTTTTCTTTTGTACTGAGAGACAGACTATGATAAGTACAGATCATCACAAACTAATATCACTCTTGTCAAGAACTGGCAAAATAAGACAAAAAATGTAAATGTACTGGGAATTTTGGCTATAGATCTTGATTACCAGGACAACAGTATTTTTTCTGTTTTTTTTAGCATCTCCTGCAAAAGGAAGCTAGACTCCATCTTCCTTTAAGGTAGGTGGGGGTTTGTAACACAGAAAATTCTGGATACTTTGAGATTGAGCATTGGGCCCAGCCTTTTGTACCTAACTCATAGGATTGTTGTGAGAACAAAGTAAGATAACTTATATAAAGTGCTCTGTAGATGTTTAAGTGCTTTATAAGCAGAGGGTGTATCACACAAATTATCAATTATTTTGGGTACATTTACCCATGGATCAGGATTACTAAATGTACCTATGTCTGTTGGGGATCTTGCTCAAAGGAATAGAATAAGAACCCCCTATTGCTCCAAGTTGACAATCAGGTCTTCTGCATATAGTATGAGCTACATCTCTACCCCCACCCCCCAAGTCCTGAAACCCAGAAACAACAATCTAAGATTCTAGGACTTGGTTCTTTGGAACTGAAATCTAGACCCCTGACTTTTTTTGCCTTCTGGATTCACGGCAGATATACAGGGCTTCCAGTACAGTCAAAACTCCAAGATACAATCTTTATAGAAAAATGTGTTCGCATACATGTCCCTTGTTATTTTTTTTAAACCTTTACTTTCTGTCTTAGACTCAATACCATGTATTGGTTCCAAGGCAGAAGAGTGGTAAGGGCTAGGCAATGGGGGTTAAGTGATTTGCCCAGGGTCACACAGCTCATAAGTGTCTGAGTCCATCCCCTGTTCCTTCTTCAAAAATACCTCTGATATTCCTAGCACCCCAGCCTCTTCCCCTCTTTTATTCTAGGGAATTGGACTATCCCTTTCTTTCTTTTCCCAAGTTATTAGTTCTGGAGCACATAATTCCTTTTTATGCTTAATAAATATTCATTAAGGATGGTGGATAATTTATGATCATTTTAGTGATGATAAACAAAGTTAGTAAGACCTTAGTCCTACTCTCATTTGAGCCATAATTTCCCCAAGGCTTTAAGGCAGCAAGCATGGTGTTGAGAATACCCACTGTCAAAGGCTAGAAATGCTTGGTCTGGTTGATGGGAACAGAAGGCATCCCAGATGGCATCTCTAAGGGTCTGGGGGCACTCCTTCAGGAGCCTGAGAGCCATAGATTGACAACCAACTCTCAACTCTCCATGCTCATGGACAAGGAAGAGCAAAAAGACACAAACCCCAAAGCCTTCCTCTTTGGCTTTGGAAATGATCATGTAATTTATTGTCTTTGTCATATTTAATTCATCTTCATATTCACATGAATTTGTATCTTATGAACTCATATCAGCTTCTTGGAGTAGGTGGTGGGAAATGGGACCCAAGGGCATGCTGGGTAGTGACAAGAGGTTATCCTGGGATTAAATGTTTGCCTTAGATGCTATATTGATGGGTAAGAGTTGATTGTTAGTACCCTCTCCCCACTGCCACGCTTCACACTTTGAGTTGCATGGAGGCACTGGCTATGTTGAGCAGTTAAAAACCAGAATAGGCAGGGTGAGGTTGAAGGGACAGGGCACACTTGCTTGGGAACTGACTGGTCTGTGGTATGGTGTTCAGCAAGAGATGTGTAGAGAGAGCTGGGTCCTGGGATTTGGAGGAATGACATAAAAGGTAGGAGTGGAATGGGATCTGACCTGGTGTGTGTGGCTCAGCGGGGCGACCAAGGTGTCTAAGTTCAATGTAGAAGTCTTCGGGCGGGTACCTGGCCTCCAGGGCACTGATCTGGAAATGGGAGTCTAGTGAGAGGAATGACAGGGAGGAGCCATTATTCCCAGAACCCCTGGGGTATGAGGCACATGGGGTTAAGGGGCAGCAAGGAGTCTCAGACTGGGCAAGGGGACAGGTCCTGTATTGAAATTCTAAGAGAGATACTGCAAGGTGGACCTGATAACAGGTACTAAGGTGTCCTTGTTCCCCTTCTCTGTTGCTTTGGGGGAAGGGTGGTGAGTGATAAACTCTGGAGGTTGAAGGGGGAAGAAGCCTGGGACAGGCATAGAGGGCTGGGGGGGGGGGGGGGATTTTATCAAGTCCGAGAGATAGAAAGGGGGCATTTTGAAAATGGTACCCATCTTCTAAGAGACTATGAGGAAAGGTCCTTTCTCCATCCTGGCTCCCCCTTTACCAGGGAACTGCCCTTATCCAGTAGGATGCAACCCAAATAAAGACATGGAGCCTTAGCTACCTCCACAGAGCTATCTGACCTTCTAGATGCAGGGCCCTCACTGTGATTCAGGGAAAACCTTTTATAGGACCCACCCCTGCCTGTTTGTTCCTTTAAGGGTCTGAGGGAGGGGCTGTGGGCCCTAGCTGAAGGAAATCATACATCGTCACAGCTTCACTGTTCTCACTAGGCCCCTTCACAACCTCTTCTCCTATCTCAAGCTCTCAGCAACATGCCCTTCCCCAAAAGACGCCATGCTGGGCGAATGTCTGGTTGATATTTCCCTTAGGACAAAGATGGCAGAAACAGCCCAAAGTTCTGCCAGTATAAGTGTCCAGTGGTTTGAGTTCAGAAGAGGGACTTGTAGATTCCCAAGAGCTTTTCAGGGGTTGATGAGGCAGGACCTGGGCACCAGAGCGGGGTGGGGGAAGGCTGATGCTGGGCATATTTACTGACCTAGCACGTTCACATAGCTGTAAGGTGTCCACCCAGACGTATCTCTGTCAAGGGATTTGTTACTGAGCTGTTTGGAAAGCAGGAGATGGGGTTAATGCTGAGTCATCAAGACCCCCACCCCTCCCCTCAAGGAGACCCAAGTCCCTTGTTGCCTCCTTCCCCCAAACCCCAAAGGAACTGGCTCTGCCCACCACTCGATATTCGAAGTCATGGAACAAGGATTCCTGATAGTGGCAAGAGAACGGGACAACTGCTGTCAGGTATGGTTTGGAGTGGGGCAGGGAGGAAGAGGACGTGGGTAGCCCATTGTGATTGTGCTTGCCTGACAGACCTCAACCCTTACTGAGGAAGCATGTTCAAAGAGAACATTCTCAAGCATATTCTAGGCAGTCAGGGGGCACTGCTTGGTTTGAATGCCATCAAGCCACTCGGACATGGCTAGTGCATCATGCTTCTACTGAGAAACAACTAGGAGGCCAGATTAGGGGCATACACTTCTACCTAGTTTAATTTTTTTGTCTCCTAGTAGGAAAGTCTGGATCATGTACTTACCATCAGCCCCTTCTCTACCCTGTATTTTATTTTATATTTGGCTATGATAAAGCCTCTCCTTCAACTACCACAGAGCCTGGACAACCCTCAAAAAATCTATGAAAGGCCACACTGAGAATAAGTGCAGAGAGGAGAAATTGATAGGAATGAGTGCTTGGCAGAGACTGCAATATTATGTGAGTTATTCTGATGCTCAGGGGTTTCCCTTTCAGATGATGATGATAATAAAGGTAGATTACATTTATATAGTGCTTTAAAGCTGACATACGCTGTTCAGCCATTATTTCATTGGACCTTTACAATAACTGGTGGGGAGAGGTAGATACTGTCATTATTCTTACTTCTTACATGGGGGAGCAGGCTTAGAGAGCTTAAGTGACTTGTCTGGGGTTATACTGCTAGTAAAATATCTGAGTTGGAATTAGAGCCAGCCATTACAGCATATTGCCTCTTATAGATCCAGTTTTTGAGAATTTCAAAAAAATTTTGCAGACTCAACCTTTATCTTCACAGGTGAGGAAATGAAACCTTTGAAATAGGAACTCAATCCTTTAGAATTGAGGTATAGGTGGCATGACTGGGTTTCTAGGACCTGCTTATCTCTTTTCCCCATGCCAGGGTCACCTGAGGAAAGACATCAAAGTGGCTGTACAAATCCAGGAATTTTTCCCAAATGGTACTAGCTTGATTTCCTATCATGCTTGCATGTAGGCATATGTATATGTGGGCACATACATAAAAGAGACAATATCTTTTAAGAAGAAGGAGACCTGGGCTAGAGTCTTAGATCTATGTATCACTTATTAGTTCCATGATTGTAGGTAAGTCAGGTATTTTGAACTGCCTCAGTTAGAAGTCATTTCATCTCCTTAACATCAGTTCCCTCTGGGATTGCCACCTGGCTGGTCTTGTGATTGTATGAGATAATGCCAGAAGGGCTCTTGGAAGTCATCTTGTTCAACAATTAAATTTTACAGATGAGGAAACCAAGGCACTAAAAGAAGTGCCTTGCTTAAGGTCACGTACCTCGCATGTATTAGAACCGTAGAAGCCAGCTACCTGAAGGGACCGTGGGAACATTGGATTTAGAGAGAAGGGACTTTAGATTAGAATACGTATGTAACTACACTGAAATAAAGTTGGTATTTGGACTGACTTAATGAGGATGGAGAAAATCAGGGCTGGCATGGCAATGATGGGGCAAGTCAAGTCTTTTGATTAAGTAGCTTCCTTGTTTTGTCAATGTAGCAAAGTAATACCTGTCCTGCTTACTTCTGGCAGTATTAGGATATTCCACTGTGATGAAAGAAGTTCCGGCTTCATATACTAATAAAGCACTATATAAATGTTGGGGATTGTTAACAAGAAAGGGTATTTTCATATGACCAAAGAAAGGGTTTACTGTGAAGGTGTGTATCTTTGGGGTATATGTGCAAGAGGTACACACGTGCAAGATACATGGAAGCTCTCTTCCCATAGTACTGTTTTGGCTCCCCTGTTTCAGGCCAGCAGAGGTCAGATGGCATCCTTAGATGCAAGCAGAAACAAGCCACCGCTCTATCATCACTTACCAGGTGGCTGGTTCCATTGGGAGCTTCATAGAATTGGCCATTCTGGGAATGTGCTAGTTATCTGTAGCACATTATGACCATCAAAGACTGACAAAAATAGCATGATTTTGAGGAAGGAACAGGAGAGTAGGAGTAAGAAAAACCTGGATTCTTGTCTTAGCTCTGCCAATAATAGATTATGGGGCTTTAGCCCTTTCACTTCCTCCCAAGGTGTCAGTTTCCTCCTCTGTAAAATGAGGATAAGAATCTTTGACTTGCACTTTGAAAACTAAAAAGTACAATGCAGTTCTGAAGGATTATATGACCATGTCTGATTACAGATCATTAAACCAGTTATTAAGCTTTCCTTTGTGTATAAACACGACATTCCATTAGGGGCATTGTTTATAGCAGTGGGGATGGATTTACACTCAGCCATTCACACTCTTACTCTATCCTTTTGGGAACACTAACTGGGGTTGGGGAAATAAAGTTTGAGCCCAGCTATTTGGAATTTTATCATGGTACTCCAATCAATGGAGCTAACCAGCTAATAGTTACACATCAGATTCCTGTAGATGTTTACATGTTGCCTATACTTTTTGCTACATGTAGCCTAAAAGAGAAGAGGAGCTCTGGGGTATATCTCCTTAAGCCAAAGAGAAATTTTCTAAAAGAAGAAAGAAAAACTAGACTGGGGAAGTTGCAGGGTGAGTGGAAATCTGATGACAGGTACCTTAGTGGAGCTGTTCCTGTCCAAATTACTGACTGTTTCAGGAGGCACCCCACATGCCAGAGCGTGGTAGCTGGGGTTGGAAAAGCACTGACCATGGCTGCTACTTTGAGACACATCTGGGAAGAGAACAAGGTGTCATACAAACACCCCCATCCCCATGGCCCTGGGACACCCCACAGCACCAAAGCATGGCTTGGGAAGGACCCGAGAGTGCCAGGTAAAGTTTTCCAGCCCCCTCTGACATTTCTCCAAACTCCTAGATGTCCCAGAGACACATTTATAGAGACCCCTCCCTCCCTAGAATGCCTCCTTTGAAAACATGACTGGGCTATCCAGAGTGGAAGAAGACATCAGGATGCCCTTGGAGCCTGGAGCCCTGAAGGAATAACTAATTAGCCTGCATGCTCTAATTTCAACTTAACTCAGAAGGCTGCTTCAGACCCAGACCCTTCAAAACAGAAGAGAATATATCTGAATTATCCATCACTGTATGGGGTGGGGAGGAGCAGTTATCCCCAGGAGGATGAGGGGACATAGATGGGCACCAACCCTCTCTTCCCATTCTTGTGACTTCTCCCCTCCCTCCCCTGTCCATCACAAATGTTCCCATGCTCTGAGAATTCCTCATCCCCTCCTAGTGGAATGTGGGAGAACTGTTCACTCCTCCAGAAAGCAGACAGGAACAGCAGCCATAGCAGCAGCATGAAAAAGTTACAACTTGGTTTTTTTCTAGACTTGGAATTTCAACATCTGGAGGAACTCCCTTTAAAAACACTGATATGGATCAGCAACTTATCTTTATATTTCCCAGAGTTATTTGGTGGCCCCAAGCCCTTAAGGTGACTTGCCTATGGTCATACTGCTAATAGTTCAGAGGCAGGACTCAATGCAGGTGTGCCTGAGTGCAAAGTCAGCCCTCAACCCACCATGCCAATCTGCCTCTCATTGTACAATGTCAGACCTTTCTTCCTACTTCTGCCCTCCACCCTCAACCCACGTGCCTTTATGTCCTGCTCTGAAGAGATACAGAGGCAGATCAAGAATGTTCTGGGGGATTCTCGTGGAAGACGAACTCTGACTAAAATGGAGAAGTCTAGGAAGTCACCAGACATTTGGGGGGAACAAGCCCTGATTTATAGAACCCAAGCATGGAGTTGTGGTGTCCCAGAGTAAAGAATACTGAAGCGTGTTCTTGACTCTGCTGACACCTTGTGGAGGTTTGCATTTCAGTGAATTCAGAATTAAAATGCAGGGCTTTGTATATACAAACACACTGGTGTGTCGTAGCTGGCCACCACACTAACGGGAATGTGGGGTGCAGAAGACCCCTGGAAAAGGGGACAGGGGCTGAGGACTGGAACAACAAAAGAAGCTGGGGTTGGGGAGACAGTAGATGTGGAGGGATAGAAGAAACACTTGGGATAACAACAGGGTCTGGAGTAATGCTGGGGGCAGTGATACTAGTTTAGATACCAAGGGAAGAAGGTAAAGATAGGATTTGTGGAGAAATTTGAGGAAGAATGACAGATAGGACCTGGGGCAACACAAGCAGCAAAGACAGGGGAAATGTTGGGGCAAAGGGGAAAGGTGAGTTAGCAATTGCCTCAAGAATATTCAACAGAAAACAGGAATAGAATCTCAGTGACTACTGTTTCTAGTTCTCATCTCACTATGCTTCATTCATTTTAAATAAACTTCTGCAGAGGACAAAACTTGCAGAAAGTTGAATACTTCATAGTGAATCTTACAGAAGTAGCATATTTCTGTGTGTTTCTGTACTGAATCAAAGGAAAAGATTAAATCGGCCAGCTTTTGTCCCCCTTCAGCTTTGGTGATCTTTGAGGGAGATCAAGGCCAATGATCCATCTCTCTCCTGTCTTAGTCACTTTTTCTAGTCTCCCAAATGCACTTGATATGATTCTATACTTTCTGGCCAGATATACCCTAGTCTTTCCATTCCCCATTCTCTCTTCCTTCCATCTCTGCCCACCACCAAAAAAAGGGCATGGGTAATTGGGAAAATTCAGGAATGAAAAGTAGCTGGTTCCATGGGAGATGGTGACCCAGACTGATATCATCACTCCCCGTACTCTGTCTCCTCTCAAGTGAGCTTCCCCCACTTTGAATAGAATGTGCACCATTCAGAGGAACATTTATTCTGGGCGCTCCAAATATCTTTCAGACAGTGCTAAGACCCACCAAAGAGAGGGGTATGCCAGGGAAGTGACCTATGTGACTGCCTTGTTTACTCTTTCCCAGTAT
The DNA here is from genome assembly GCF_027887165.1 of Monodelphis domestica. Taxonomy (NCBI): domain Eukaryota; kingdom Metazoa; phylum Chordata; class Mammalia; order Didelphimorphia; family Didelphidae; genus Monodelphis; species Monodelphis domestica. Next base: position 156,490,146 of record NC_077227.1, read on the forward strand.
GAGAACAGCTGGGATGTATGGCTACCTTGCTCCATGATCTAGCCCCTGGGGATTTGGCTAGAAGACCTTCCCCTGGAGACAAGAGAACTAGAATTTCCATAGTAATGAGGCCTAGGATTGGGTCTCTGGGAAAAGTGTTATGGGAAGTGGGCCACTGGGAATAGTTTTGGAGCAAGAGATGGGGGGAGAAGATAATTTAAAACTGCCTTTGCCTGACTTTCAAGGTTCCAGGTTCTAGTATTCCTCTCCTCCACTTCTCCCCACTCTCCTGGAATATGTCTCAATTCCTCCTCCTTTGGGAGCATCTTAGGATGAAATAGATAACAATTGAAACAGCCTGGGTCACCCCCAGGTACTAGAACCAGTATCTTTGGAGAGACAAGGTATCCCTTTAAGACAACTCCCTCCTTACTCTGAAACCTAAGTCACACTTGAAAAACATACCCTCTTGGGAGTACTTTGTTAAGGGAAGTTTCACAACTGTGAACCCATTTAGCTTTTCCTCCCTGATGGATTTTGTGGAGTGTGGAGAATCTTGGGAAGGTCCTGTCTATCTGGTAGAAGGTCCACTGCCAACAGGGCACCAATCCTATGTACTCCTTACCTGACAGAGAGTAGTCAGTGCTGGTCATTCTCATGGCTGGTGTGTAGGAGACTCGGGGCATGTCATTGCCTTTCTCTTTCTGTCTCCGACGATGCCAAGCAAACAGGCTCAAGAGGGCCACGATGACCAGGAGTAAGAGAACAATGCCGATGACAGCACCCACTGAGTGCCTCTCTGAGCCCAGTGCTGGGCTGATCTTGGTGTAGGGATTCAGCTCTTCCATCATGAGGGCAGCTGGGAACAAGATGTATAGAAATGAAGCAGAAGTCCTTAGAGGATAATTCCTGCCCTGTTTCTCTCCTTAACTTCCTCAACTTGCTCTTATTTTTCTGAGTTTTAAATACTAATCATCTTTTCCCTATTAACATTTTTAGCCAAACTACTTGGAGGCAAGAGACAAAGAATGCTATCTTGCTATCTTGGCTCTGTCACAAAGGGGCTATGTGACCCTGGATGAGTTGTTTTGAGTTCTCTAGACCTCAGTTTCCTCATCTGTAAAAAAGGGCTTAATACCATTTATTCTTCCTACAACTCTGGTGCATTCTGACAGGCAGCTTTCCTTTATTCTAAATTTGGGTAATATTCACTTTGGCTCTTCCATGGCAAATATTTCATCCCAGACTGGCTTCCTTATTATCCCTGACAACTTCTGAGACTCCTCATGGAATACAGAAATTGTGAGCCAAATGTGATGAGGAAAGTCTCTGCTGATTAAAAAAATCCTAATATTCCCCAACCCCAAACTGAAATGTCCTTTAACTCCCTTTTGTTAGCATGGAGAATGAAGAATGGATTATAAATAGAATTTAGTAGATAACCCTTCAATCCCCAAAGCATGACTGATGTACAATTTACCCTTTAAGGCTAAGGGAGAAGGTCATCTGTGATGCAGATTTCTCTGTCTCCTCATGTATTTGCTGGCTATTTGCCACATGGGGTACTCAGTGTGACTGCCTTTTGTCATCTAAATAACTACTAATAAAGTCTCGTAAAAGAATGGGGGGTTATGGATTCTTGGTCATTTCAAATTAGAAGCTTCTGATACTCCTCGACCCACTTTTCAGTCTTGAACCTTCTTTTCTCTTTGTCCATCCACCCCAAACTAGGCTAACTCTTTTGACTGTCTTCAAACTCACCTCTCCAGGCACTGTCTTGTGCTTCCCCGGTTTCCTCCATCCCATCCCTTCAGTACCACAAGAATGCAATCTAGAACCTTCTCCCTGCCCTCCCTCTCCATGCCTTGTGTTGTTGGGACCATGCAGTGTCTCACCTTGGTCACACCTGATGCCTTTGAAACCCTGGCTGCAGTAGCAGGTGCCAGTGACATGGTCGCAGGTGGCATTGTTCATACACTCACACAGCTGCTGACAGCCATAGCCAAAGGTTCCTGGGGAACACTCTGCAGCACAGACAGAACTGATAAGACAGATACACCTCTACTTCCCCCTCCTCCACCCAAGCGCATTCAAAGGAGCAGATGCTTGCTGGGACACAAGTCAGGGGCTGGGGTTGGGAAGTCGGTACAGTGTGGCACAATGGGCGGAGTGCTACATACATAGGGGGTCAGAGGACATAGCTTCAAATCTCTTATTACCCCTGTGATGTGGGATAAGTCACTTAGCCTCTGGGCCTCAGTTTCCTTTTTGGTAAAATGTTAAGGGAATTGGACCAAATTACCTTTGAGGTCTCTTTTAGCCCTGGACCTCTGATTTTCTGATCGCAGAGGTGACAACCACAAATTCTTCATGAAACTTTTTACTGTCCTCTGAACTGGACTATAACTTATGATCTCCAGGGAAGGAGGCTTAACATGCCACTAGGGCTTATAAACTGGATTATTTTGGGGGGAGTGGGAGAGAGACAGAGGAGAGGCAGGCTCGGACAAAGACAAACTGTCCTAGGAGTGCACTTATTCTGCCTTTGTGATGTAATGCCCCTCTACTTTGGGAAACACTTCTTAATTCTCACAAAATTAGGGTTCTCAGTGACAAAGATACTTATCTTTCGGTTCAGGCTCTTTATAACTCTTTTGGCTGTCAATCCTAAATGGAGAGAACTGGCCTAGGAAGGGCCGCCCTTGAACTCTGTCAAGCTCACCTCTCTGGGCACTGTCTTGTATTTCTCAATGAACCTCCCCCACCATCCCTGAGATACCACCTGAATGCCAGCCAGCCTCTGCCTCATCTCGATCCCAGCCAAGGGCATCGTGACATTGTGTCCAGAAAGCACACAACTTTCTGGTCCCACATAGGGGCACTTTCAGCAGCCGACCCTCCTCCACCTCTTGGTGGGGGTGGACACATACTCCTCCCCCTTCTCACAAAGCAGGAGATTATTCTGTTGAGAGTTGGAATGCTCTGAAGAACAAGAAGGCTGAAAGGAATTTTCCAAGAGCCTCCAACTATTGACCTCTACCAGAATGATAAGAACATCTATGGAGGCAGGGCTGTATCTCCTCCACCCTGCAGTGATGGGCCCTGAAATAAGCCCCAATTCTGAGGGAGGGCAGCATGGCTAGCTCCAGAGGAACTTGAGGTCAGGGTGCAGCTTAGCATCTTCTCTTAGTTTTAGCCTTGCTCTGAGGGCCTGATTGAAACCTGGATATTTAGATCTTAGGGTTAAGACACCTGAGATCATCAAGCATGGTAAGGGGTGACTTTGGTACCCAGGCCCCTTAGCTGAAGAAGGTCAGTCTTCCACCCCCTCCCCCAAGGTGGTGATGGGTGGGGAGGGCTTCAGAAATGAGCAGAGCTCAGATGAAGTGGGGACATGGTGAGGTATAAGGACCTCCCTCCAAGGGCAGCTCCCGAGGGCTTGGTAATGGGCCAGGGGCTGGGGCAGCTTACTCTGTTCACAGTGCCGCCCGGTAAAGCCAGTCCGACAGGAGCACTTGCCAGTGATGTGGTCGCAGTCGGCGCCATTCTGGCACTGGCATACACGCCCACAGTCCTTCCCATAAAATGCCGTGGGGCAGCCTAGGAAAACATCGACAGCCCCAGCAGTTCCCTCTAGCCTTGGGACTCCCTCTCCCAGGAGTCAGATTATAGGGGAACCTTTTGGATCTCATACTGAATCCGTGAATATGAATAATACTGACTTCCATCATTCTAGCACCACACAGATTACAAAGCTCTTCTATCTCTACTGGTCATCAACAATTATGTGAAGGAGGGCAGAAAACTACTATTCTGATTTTAGGAATGGGGGGACAAGGGAAGCGAAGAGGAATTTGTAGGGAAAAAACACCTGATTTTTAGTCTTCGGACTTCACTTTAAATTGCTTTCAAACTACCCATGTACCCTTAGCAAGAGACTTACTCTAGGCCCCCAGTGAAATTGGGCCATCTGCGAAATGAAAGGGTAGAACTAGATGAGAGTCCCTAGAGATCGAAATCTTTGATCTTATCTATAATTTGCCCCACAGTCATATGACTAGTAATCAAAGGCTTTCCTAATAGGGACCTGGGAGGGGGGTTGAAGAGGAAAGGGTTGACTTTGCTGAGTCTTGTCTAGACTCTGGGCCTTGGTTTCCTTGGTGTAAAATACAGGGGCTGGACCAGATAATTCCTAAGCTGTGGCATTTTATGACTGTCTGAGCTTCGCTCGTCTCCATCTATACCCAGTCATATGGTTTTGAGCCAAGAACCCTAACCAGGAACCCATCCTGCAATAACTAGGATCAAGTTGAGCTCCAGTTTCTATCTTCCTCCCTTGGGAGGCCAGGCTGGGTTTTTGTTTCTTTCCATCAGCACCCAATGTCAAAGGAATCCCTTCTGCCCTCCTGCTGGAGACAGATTTTCTGAACTATTGGTGGAAAAGGCAGAGCAGATCAGGGAATCCCCAGAGGCACAGAGGGCTCTGAGAGGTGGGGGAGAAAGGGATGTCACTGGCCTGAGAGTAGGAATGGAGAGATTGCCAATAACTTTATAAAGAATGGAGGAATAGATGCAAGAATTTGAATTTAGAATAGCTCCAGGAAGTCTAGTCTAGGTATGTCATACGTTGTCCTATATTTGGGTCTGTTCCAGGGTCTATTTTAGTATAAGAGCCATGATTCTATCCAGGCAGGGCCCAGTTTATGGGAGTTAGGGAAGAAAATCCAAATTTCTCTAGCTTTTTGGGTTCACAGCCTGAGTAAATGACTAAGAAGCTCCCTAGATGTCAAGGGTTAACCCTGCTTCCTGAAGTTGCCTCTCATAATTGGGGTCCCCCAAACCCAGCTGAATTCTCTTCCCTGCCCCATCTCTCTCCATTCTCCTCTGCTTCCTATTCTCTCCACCCTCCTCCATAGTGCAGGGAGACCCCTTGCTCTGTCCAGCATGTAATTCCAAGAGATAAGTGAACTCACGCTGGGTGCAGAAGAGCCCTGTCCAGCCTGGGGCGCATCGACAGGCCCCATCATCTGCACTGCACCCAGCCCCATTGTGACAGTTGCAGGTATGGAAGCAAGCAGGACCCCAGAACCCTGCTGGGCAGGCTGTAGAAAAGACAGGAGGAAGAGGCAAAAATGTAAGAGTGTGAGGCTGAGGGAGGTAGGGAGAGGGGAAGGAAAGTGGGGAGTACCTTATCAGACACAAGGATATAATGGGTCAGACTAGTCTTCCATCTTCCTTTTTTCCATAGCATGGTTCTCCCCACCTCCAACCTAGGGAAGCTAATTTGTACCCAGAATACCCCTCACCTCCTTTCTTTCTACCAAGCCATACATCATCTCCTTTAAATCCTGCCTCCGAAGCCTTTCCTCTCCAAAACCCCCTTCTGAGATGAATGCCATCCCATTCTGCATGTACTCTAATCCTTATTCCTGGATTGGTTAGGAAGTCATTAAGTTCTCTGTCAGGGCACATGTGTGCTCTTGCTAGATGTTCTATAAACTGTACATTCTCTTTTCTGGCTTCTGTGTATCTGACCACTGACTTCCACCTCACTTCTGCCCCATTAGGGATCTTATTCCAGGCAAAGACTTTGTTTCTCCATCCAAGTAGGTCTCCTTGAGGATGGAGCCTAGCACTTTTAACAATGGCCTGCGATGGGGACAAGGGAAGAAGACTTTTCATAGAGGGGACCTAGGTTCAAGTCCTGTCTCACCTATCCCTGTGACCTTGTACAAATCATTTGGCCTTATTTTCCTCATTTGTAAAATGAGGTGTGGTCTAGATGATATTAGTTCCCTTCCAACTCCTGAGTTATATAAGGAAATATTTACTTTTTATTCATTTATTACAAAAACAACAACCCTTATCTTCCCTCTTGGAGTTGATATATCAATTCCTAAGCAGAAGAGTAGTCAGGGATAGGCAACTGGAGTCAAGTGGCTTGCCATAGCTAGGATGTGTCTCAGGCCAGGTTTGAACCCAAGATCTCCCTCCTTGAGGCCTGATTTTCTCTATCCACAGAGCCACTTAGCTGATGGAGACAATCCTCCCCTCCCCTCTTTGGGGAAGTATGTCAGGGTTCTCCACAGCTACCGTGAAATGTGCCCATCCCCTTAGATCAGGGCCCTGTTCCCAGTTCAGGGGATACTGGATACATCAGGTGGTGCTGGGATTGTATTCATCAGATAAAACTAAGTAAGAGGATACTTCAGCTCTGGCAAAATGTAAGGCAATTTCAGGCTATTTCAGGAAGGTAGTCCTCTAGGGATTGGGGAGGGGCCAGGGGTGTCGACTGAGGTTTACAGGATGGGCCTCAATATCCCACTGCCAAATGGGGAAGAAGAGGGGGCCCCAAACACAGCCCTGCTTACCTTGAGTGCAGTCCTTGCCAATCCAGCCGGGGAAGCACTGGCAAGAGCCATCGATAGGACTGCAGGTTCCATTGTTGGAGCATGAACAGTGCTGAGCACAATCCTTCCCAAACCTTCCTCCAGCACATACTGCAGAGGCAACACAGACGTTGTGACTGATCTCACCCCATCCTACTCCCAGCCCAGAGCCTCATAAAATTCAGCCTCCCATGATGACCAAACCATAAACATGGCCATCCCTCCCTCCCTGATCTCCCTCTCCTTCCCTTTCCCAAGGACCTTGTTGGAAACCAAAGAAACATTTTTCCTCATCACCATCATCATCGTCATCATCACCACAATACTCATCAGTGCCACTATTACTGTCCCCACCCTGCCATCACAGTTCTTCACATCCTTCAAAATCATCATTGGTAAATTCATTGTAGCCATCCATCAATCAACAAACCAGCATTTATAAAGTACCTACTACACATCAGGGACTGTGCTGGTGCTGGAGATACAAAGACAAAAATGAAACAATCTTTGCCCTCAAGCAGCTTACATTCTATCAAGGAAGTAACTATCAAAATAAATATATGGAAAATAAAAACAGGGTAAATCTTATGACACAATCAAGAAATTTAGGAGAGCAAGAGTAAGAAAGCTGTGTATTCTTAGCCCAGAATAAATCAATATGGAAGGCTCAGGGTTAGACTAATGGATGCCCCTTGAATTTCTGTCTACTTTTGTCTCTGCCTACCCAAAGAAGAGAGGAAAGGACATGGTATAACAGAAAGAATATTGTGACCTAGAATCAGAAGACCTGGGTCAAGTCCTAATCCTGCCATTTAATTCCTATATCACCTCAGGCAAGTTACTTTCACCTTAGTTTCTTCATGCCTAAAGTGAGAAAATTGGACTAGATAATCTCAAAGAACCCTCCAGTTCTAAATCCAATGAATATCTGTCTTGGGCTGGCACAGGATTGGGGCAGCAGGGATTTGGCAGAGTACAAGGTAACAGCTAGAGAAAGGCAGACAAATATATAGTGGGAATGATTTCCGGTTTCCAGCTTCCTCTCTATCGGGTCTCCTACCCTTGCTGGATTAGACTGTAAGGTCCTTGAAGGCAAGAGTGGTTTTTGCCTCTTTTTGAATCCTCTGGATTTAGCACAATGCCAAGGTACTTAGCATATTTATTGAATGGTTGATTGAATTCCCAGTGCCTTGTGAGGAAGGATGAACTCAGTTTTAAAACACACAGGGCATTTTTCAGCTTCAGATTAGGGATGCCATTTTCCTACCATTTCAGCTGAGTCTAATAATTTCCCATTCCCTCTTCCTATATCAATGACTTCTCCTCCACTCCCCCAACCCCCCTTTTCCTTCCTCTACCCCTTGGAGCTGTCTATCACATCCCTGGTGAATCATTGATCTGCTCTGGCTTTTCTATACATAGTTCAGAAAACCTGGCTTCCAGCCTTAAAGCAGAGGGACTCCTTCTGACTCTGGGTACTATTGAAGAGAAACAAAAACCTAGCCTGACCTTCCATGGGAGGGCAAAAGAAGTTTGACATCAACATGGTCCGATCTGTTTTCCAGGCCCACCAATATTTTTCCTTCAGAAAATTTTTAGCTGGAAGGATCTAGCTTCATAGGTGAAGCCCAGATAGGTCAAATAGTTTGCTCAAGGACATACAGTTGGCTAACAGAGAGCTGAGTGAAGAACGTAGGTCTCTTGCCCCAAGAGTCCATTCCACTTACGCCATGCTTCCTCCTCTAAGCAGAACTAAACCCTGAAGCCCAGACTGAAGCAAATTGCAGTGATCTGCCAAGTATCAGGCCTAGCCATACTTCTTTCTTTTAAAACTGAACCATATAGTTGGTTTGGGAAATGCTTGTTCAATGACTGATTAGAGGCAGGAATCAGGGATGCAGGAGAGATTTCTGCAGTGTTCCCAGGATCCTATGCGCCTTAGCTCCCACCCTGGGGCCTGACAGTGGTCAAGAGCTTGGGTATGGCCCATGTTCATTACTAGGACTCTTCATTTCCTACAAAACTAGGTCATGACTACATGTCTTGGCCCAATATTCTTTTTCTTTTGCTTCTTCTACTGTATTTTCCAGATGGATTTCAGAAACCCATCTTGACTTCTACTCTAAGGAATACCAAGATTAGAAGGATCCTGTTCCCTAATTCAACATTACACTTTCTTAATAAAACAATTAGTTCTGCTCCATGCTTTGAAATCTTCCTAGCAGGAGAGACATGTTCAAAGGCTGTCTGTATTATAATCAGTCCAATACATTAATTGGTAGACTGCCTGAGTCAAGAGAAAGTTCGGGGGTGGGAGGTGCTTTGGAGGAAGAAGAAAATATCTAGTTATCTTTAATCTATGTTGAATGACTTTGCCTAAGCACTGTCAGTAATTTGTAACCCCCTGGAAAGCGGGTCATTAAAAAGTGTCAGTTCAATTTTTTACAAGGTTTGAGACTTAACCAGGGCAGTTGCCATTAATAGTAAACTCTATTAAATCTATATGTAGAAAATACTCATTAGAGCGAGGGGCAATAAATCAGACAGTGCATGATCCAAGAGACATTCCTCGGGCTGTTTAGGACCTAATTTAGACCCAGCCTATCTGTATTGACTGCCAAGTCTCTGATGTTTAATAGCTAAGCCTCTGAATGTCAGCTTATGATTAAGTCATCCTAGAAGGGGGAGGGGGTGCGCTGTGAAATTGTGACATGGCGGCTCCCCAGGGGACTCATACTTCACATGCCCCCTGAAGCATGGAGAGATGAACTTTTCACTCATGCGTGGTAAGAGACCACATACTCTGAATTAATGAATCAGCTCGTGGTTCTCTATTCATGAATAGAGCAGGCTGACCCAGGAGGTAGCGAGCTTCCTGTCCCTGAGAGTATCAACTTGAAATATGGTGGAAGAGGTTTCTCAATGGGTGGGAAATTGGCTTAGATGACCCATAACAGGATTTCAGGCTGGAAAGAACCTTAGAGATAACCTAGTTCATCCTTAACCTCCATTTTATAGAGAAGGAAGGAAGTGACTTGCCCAGAGTCATTTGTTCTGGCTTGCTATTTAGCTTTTCAAGGGTTTGTGTGTAGTCTCCCCAGTTTAAGGGTAACTTTCTGGAGGTCAGTAACTGTATTTCCCACCTCCTTCACATAGAAGGCGCTTAATAAATATTAGCTGATGATAGATATATTCATTTAATGCTCAGTTGTTACAGATGGCTTGGCTGCATTTTACTCTTTCTCATTATTCTTTGTGTCAATAAAAGTGTCCCAATTTTGCCTGAACAGAAAGGGCTCCTTGCACTGGAAAAACTGAAGTCTCAAACCTCTTCCTTAGATCATGTGCCCTTTTGAGGAAAGGGTAGCCTGAGCTTCTGAGAGATGTATAAGGATCTTGGGAATCAGAGCTGGAAGGGGCCTTAATGATCATCTAGTAAAGTCCAGTCCCTTATTTGTAGTGTAGCCAGGTGGGGATTGGGTGGGTTCTGTGTACAGAATGTGAATTTTCAAGGGGCAAAAAACAGTAAAAAACTGGGGCCTGAGAGCTATTTACACCTGTAAAATATGGGGAGTAGAGTAAGGGGCCTCTAAGGTCCCAGGGCCCCAAATCCTCTTTCTATTGATGTCTCCAAAGTGCTCCTTGGGGTCATGTACAAAATGGAGATCTGGATCCAGGGTTCCAAAGTCCTAGCCATACCTCAGACCCTTCCCATTTCTTCCCAGGCCTCTACTTCACCAACCCCCTCCACCAGCGGCCTTTCCTCCCCACGCACTTGGTACCTTGGTTGCAGAGGGAACCAGAGAACCCAGGGAGACAGTCACAGTGACCAGTGACGTGGTGGCAGGGTCCATTGCTGTGCACACAGAGTGGGCAGGGCTGGTTGCAGCTGTGACCATAGAATCCTGGGGGGCAGACTAGTTAGGGATGGAGAGATGGCAGGTTAGTGGAGATGGAGGTCAAAGATTCACCTGACACTTCAAATGACTGCATTCAGTCATGTCATGTCAACAAGCATTTCTTAAACACCTTTGATGTTCCAGGAGCTGTGCTAAGCCTCTTTTTTTCCTCTTCTTCCCAACCTTCACATACCCACCGTCATAGCAAGGGTGATAAGAGAAAAAAACTCAAGAGAGTTCAGGTGCAAAGATGTTGGTTCAGAGGAGACCCTGATCTCCCATCTCCAATCTGTTTAGAAGCTTAGTTAAATAGGGTCCCTTTCTCTAGAGGTCAGACTATTTCGTTCTCTTTCATTAATGCCTTTAGAAGGGCCATTTCTGAAATTCCTAGAGAAGCAGGAAAGGAGAATGCAATGAAACTTCTAGGAAAGCTCTACAAATGAAACTCAACTGAGGGCTGAAATGATTCAGAATGACCCTCTTGGGGGTTGGGGGGGGGGTAATTAGGTGGCTCAGTGGATAGAGAGCCAGGCCTGGAGACCAAAGGCCCAGGGTTTAAATCTGGCCTCAGCCACTTCCTAACTATTTGACCATGAACAAGTTACTTAACTCCACTGCCTAGCCCTTACTACTCTTCTGCCTTGGAAACAACACACAGTATGGATTATAAAATAGAAGGGGAGGGATTAAAAAAAAAAAAGAGGGGCTGCTTCCTGGACACCAGTTTAAGGACTCGATGGAAAAGTAAGAGTTTATGTATAAACTTATTTTATCATATATAGTGGCAAAGAACTGGAAACTATAAGGAGGACTGTCAATTAGGGAAAGGCCAAACATGCTATGATATATAATTGTAATGGAATGCTATTGTGTCTTAGGAAATTTAGAAATCTGGGAAGACTTATATGAACTGATTCAGAATAAAGTGAGTAGAACAGAAGAGTTTCTTAATAATAATGCTGTACAAATACCTTTGAAAGACTTAAGAACCTTTATAAATTCCATGACCAGCTGTTAGTAAGAGAAGATTAACAATGAAACAATCATTCACATCCAGAGAGGGGAGGGATCCAAGATGCAGAATGAGCTATACATTTTAGAACACTGGCCAAAATATGTGCATTTGTTTTGTTTGACTGAAAATTTATAATGAAGTTTTTTCTTTTCCCCAGTGGGGGTTGGGAGGGAGCTAAAATAGATGCTTGTTAATTAAATAAAAAGAAATGAAATGAAAAAATAATTTGAGTCTAAAGGGCAGAGAGATTCTCTGAATAGATAAGTTGATTTAGGTAGGATTGTCATTTTTATTATATTGGCTCTGTCTATCCATGAGCAATTAACATTTTTTTTTCAATTGTTTAGGTCTCACTTTATTTGTGTGAAAAGTGTTTTGTAATTGAGCTCATATGGTATCTGGGTTTATTTTGGTAGGTAGACCCTCAGTATTTTACATTGTCTACTGTTATTCCGAATGGAATTTCCATTTTTATTTCTTGCTTTTGGGCTTTGTTAGTGATGGGCAGAGATTCTCAATAAGCAGAGAACCTGGGAAAGAGAGGATGAGCTGGAGGGCGGGGATCATCCTTACTTCTTTGGCATAGGGGCCCCCTGTAGCCTGGAGCACACTCGCAAGTCCCATCTTCTGGAGAACAGGAGCCACCATTCTCACAGCTGCAGGATATAGAACAGTTGGGGCCCCAGTGACCTGGAGGACACGTACTATCACAGCGGACACCTAGAGGATGAGGAAGAAATAGGTGATCTTGTCACAGTATGGGGAATGTAGTTGTTATCACAGGAAGATTTAGAAGGAGGTGAGAACAAGGGAGAACAAAAAAAAGACCCTAGAGCTAGAAGGGTGTCCATGTCCACCCTCCTCATTTTGTGGTTGAGGAGGCCGAGGCCAAGTGACTTGTCTGGGGATAGACAGAGAGTAAAAGGAACAGAGCCAAGACCTGAACAAGGCCTAGTACTCTGCATTATTCCATGGTCCTAGTTGGATTTCTGTGATCCAAAGAGAAACCAGAGTATCCTTGGTCATAATTGGAGTGAGGAAAGTCAGCGTGGGTCCAAGTTGGAAAGAACTGGGGTAAGTAGGAAGCTGGATTAGAAGACAAAGAAGAGGGGCTGACCAAAGCCATGAGTAAGTACTTGCTGAATAGATAAGTTGATTTAGGTAGGATTGTCATTTTTGCTATTTGCTATTCCTTTCCTGAGGGTCTACATATCTGAGGATTAAACAGGGCATTTTGTGGGTAGGTCTGCTGGGGCAGGATGTTGCCAGGCTATTTGGCTAACTCAGAAGTTCCTGAGCTTTCCCGCAAACATTCAGGGAGGACGGGAAACTTGAACGAGATAATGTTATATCATTCTGAAGAGGACAAATGAAGGCGATGCCTTGACTTGAGGGTGAGTTGAAGTTAAGGGAGGCAGAGTGGTCCAAAGTTGTCAGCCTTACTCTTTCTTCCAAAATCACTCAAATACGGTGGCAAGGCAGGAGTCAGGATGACTGGTGATGCCCTGGCATGCAGGGGATGACCTTGGCCTCTTTGCCTTCTAAGTGCTACATTGCTGCAGTTACCTTCATGGCCACTGGAACAAATTGTTCTCATCTACCCATTCCGCTGGGGGAAGTCTTCACATGCTTGGGATAGTCATCCCTACCAACTCACCAAGGACTTGAGGCCTGTCAGTTACTTTCAACCTAGTTTATCTGTCTGCTGAGATGGTTTTGCTGGGATGTGGCCGCTGCTCAAGCTACAGCTTCTTGGAGCTACAGGTGAGAGCTGGATGAAAGGTGGACAACAATGGAAAGAAGCCCTGAAAAGACTTGGTAAGCCCTCACAGCAGAGGTGCTAAACACAATACGTATAATTATATATTATATTTGTTTTTATTATTTTAATTATTATTAGCTGAAAGCCACCAGGCCCTCTAGTCTGGTGATGACTTCAAATCTTGAACTTTCTACTGCTTTCCTACTGAGCTCAAACAATATTTATGGAGCAGTGCAGGGGTATTCTGGGAAATGTTTAACAACCAGGTTCTGGGAGGGGGTGGGATAAAGGTATGCATACACATCCTTAAGTTTCATTTATTTAAACTCTTTATGTTTAGTCTACATCATTAATATTTTTAATAGTCTATGTAATCAATAAAACTATAAATTAAGCCCAGATTTAAAATGACTTCCAATTTCTGTGGCACAGATCTTTACACTACAAATTTAACAATTGGCTTGAATTAGAGTTGGCTCCAGCACCCCCATGCCCACATTACTTTCAGGACCCTGTTGTTTGGGGATGTGTCCTCTGCTCTGAAACCACTGAGAATTCAAGCATCAAGCCTAGAGACCATCCCAGCCAAGCTAGGACATGGAAAGCCAGTTTCATTGTCTAAAAATTTGTGAGGCAGGCTAGCTAACCTCATTCTGACCCTAGAAAAGTTCTCTTTTTTCCTTCAAAGCCCACAAACAGAAGCTCCTAAATTTATTTTTCAAGAAGGCACATGGATTAGAAAGCTAGCCTTAGAATCAGGAAGGCCTGACTTTAAATTCTGTGTCTAAAATTACTTGCTATGTGACTCTAGGAAAGTTACTTAATCTTTCAGTGTCCCGAGCAATTCTCTGAAGACTCAAAATTGCAAAGAAGTCTCCTATCTGCAGATCCTCATCAAAAGTTCCCTATACTAATGGAATCTCAATTCTGGTCAAAAAGGGGTGGAGGGCAGGGCAAAGGCCATCTTTCTGCGAAGTTTCCCCTGACTATTACAGATCTCATTCATTTCTCCCTTTTGGATTTACAGGCATACCTTGGATATACTGCAGGTTCAGTTCCACACCACCACAATAAAGCGAATATTGTAATGAATTGAGTGACACAATTTTTTGGGTTTCCCAGTGCATATAAAAGTTATCTGAACACTAAATCTATCAAGTGTGCATTATAGTATTATGTCTAGGAAAATATATATACCTTAATTAAAACTATTTTATTGCTATAAAATGCTGTTATCTGAACCGTCAACAAATTGTTGATGGCTGCTGATTGATTGATCAGGGTGGTGATTGCTGAAGGTTGGGGTGCTTACGGCAATTTCTTAAATTAGACAGCAATGAAATTTGCCATATTGATTGATTCATCCTTTCACTTGAATACTTAGAGGCCATTGTAGGGTTATTAATTGTTGTGTTTCCAAGAATAGGGAAGCCCAAAGACAGGGAGAGAGACTAAAACTGCCGCTTGCTGGAGCAGTCAGAGCACACACAACATTTACTGATTAAGTTTGCTGTCTTAGGAATTGTGGTGCCCCAGAACAATTATGATAGTGACATCAAAGATCGCTGGTCACAGATCACTATAACATATAATAATAATGAAAAAGCTTGAAATATTGGGAGAATTATCAATGACACGGTGACACAGAGTCACAGTGTGAACATGTGCTGTTGGGAAAATGGCACCAATAGCTTTGCTTGAGGCAGGGTTGCCACAAACCTTTAGTTTGTAAAAACCAGATACTTTAGTCCTTAGGGTTTGTTGGTGTTCACTTTCAAAGACAGTTAGACTGTAAGTTCCCCGAAGGCAGGCATTGCAGCAAGTTTTCTTTTTAAGCCCCCATTCTGTCATGGGCCAGGAGCTCAACAAGTACTTTTAAAAAGTGGCTGATTCATTATTCCTTGAGGATGCTCCCCTTCCCACGACAGCCTAGGTAAAACCGCCTGAGACTTTAGCTAGCTTCTCTCTCTGGGACTCAGCTTCTTGTAAAATGAACCTGGGGGCTGACTGGATGAATGCGGAGGCTCCTTCCAGTTTAGAAGTTCTAAATAAGTGTATTTAGAACACTTCCTTTGGTGGGGATTGGCAAGATTGACTTTTGAGGAAGACGAAGAAATGCCTAAAGTCAGGAGCTTGGTTACCCTTGGGACTTGGCCCCTTTTTCTGACCTCTGTCCCTCCCGGGATCCTCTGTGGCCTTGTACCCAGAACAATGGATTGCAAGATATCAATGGAGTCTTTGATATGACTTCATAATTCACATATGGGCAAATTAGCTTTGGAGCAGTGGGGGCCTTGCTGAAAGGTTGCCTGTCAAAGAAAGAATTTTCAAGCCAAGCATCATTAAAATCTTAACAGATTGCTTGAAATTAAGTCAGTGAAAAATTAAAGTTAATATCCAGTTGGCTCCTGGGGGGGAAGCCTACTGTTTGCAATGTCAAATTCTGTGGAAAAGGACTGAGTTGAGGGACAGAAGGCCAGGGCTGGAGCAGCTGTGGAGGTTCCCACCCCCAAGCTGCCCTGAAACCTCCAGTTGTAGCAAAAGGGAGACTTCTGAGGATGGTAGCCTTGAATTATTCATCCAAGAGCCAAGAGTCAGGGCTGTCAGATAAGATGACTCAAGGGTCACGGGGCAGATTGCGCCGGACACATGGGCTCCATGGGAATCCGGTACCATGCTTTGTCCTGGTCTCTTTGTGTCTGGCACTCCAGAGGAGAGCAGAGACCATATTTGTTCCACTACCCATGGAGGATGGGGAAGGGACCCAGATCTGGAATCATAAGACCTCAGTTTGAATTTCATTTCATCCGCTTACTACTAGAAAGACCTTGAATAAGGTCATTTCCCCTTTCTTCTCAATTCCTGACATTTAATAATAATAATAAACATTTACATAGTGTTTACTATGTGCTAGGCACGATGCTAATTGCCAGATGATTACTATCTTATATGATCCTCATATCAACCCTTTCGAATTAGGTGTATAATTATCCATATTTTATAGATGAGGAAACTGAGGCAAACAGGGTTTAAGTCACTTGCCCAGAGTCACCCAGCTGGTAAGTGTCTAGGTTCATATCTGAATTCAGTTCTTTCTTTCTTTCTTTCTTTTTTTTAACCCTCACCTCCCATCTTGGAGTCAATACTGTATATTGGTGCCAAGGCAGAAGAGTGGTAAGGGCTAGGCAATGGGGGTCAAGTGACTTGCCCAGGGTCACACAGCTGGGAAGTGTCTGAGGCCAGATTTGAACCTAGGACCTCCTGTCTCTAGGCCTGGCTCTCAATACACTGAGCTACCCAGCTGCCCCCAGAATTCAGGTCTTTCTGACTAGGCCCACCACTCTGTACACCATGGTGCCATTTAGTTTCCCATTTATATGAGACCCAATGTGGAAAGTTTAGGACTCAGTGTCTGGAAAACCTGGGTTCACATTCTGCCCTAGACAACTATTTGTTCTGTGACTTCGAGGCAAATCTCTGAACCTCTCTGAACCCCAGTTTTCGTCATCTGTAAAATAAAGATGGTCATACGGCAGTTACCAGGCTCAAATGAGTGGATGGAAGTAGAAGGCCTTGCAAACCATAAAGTGTTCTCTCTAAATATGAGCTAGTATTGTATGGCCTGCTAAGATTTAGAAAATACTCTGCAGACACACCATCTTGTGGGCAATAATGATATCACATTTAAAGTTTACAAAGCCCTTTATAGACCTTATTTGATCTCTTCAACCTCCCTGAGATGTTGGTATTATAGGTCTGATTATCTTGATTTTACAGCCCAGGATCTCACCAATAAGACATGTCAGCTGGAATTTGAACCAGTGTCATTTCTGATTTCCAGTCCCACTATTCCAGGGTCCTTTTGGGTACTGGCATTCTAGGATCCAAACAGGAATGGGGAGGAGGGGTCTGAGTAGTGGGTATTTTCTTAAAGGCAGTGGGGGCGGGGGGCACCCATTGCGGCTGATGAGTTGGAAATTAGATCTTCTTGGGAAATGGGTGACCTTCCCACTCGTCCCTTTCTCTCGCAAAGCAGAAACACGGAAGAATGAATAAAACCATCAGGAGGGGAGGGATCCGCACACATGTATAATCGGTACACAGCATTTCGAGGAGGGAGATGGAGTTATTGGGATGGAAAGTGACTGTAAACTTATAGGAATCTCTTATCCCCATTCCCTACAAGCCGAATGAATAGCTCTTGTCTCTTGAAAATTATAATAGGTTTGAGGAGTGGGAGAAACGGTGCACTGTTGGATTGGTTAGGAAACTAAGTGACAGGGCAGAGTGTCTGAAGTCATTTAGAATCCTAGAGAAGACGGGGACCTTGGAGAGCAGATGGAAAGAATAATAGATTTAGAGATAGTAGGGCTGGGTTCAAATTCTGCTTCCTATCATCGAGCCTCTGGCCAAGTTTGGAGATGGGGGTGGCTTCTCTGGGCCTCGGTTTTTTCATCCGTAAAATGAGGCAGTTAGACTAAATCACTGTTAAGGTTCTTCCCAGTTCTAAACCTATGCCACTATTTAATCCACAGGTGCCAGAATTATTATTCTCCTGTTTAATATTCTATTAATCAAGACTGTGTTCCTTCCTCCTCTTCCGATCCACTCTTTTCACCCAATAATCACAATGGCCAATGATGCCACTTACAAAGCACTTTCTTTACCTGGGAGGTAGATGCTACCAGTATCATTATTTATCCCGCTTTTGTGGATGGGGAAATCAAGCTTAGAAGGATGAAGACACGCGTGTATGGGGAAACAATGACTCCTTAAGGCATTGTCGTGGGCCTCCGTAGCCACCTGATCCAGTTGAGAGGCTTTTCCAAAACACACCCAGGACACCCAGAACCAAATTTCTAGACTCAGAAAAAAAGTTAAAAAGGCAAAGGGAAAGTCCTGCCTTTTTCACAGAAATGAGTGATTGGCTTTATCTCACACAGCCTGGGATTTGAACCCGGCAACGTGTCTCACCCTAGATACAAAGGGTCATAAGAATTCTGGGTATCTAGTGGGTATCCAGATCCTGGAAAGGTCGAGGTGATTATCAGAAGACAAATTAAGGGAGCCAGCCAGCTCTCATCCCCTGGTAGAGCGGGCAGAGGGATTTACCAGTCCAGCCTGCCAGGCAGCAGCAGTGGCCGGTGATGGGGTCACAGCCGTCCGCATGATTGCAGTCACAGTGCTCGCTACAGTTCAGCCCATATGTTCCATCCTGGGAGAGACCAGGGAAAACCAGGATCAAATGAACACCAACATTCATTCAACAAATATTTGCTACCCTACCGGCCTGACCCCTGAATGTGCCTCTGCAAAATCTGAATGCAGTCAGTTACTGGCGTGAGAATCCGTTCATAGCTCCTCCTACACCTTATTCCTTTTTTCTTTCAAAGAGGTCTCATTATAGGGGTGTTCCTTAGACTCAGGGGTGACCAATATGGCAAATATGCAAGGCACGGGGGAGAAACAAAGGGAAATAAGAATTCGAGTTTTTTCCACCAAAGGACGAATGTGGGGGAAAATGATTTACATAATTGTACATGTAAAATCCATATCATATTGTTTTCTGTCTCAGGGAGAAGAAGGAAGAAACGTTAGAAATAAAAACAATTATTTTTCTAAACCCTTACCTTCTGTCTTGGAATGGATACTATCAATTCTAAGGCAGAAGAGCAGTAAGGCCTAGGTAAATGGGGTTAAGTGATTTGCCTGGGGTCACACAGTTAGGAAGTCTGAGACCAATTTGAACCCAGGTCATCCCGACTCCAAGCCTGATTCTCTATCCACTGTGCTACCTAGCTGTCCCAAGGAACTAAATAAAATATTAAAATGAATATTAAAAATGGCATTTATATTAATATATTTAGTTTATTATATATTATATAAGTGCATTTATTGTTATATATATTATATATTGATTTTATGTTATATATTAGTGTTTCTTTTATGTTATTACATAATATATAATATATTTGTCTTATGTTATATATCAGTATATTTATTTAATATTATATAATAAACATTTATTGCATGTTGTATATTATATTAATATATTTATCTCATTCTATTAATATATTCAGTTATATGAGATAAATATATTTATTTTGCTATTATTTAACATACAAATATACTTATTTTATATCATATAATATATTTATTTTCATTATATATAATTTCTTAAATATAAATATATAATTATGTGTAACATAATTAATATATTATATTGATCTATTAATATATTATGCTTTTTAAGTTTATGTATAAAAAATGAAAAACAAATAAAGTCAATTGAAGGAGGGGGGAAGGTCCCTGCCCTCAAGGAACTTACTGTCCTTAATCTACCTAACTGCTATGCCCTTCCTTGCTCTAGCAATCAAGATAGTTTTACACTCAAGCCACTCTACTCTAAGGCCACTCACCGGGCAGGATTGCTCACAGGTGTCCCCTAGCCAGCCAGGTGAACAGGAGCAGGTGCCATCAATAGGGCTACAGGCTGCCCCATTGGCACAGATGCACGTCTCATTGCAGCTCAGGCCCCAGGTGCCAGTAGGGCATGGGAGGGAGCAGTCAATCCCCTGCCACCCTGCAGGGAGGGAAACTTGAGTTAGTCACCAGAGCCCTGGCAGGCTGCGGGCACACCGGTGTGTCTGGGGCTTCCCCCCACCCCGAGCTCTCCTGCCATTACCAGGGCATCCTTCCTTGACCCGCTAGGAGCCAAGCTTCCAGGGTGAAGCTCTGCACTTGAAGTCTCACTGCTTGGGCAGAGTTGGCACTCCATTGTCACGGACTAAAGAGAGGCCGGAGGCCCCTGCCATGATGGGTGCTTCCCACTCTAGGGGGGATTCTCATCCGGGCAGAGCCCAAGCAGGCACCGGGAGGAGGGCGTGGGTGGTAGGGCTAGAGGCGGTTGTTGTCCAGTCAGTCGTGTGGGATTCTTCATGGCTCTGTGGGGTTTTCTTAGTGAAGAGCCTGGGGGTGGTTTGCCTTTTCCTTCTTCTCTAGGGGGTCCCCATTTTACAGATGAGGAAACGGAGGCAAATGGAGATTAAGTGACTTGCCCAGGGTCACACAGTATCTGAGGCCAGATTTGACCTCAAGTCTGTGCTTTTCCTACTGTGCCAGGCCGTCCCAAATCCAGGACTTCTGCCACTATTTCATGCTTCAGAACTACCAGAGAGGGGAGGAAGGCAGCCTAAGGCTCGGGAGGCAGGGAGGGGCATTACCTTCCTTACAGGTACAGGTGCCGTCTACGGAGGAGCAGGCGCCCTCGTTCTTGCAGGCGCACACAGACGAGCAGTTGGGGCCGTAGGTCCCGGATGCACAGGGCAGAGCGCAGACTTCCCCCTGAGGAATAAGAGCCCAGGGCGTTGTCAGGTCCCAGCATCCTCTACTGTCCCCTGCCCCCCCCTCCCCCCCCAGTCATGAGGTCTGGCCACACCAGGGAGCTAGGATGTGCTGGACAGTTCTGCAGCTCTTCAAAGACACCTAGGATGAGGGCTTGGGGTCCAGGGTGCCCAGTCAGCCTTCCTGGGGGCAGGGGCGGGAGTGGAAGTGGGGGAGGGGGCGGCGCTCGGATCTCCAGGCCTGTCCGGAGACCTGGACTCAGGGGCAGGCCCGGCCAGCGGAGGGAAAGGAGGACCTCGTACTTTAGAAGGCAAATGTAGGACTACAGGATCCAGGACCAGAGAGGCAGCCTTCCCGTCAGGCTCTGCCTTCCGAGGAACGAGGTCCAGCCAGGGAAGCCTCTCTGCCCTCTGCCCCCTTCTTCCCACCACCCGGTGGGTGGCCCAGGGTAGCTCAGCCCTCAGCCAGTGCGTCATTCTCCTTCCCCAGGAAATCCTTATTTTCCCAAGATCATAAATAACCCCAAAAGGCAGAGTCAGGGCCCCGAGGCCAAAGCTCTGATGCAAATCCCCCGTGTTGTTTATGGTTTCCTCTGGGTAGGTTTGCTTTATTGGCTGGGAGGGACGTTCATCTCCGAGCCTTATCACAGCATTTCCCAGGTCTGGGTCCCAGCGCTGGCTCACTCAGGAATTCTGACGGAGAAGCTTTGGAAGAATAGAGTGTTGCTCCAGATATGACTCCCCCTCTCCCCCTACCCCCCAACAAGCGCCCCGAAGGTTACCCTGCCTCCCTGCTCTCACAGCAAATAACCAATAACTCCTTAGAATCCATACGGCATCTTGGTTCCAAAGCAGAAGAGTAAAGGCTAGGCAGTTGAGGTTAAGTGACTTGCCCAGGGTCACACAGCTAAGAAGGATCTGAGGCCAGAGTTGAAACCAGGACCACCCATCTCTGAGCCTGAGTCTCGATCCACTGAACCACCTCGCTGCCCCCTCCCCATGTTGTTTTGAAAGAACTACATTCCAATAAAGAGGAAATCTATTAAAATCTTCCCTCAAGCTTCTCATTTCTCCCCCATTTCACTGGAACTCCCTAGAAGGGAGAATGAGACCCTGCCCTTTCTGTGAAAGGAGCTAAACCTACTTCCTACAATGTCAATTCATGAGGACAATAATAATAAAAATAATATATGTAATAAATAATAAAATAATAAAAGCTTTGAAAGCACTTTGTATCCCTGTTCTCATATGATCCCACAACATCATAGCTCTAGTTCCAGCCCCTTCATCTTACAGATGAGAAACTGAGGCCCGGGGAAGTTAAATGATCTGTTGAATATTATGCAGGCAGTATTATTTGACTCTTACAGAGAGACCTACTAGTAGGTGGTGTTATCTCCATTTTTTAGATGAGGAAACAGGTCAATGCTATTATTACACCCATTTTACAGATGAGGATCAAAGAAGTTTTGGACCAAACCTGGGAACTCTGGGTGAGGAATTTCCCTTATCCTTGAAAATAGGAGCTTAGCCTGAGACTTGGAGTCTTAGACATTTGTCTGGAGTAATAAGTGAGATGACGTATGCAAGGCCACAAAAAACTAGTGGTCAGAAGCAAGACCTGAATGCAGGCTTTCCTGAATCCAAGTCCAGTTCTGGGCACCATGATTCTCAGGAGCTTAGTGAGTGATTTTGGATCAGAGGGAAAACTGTGAAGTTATTTTTCAATGTTGTCCCTTGCCCAAGACACTGGTACCCTTCTGCTACCTTCCCCAAAGAAAACCACATATTCCATACCCAAAGCCTGTGTCTTTCCCTGTTAAAATTCTCTTCTCTGCCATTGCTAGAAGGCTAGAATATTCCATGAACAAATACTTCTAACAAATACCTGAATTTTTTTTTCAGAAAAGAGATCATCATACTTTGGAGCGAGAATAATGATCAGAGCACCCAGTTCAACCTCTTCCTTTTACAGATGAACAAACTAAGACCCAGAGAGGGGTAGGGAGGAAGAGCTGACATTGGAATTCAGGATTTAGCTCCTGGGTGCCCTTTAGGATAGAAAGGAGAGCTGAGGGGAGTTAGGGAGGAACCTTGAGGTGTTACTCATCCCATGAAAGGTTAGTATTTTAGAAGACTTATGGAGAAAGCTCAAAGGAATGAGTAACTCTGGGAACTTCTACTACTGAAGTAGAATGGTGGGGCCAATATTTTGGAATCTAAGAAGGTGGGGAGGCATAAGAATGGTCTTCTTCAGGGCTTGCCTAGAGTTGGCCCTGACCACATGATTGAGACCTAGAAGGAGAACATGGTAAATATTAGAACTAGAATTTAGAAATCATCTAGGAGAGCCCCTTTATTTACAAATTCATTTACAAATGAGAAAAATCAAAGTCTTTGTTGCTGTTCAGGTGTATCTCACTCTTCATGACCCTATTTGGGGTTTTCTTGGCAAAGATACTGGAATGCCTTGTCATTTTCTTCTCCAACTATTTGATAGATAGGGAAAACTTGAGACAAATAAGGTTAAATGACTTGCCCAAGGTCATACAGCTAGTAAGTGCATGAGGCCACATTTGAACTCAGGAAGATGAATCTTTCTGACTTCAGCCTCAGCATTTTTCTCTGCATCTCCTACCTGCTAAGGTCTAGAGACCTTAACTAACTTACCCAAGGTCACCCAGCTTCTGAAGGGTAGAGCTGGGACCAGACCCCAAGTTCTCATTCCAAGCTAAATCCTCAAAGCTTCCCCATAAAAATCAAAATTTAACCAAACTTTGGAGTAATACCCATTTATTTGTTCCTGCTGCCTGGCTGCTCATGGCATCTCATCCCTTGGGGAAATGGCTCATTCTTCACAGCACATATATTCACATATTTCCAGCCCACTCTGCCTTTAAAAAATGGGGATAGGGTGAGAGAAGTGGGGGAGATAGCAGCAGGTCCTATTTATTCTTTGCTAAGGCCTGTCCCAAAGTCCAGATTCCTAGTGCTGCAGCTGGCAGGCAAAGGCTCTCTGAACAATGCCTGCCAAGCATTCTCCACTTCTTAATTCCGTGAAAGCGGAATCACTGTGAACTCTTACCTCCAGCTCCAAAGGCTCATTCATTATAGATTCGGGCATCAGCTATTAACATCTTGAACCTGATTTGAAAGAACAGCTCCTAGAATGGCCCAGCCCGGCTAAGGAGATGCAAATATCATCGCCTTCACCCTACCCCACCTAAGCACAAAAAATGGCCCTGCAGTGTTTTGACCCCGTTGGGTAATGAATCCTGTGTTCTATTAAATTTGTTTCAAATGCTGTTTATTAAATTTCTCCCCTTGCAATATGCCGCCTTAGATGCTCCCCTATTTAGGAAAATTAATCAACAGCTGCATATCTTATGTTGATTATTCATTTTCCTTAGAATGTGCCTGAGGTTAATGAGTATGTTCAGGAGCAGAAGAGTGACAGGGAGCAGGCTCCATTTTTTCTTCCAGCTTTTTTCAAGAGAGTCTAAAGCAAGGGGAGGTTATAATCCCAGGGCTTCTAGAAGCAGGAACACGTATGTTTATGCCCCTTGCCAGATGATCATCTAGTCCAACTCATTCATTTTGCAGATGAGGAAACTGAGACCCAGAGATGGGTAGAAACTTGCCCAGGGCTACAAAGGTAAATAAGCAGTTTTCCTGATTTAGCCTTGCATGGCATAGTGGTCCCAGGGGTATGATCACTTGGGACTGTTGCTCTGAGTACTCTAACGAGGGGGTGGATCTACATGGCCTGGGTTTGAATCAGATCTATCACTTCCTACCATGATGACCTTGGACAAGTCTCTGGACCCCAGTTCACTTCAGTTGCCTCATCTCATTCTATTGTATTAGATGGTTTTTTAGGTCCCTTTTGTTCTTTGATCCCATCTGTGACCTAACGATGAGAGAGCATCTATTCTGGGAGCCCTCGGATACAGGAAAGAGAAAGAAATAAAGCTGCCAGCTGGTGCTCAAGGACCTTTCCACGTCCAATTTAGTGTGTGACTGTGGGCAAGTTCCTTCACATGTCTGGGCTTCAGTTTCCTTATTAGTGCAATAAAGGGACGGGATTAGCTGATCTCAAAGGCCCCTTCTAGCATTATACTTCTTTATATCAATGATCTTAATAGTAAAAGCCAAGGTTTCTCCACATACAATGGGTACAACTCACCTGGATGGGTGGGGGAGCTGGCAACCCTCTCTCAACTCTCCCTTGTGACGGGCACTGCCCTCTGGAAACATTCTCTCCACTCGGGCTCCTCACCCCTGCCTCCACCCACTCAGACTCCTACACTCCTAGCTTCAGAGTATTCCTTCCTTTGTGGCTGATCCTTGTACGCTTGCATCATCCACCAAGGATGCCCTGGCCATCATTATACTCTGATTTTCTGGGTGCCCAGGAGGCAGGGGTGGGATGTCCACTGTGATCTTTCTAGGGCTTTCAGGCACATTTCTCTCCAGCATCCTCTACTTCTAAAGGTCCTGATTTGGGTCAAAATGAACAATCTGAAATGGCTGGAAGTAAATCAGGCCTGGATAGAGCACAGATTCTTTGAAGGCAGCAAACTGTTTTTTTCAGTTAATCAGCACTTATTAGGTACCTCCTATGGGACAGCTCCTGTACTAAGCATTTTCTCTTAGTATCCTCAGGAGCTGCTATATAAATGCTCATGGATTTTTTTCTTTCTCCCCTGTTCCCTTTTTTAACCTTTGGGCAAAGGCTAGACAATTGGGGTAAAGTGACTTGTCCAGGATCACACAGGTAGGAAGTGTCCGAGGGCAGAATTGAACCCAGGTCCACCCAATTCCAGGCTTGGTGCTCTATCCTACTCCTTAGCTGCCCCCCTCCATGGACTTATTTCTACACCATGGGTAAGAATCAAACAGGTTTATCATACCTGTTAGCTGAAGGTAGGCTGGGGATAGAGGAAGGAGCTCAGAATTAAACCCTGGAGTGGGGATGATTGAAAGAATAATTTACCCAAACAATCCCTCATAAGAAATCAGGGGCAATTTTGTTTCTCTCCTCACCCTCTGCAAGAGGAAAAATGGCACTTGGTGGGTCTATATTTGGGGGAGAAAAGTAGAGTACTATTTCCTCCTGAATCAGGTTACCTCCTGTTGTAAGGAAAGTGGTGACATTTTGCAGAGAAGTGGCATGAGACCAGCAGGAAGATTCTAGAACTTTGGAAAGGGGTTTAGGCTGGGAGAAAGACATTTGGGGTCTCTGGGAAAAAAACTCTGGAGGTGTTAGCTGTAGTTTTTCTTGGAGTCTATCCTTTTTCTGGTTTCCCTGATTTCCTGTTTTGTTGCTTGACATCAAGACTATCTCTGGTGAACCTGATCCAGTTACAAGACCATGAGATCAAGTCTGGATCTTTGTGGCTCTAAGATCTTCCCTGGCCTTGGCAAATCCTTACACAGACCCTTTTCCTTAATTCTATCAAGGGGGGGTATAGTTTAGGGTTAGTTAAGATTAGAGATTGTAGTTTTGGGGTAGGGAGAAATAGAATGGGGAATTTCTTAGAAGAAATTCCTTTGCAGGCATCATTAGATCTGGTGGGGATAGATAGATTAAATTGGATTAGATACCCCAAATCCCCTTTCCACCTTTCCTTTATGTATTAAATCCAACCTATCCAGTGTTTATATATTTTATCTGTTTATTAGCTCAGGGTCTGGCTCTGCCTGCCCTGAGCTTGGCTACCCTTCCCCAAACTAGAGAACTGGCCCTAACTATTATACCTGAACCTAACAGTTAGCCCAGTGAAGTCAGATAATACTTATAAGCAGTATATTAGTTATTTCATGCCTCAGCTTTCAGCATTTTCCCTTCTGGGTCAGTCCCACCTCTCTCAAATCCATACCTCAATTTTATTCATTTGTGAAATAGAGTTAATAATACCTTCTGTACCTGCCTTAACGGGTTGTTATAAAAATCAAATGAGAGGGGGCAGCTAGGTGACAGAATGGATAGAGCACCAAGGCCTGGAGTTGAGAGAACCTGGGTTCAAATCTCATCTCAGACACTTCCTGGCTGTGTGACTCTGGGTAAGTCACTCAACCCTGTTAACTTAGCTCTTGCCATTATATCTTAGAGTTGTTACTTAGACAGAAAGACTTAAAAAAAGATTAAATGAGAGTATGGGATCATAGAGTAGAATTGGCTGGAAGGCAAGGTTATCTGATCCATCTCCTGTATTTTACAGTTGAGAAAAATGAGGATATGGGAAGTTAAGTGATTAGGTTAAGGTCACACAGGTTAGAATTATCATTGAAACACTCAATAACCCTATGAGGTAGGTGCTATTATTATACCCATTTTATGGAAGATGAAACTGAAGCCCAGAAAGGGGAGATTTCTTGCCCATGGTCACACGAGGAGGAAGTGGCAAAGCTGAGATTTGAACCCAGATCATCTGCCTTCAAATTTAGCAATCTTGTTCTGCTATGCAGTTGACAGAGTGCTGGTCTTGGAATCAGGAAGCCCCAAGTTAAAATCTAGTCTCAGACACTTTTTTAGCTATATAACCATGAAAAAATAAATTAACTTCTATATGCCTCCGTTTTCTCAACTTTAAAAAACAATAATTACATTTCAGAGATGTGGGGGTTAAATGAGATAATATTTGTAAAGCACTTGGCATAGTGGCTGGCACATAGTAGGAGATATATAAATGCTTATTTCCTTCTCTCTTCCCCCTACTCTCCCCAGGGGCACTGAATGTGCAGAAGGCTCTTTGGAATCTCCATAACATAAACAAATCCATGGAATTCTTATTGGCCCATACATCCGTGAGGTCAGACAGTCTCCTTGCTCCGATCTGCAAACCCTTCAGATGCTTAAAGGGTTACCTGGTCCTCTTTCCTGCCTCTAGACTACCCCCATTCCAGACAAATGCTTGGGACTCTGTTCCTTTGAAATCCTGTTTCTCTGTCTTGAAAATGCTAGAGTAGATGACTTTGCAGTCTCCTTTAGTAACTCGTCCTACTCATCCCTACAGCCATCCCTGCCTTCCTCACCCCTGAGGGACTAGTGGATAAGGTCCCCGAATGATTTGCAAATCTCAGTTAAGCTTTTCTAGGGGAAGGGAATAACATGGGGCCCACTCAGCGAGTAGTAGGGGGTGGGGTGAGGAATAAATTTCTGACCACTGGGCTTTGGCAGCTTCCCCAAACCAACCAAATCTCTCTAGACCTAATTAGAGTGTTGCTGATGAAGCAGGATTGAGCTGCCAGCAGATGCAGTGTTTGGAGGGGAGACTGAATAAAGCATGAGGATTGGAGAGTCAATAAGGAAGGAGAAAGGAATGGAATCCCCTTATCCTATCTGCTCTGTCCCTGGTGCTGGACAAGCAGCTGAGGAGGGTATAAGGAGAATGAGCCATTTTCATCCTGGAGCATGATGGAAGGTCAAAACTGAGAAGTCTTAGCTATTGGCAGCTAGGCATCAGATTGGATAGAATGCTGGGCCTGGAGTTAGGAAGACTCGAATTCAAATACAGCCTCAGACACTTACTATAGATGTGTCACCCTGAGCAAGCCACTTATCTCTGCCTGTCTCAGTTTCCTGATCTGTAAAATGGGGATAATAACAGCACCTACCTCCCAGGATTATTGTAAAGATCAAATGAACATAATTGTAAAGTGCTCCCAGGGCTTGGCACATAGTAAGTGCTATTTAAATGTTAGCTGTTGTTAGCTTTTATGGTCATTAGTTCTCCATCCTATCCAAAAAGCATTTATTAAATGCCTACTATGAGCCAATTACAATACCAAGCAGTGAGATAGCCCACCAAAGCACCAGCTATCCTTGTCCTCAGGGAGCACGTTACATTCTTGTGGGACATTCGGGGGCTCTCCTTCTGGGGCTGCTCAGGTTGTCCTCTCATCCTTCACTATCTAAAAGGAATAATGAATCCAGGGGCTTTTGTTCTTCAGCCCATGAGAGTGCTTATGACTGACTGGGTTCCCCGAATCCCAGTTACCTCATCTGTAAAATAAAGAGACTGGACCAGAAAACATTTCCAAGGTCCCTCTCATATCTCAGTCCTGTGACAGCCATTGAATTTTTACATTACAGCAGTAATGATGAGACTAAGGCAGAAGTAGGGACTAGCATGGTACTGATATCATTCTCCAGCTTCCTCTTTCTGGCTCTCTATTCCTGGCATGGTTCCATGTTTAGTGGCCTCCCAGAAATGGATGGTCATGTTGATGTCTGTTTCATGATTCCTGCCTAACCCTCTGTCTTTGTTATCAGAGAATTCAGGTTACCCTTTCGATTCAGCTTCCCCCATAGAACCTCTCTCTCTCTCTGGGGACAAGGGGGCTCACTCTGGGTTGGTCAATTGCCCCTGATCATCTGTACCCCTGATTTTATCCTAATAAAGATGAGGAGCAGGGTGCATGAAGCAGTGCAGAACTCCCCGTCCATCCATGAAAATCACAAGAGCAACCTCTTTTAAAATTGAGAAGATTATCCCATCTCTTCTGTCAACCAATACTCATCTCCTTCCCTAACTTGGAACCTCTGCTAACCCCACCAAACTCCATCCTCCAAAGGCAAAAGTTGGTCTTGGCACAAAGAATGATGTAGCATCTTTCCCAGAGCCTGCTTAACTGCCTCTCCTATGAGCACAGAACGTTGTTTCCCGGCACAAACCGGGACTGAATTTATGAGACTGCTCTTCCAAGATTGACGGTGGGCATATGGCCCCCATCAGTCATCTTTTGGTTTCATGATTCCCCCTCCCCTCCACCTTTTAAAGTTCCAATAAAGTTCACTTTGAATAGTGTCTCTGGAGCTGCTGGGAATGCATGCATTATTCATGGGATATGTGCACCTGCAGAATGGGCTACGTGCTCTATGAGATGACCACGCTGTGTGTGGAAGATAGAGTGGGCATGATCGTGATACCGCCAGCATCCCACTTGCCCCATGAATCTTGGCCTCCACCTCCAAGGTCTGAGTCCATCCTTAATAATACTATTGTAGAATTTCTCTGGCACTTTAAGGCTTACAAATTACTTTTCTCAAACCTCCTTTGTGATGTAGAAAACCCAAGTCTGGTTATCTACATTAGATAACACAGTCCCAGTGCTAGTAAGGCTCAGAGATAGGACTTGAATCCAGCTCTTCTGTCTTTAAATGCAGTCAGTGTTCTTTCTTTCCATGCTGCCACACTTGCCTCTTTGTATACAAGAGAATACAAGAAGCTCTCTGATGTCTCCTCCAGGGCTGTGACTTATCCTTTATGACCTATATTGCATATGTGCTCAGGGTTTGCGGTGAGGGGTACTGTATATGTACGTGTTTGCATGCTGTGGGATGTCCTATGTGGGGTGCTCCTTTCTGGGTGAGAACAGGGGTTAGGATCAGTTCATCTATGCTTAGCCTGAAATTCAGCCCCCGGAGTCTATGCAGTAGTCAGTGTTCAACTAGAGCAGAAACAGAACAGAGTCGAGTCTCACTGACCTGGTGGCAAATTTTTTTTTGTTAGGACAGGGGTCAGTGGTAATGATAATGTCTCTGTATGTGGGAGAGAAACCTGGAAGGAAAGGAAAGGGGAAGAGAGAGAGAAACAGACAGAGACAGACAGACAGACAGAGATAGAATCAGAGAGACACAGACAGAGACAGAGAGAGACAGAGACACAGTCAGACAGAGAGACAGAGTCAGAGAGACACAGAGACAGAGACAGAGAGAGACCAAGACAGAGAAACAGACAGACAGACAGACAGACAGAGACAGAGAGAGAAGAAAAAGAGGGGAATGAAAGAGGGAAGGAGGGGAGGAGGAAGAAAGGGATCAATAGTAAAATTTAACTTGGTTCTGGCTTTTAGTCCTCAATCATACCCCAATACTGTGAGGCCCCCCAAAGCCAGGGTTAGTTTTGAGAAGAGAAACCGCGAACATTAAACACTGAGATAAATACAATCACTTATTGATCATGGAATCATTAAAAAACAATTACAAACCAAAGGTAAATAAGGCTGAGGATATAAAGCCAATAGGATTTTCCAACAGAAAAATTGCAGGCAGCTTAGGAATCAATATCCTGGAAGGCTGCCACAGGTCTCAGAATCGGGTTTTTTTTTTGGTTGTTTTTTTTTTTAATTTGGTTTCCTTTGGATCCCAAAGGATTCTCTACTTTGCTCTTGCAGCTGGACATGTCACCCTACTTACCAAAGGTTGTGGAATGTGATGATTATTTAAGGCATCAGAAGCCTCAGAAAGCAGGTTCAATAGCAATCAAGCTTGTGGTCTGGTGCCAAAGGATGATGTTCAAGGGGATCGATAGGGCCTAAGGCTTGTGGGTGGCTCCCCATCCTGGCCCCTGATGCAGGATGTAGGAGGAGATTCACAGGGCAACTAGAATGCCCATAACCTCTAAATCTAGATGAGACGGCAAGGAGGGAACATCCTTTACCCTCACTATTCTGGGTTTCTGACACTTCTCCCCGGGTCAGAACACAAGGATAGGTGAATTACCTAGTGCCCACCTCTATATGACCTGGTTCCCCGATTTGTGTCCTTGTGAGAGACCCTTGTGGCAGATGGGCTTGGTATTTAGAGAGCAGTCTTAGATTTGGTCGAGGTCTTGGATTTGAAGGAGAGGAGGGCAATCTAGTTTCTGCATAGTTTCCCCATCATAGATAACCTTGACCCAGCATCTTGCCAATATGTGAGCCATTGCCCAAATAGAGTTGGTGGGAGAGTATGGATGGTTCAGTGCACATCCATCCCCACTCCTAGAAACACCACTCTGGATAAGAGTCTAAAGCCACAAAAAAATTTTAGAGATATAAAAGCTAGTCTTTTATATATCCATTTATATAAGACTTTAAGTCTACAGATAGCTAGACCTTTAAAGCTTCACAGTGCTTTACCTTTATCATTTTATTTGTTTCCTGCTCCCTTATCCCATTTTACAGATGAAAAAGCTTATTCAGAGCTCGTGTCTGAACCACGGCAGGTCAGGACCACCACTTTCCTACCCAAGATATCACACATTTATTCACTGGTGACTGTCTCCTACCCCACATTCCCTCTAGGTATACACACTAGTGGGAGAGTCCTACCCTAATTTCTTTAATGCTGCTCTCATGGAATTAAATTGTATCTCTGGTGCCCATTAACAGCCAGATAAAACGTTGAACTTTTTTTTAATTATTAGTTTTTCTTTTCTGCCCCTAACCCAAGTAATTTATTCATGACCTTTCCCTGCAACATCTTTAGTTTTCTAGACATAATCATGTCCTCTGGCAGGAATCCTTCCCCCTATGGGTGTTACTAATTACTCCCTGCAGATGAGCTTATTGGTGCTAAAGATAACACAGGAGGAAGGAGGCTGAGTAGGGATGAGAGAGGGGTGGGGGAGGGAGGTGCCTAGGAAGAAAAAGGGGGTTTCTTGAAAGAGGCAGATTATTCCTCTAATGCCTTAGGAGTTATAAAATGGAGATCAGAATACCTGCATCTCTCTCTGTCTCTGTCTCTGTCTGTCTGTCTATCTGTCTGTCTCTCAAATGAAGTAACTTATGTAAGGCATTTTGTGAAACTTCAATGTCGACTATTATGGAGTGCTGGGCTGGGATTCAGGAAGATTCCTCTTTCTGAGTTCAAATCTGGTCTCACTTACTAGCTGTGAGACCCTGGGCAAGTCACTTCACCCTGTTTGCCCCAGTTTCTTCATCTGTAAAGTGAACTGGAGAAGAAACTTGCAAACCACATTAGTATCTTTGCCAAGAAAACCTCAAATGGGGTCATGATGAGTAGGACACAACTGAAAAACAACTTAAACTTGTTACTTTTTACAATTTGGCTCTAGCCTACCTTTTTAGGTTTATTGTAACATATTCATCTTCATTCTCTCTTATGTTTCAGTCAAGTTGGCTTACTGGCTGTTCCTCTACGTGTCATTCCATCTACCTTCTCCATACTCTTGCATAAAGCTATCCTCCCCATGCCTAGAAGGCACTTCCTTCTCACCCCTGCTTTTTAGATGTTCTTGTTTGCTTTCTTTAAGGCTTGGTTCAAGAGTTCCTTCTGCAAAATGTCTACAACTCTCATACCCCACCTCACTCCCAAAGACCAAAGTTTGTGAGTACCCATGTCTCTAATTATTAATTTTTTTCTTAAATGGACTTAAAATTTCATTGACATAGGGAATTCACCATGAGAAAAATCTTATCAGTGCATATTGAAACTTGTTCTGCAACTTCTTGAGGATGATCTAAGGCAGTATTCTCCAAAGTGGGGCTAGGACCCTTGGGAGACTGTCATCTGTTTCCAAGGAGGCTCTAGGCTGACCCCTAAGAGAGGTTTGTTCAACTTCACAGAAGGTGGAAAGATGGACTGAAGTCTACCCTCTCTGGGCTAGCCAATCCCGGAGCTCATTTCTAACACCCAAATACTTCCCTTCTTCTGTTGCTCTCCCTCTATCACTCTAGTTCTCAATCTCATCCTGCTTTCATCTGAAGTTTCCCTGACTTGATTTATAATCCAAGTGCTATCTGGATAGCAACTGAGTAGGTGCTCCTGGGGTAAAACCCCACTCACTTTCCTAAGATACTCATTCCTTTCCCCTCAGATCACTGGAAGGTTGAGGCAGGACGGGACTCTGGGTATCAATCCCTGAGAGCAAAAGTCCCACTTATCCACTTTTCATTTTGGGTGAATCACACAGGATGAGTAATCATGGAAAGGTGGTTTGCAGTATAATATGAAGATCTTATTATATTCTACCTGTGGTAAGAATTCAGGAGCTGAGACACAGTTCACACGGACAGGTTCTTCTCTGGAGGGGAAACAGTTGGTGGAGTTGATCTTTGGGGACTGAGACCTTCCTTCAATCAATCCATCTTCAGGAAGTGGTAGAGATAGTGGTTAGTACTCCACTCAGGTGGACTGAGTGAATGCGACCATTTCTCTCCTTTCCTGATTCCTGCAGTGCTGCTCTTCCTGCTGGGATTTCTGCCAGACCCAAAGAGGACTCCACTTTGGCCCTTGTCCTTGCTCCTACCAGCCCCTCCCTTAATCTTAGTTATTAAGGAATTAATTAGATTAGTATAGAAAGCTGTTAGTGGGTTAGAAGACTGACTTTTGGGGTTTAAGTTTAGATCCCCAATTCC
Source organism: Monodelphis domestica (assembly GCF_027887165.1). NCBI lineage: Eukaryota > Metazoa > Chordata > Mammalia > Didelphimorphia > Didelphidae > Monodelphis > Monodelphis domestica. The sequence goes on from NC_077227.1 coordinate 156,523,682, forward strand.
CTTCCCTTCCTTCCGTTAGCTCAATAAATAGTTAACTAGTTTATAATTACTTAATTTTAGTATTTTAATTATGGTTATTTCATACCTTCTTACTATTATACAACCACCCCCACCCCCCAACCCATCCTTCTTCCAAACTTTCCTGTTTCTGTGAAGGACATCACTTGATTCATGTTTGCAACCTTGTTGTCAGCTTGACCCCCTCACTCCTCCTTGCTTCATATATACAATCACTTTCTAGCTGCACATCTCTACTTACACAGCCAACGCCCGACCTCACACCTTCAGCACTTTCATTTGAATTTTTAGAGAAGCCTACTAAATGGACTCCTAACCTTAGGTCCCTTCCCACTCCAATCCATCTTCTACACTGTAGCCAGAGTGATATTTTCCAGAAGTTCAGATCTGACCATATTTTATTAAACTTTACATTACATTGTCACTACTAAGTCTATGCTCCAAAGAAATGAAAGGAGGAGGAAAAGAAGCCATATGTTAAAAAAAATTAAAGGAATTCTTTTTGTGATTGCCAAGAGTTGGAAATTGAGGAGTTGCCCATCAATTGGGGAAAGAAAAGTTGTGGTAAATAAGTATGATGGAATACTACTGTGCTATAAGAATTAATGAATGATTTGACCAAATAATATATAGGATCATGGGAAGTAAAGTAAATAATTTTGGCTAAATAAAATTAAAAGTTTTTATACAAACAAAACTAACATCACTAAAATTAGAAAGAAAATTGAAAATTGGGAAAAAAATTTACAGCAAGTTTTTCTGATAAAAGCCTCATTTCTCAAGCATAGGGGGAACTAAGCCAATTTTATTTTTTTTAAATGAGCCATTCCCCAATTGGTAAATGGTTAGAAGATACCAACCACCAGCTTTCAGAATAAGATATCAAAGCTATCAATAGTCACATTAAAAAAGTACTCAAAACCACTACTGATTAGAGGAACTGAAAAAACAATTCTGAAATTAAAAAAAAAACTCACTGATCAGATTGACTATTGTGACAGAAAAGGAAAATGACAAATGATGGAGGGGATGTGGAAAAAATTGGGACTGTTAGTAGAGTTGTAAACTAGTCCAACCATTTTGGAACTATGCTTTAAAAGATTATAAAACTGTGCATACCTTTTGACCCAGTAATATCACTACCAGGTCTATGTTCCAAAGAGATAAAAGAAGTGGAGAAAGAACCTTTTAGAAAAAAAATATTTATAGCAGCTTTTTTGTTGTGGTGGCAAAGAATTAGAAATGGAGGAATATAAATTCCACGAATTGTGTCATGTCTGAACAAGCTGTGCTATATAGTTGCTGTGGAATACTACTGTGCTATAAGAATGATGAGCAGGATGGTTTCAGAAAAAACCTGGAAAGACATACAAACTGATGCAAAGCAAAGTAAGCAGAACCTGAAGAACATTGTACACAGTAACAGCAACCTTGTGAGGATGATTTAACTATGAAAGACTGCTACTCTGATCAAGAAAACAATCCAAGTATATTTATGGTTTTATTTTGGGGTTTGGGTTATGTTTGACTTTGCTCTTACAACAATGATCAATATGAAAGTGTGCTTTGCATGGCAATAAAAATAAAATTTAATTTAAAAAAGACAATAATCCAAGACAATTACAAAGGAAACTTGATGAAAAATGCTTTCCATTTCTAGAGCAAGAATTAAGGAAAGGGATGGTTTTAGAAACAGCTGGGAAGATTTGTATGGAATGATAGAAAATGAACTGAGCAGAATTAGGATAATAATTTATACAATAATGGCAAATCTTTGAATAAAAGGCTTATGAACTCTGATCAATATAATGACCCCACAATTCTAGAAGAGATGAGACATGCCTATTATTCCTGATAGAGGAATAGAGATGGACTCAGAATGCAAACTGAGACTTTTTTTTATATGGCCAATGAAGGAATTTGATTTGCCTAACAATAGATGCTTGAAACAGGGGTTTTGTTTTTCTTGCTTTCTCAATTGATGTAAGGAGAGGGAGGAGAATAAAATTCAGGTCTGAAGATAAAATGAAATTTAATTAAGAATCATTTTGGCAACTATGTGGAAGATGGATTGTGGGAGTTGAGAGGAAGACTATTATTAGTAAGGTATTAGACTTCAAGAGAAAGGAGGGAAAATGACCTGAGCCTGACAGAGATGTGGTACTAGAATCTGGATTGGCTGATGTGTAAGCATGATGATAGCCAACACTCATATATGTACGGTTTGCAAAGAATTTTACATATATTTTCATTTGATGTATCTGGATAGTGTAAACTTCAAAGGAGGAAAGGATACTGAGTGGGGAAGTAGCAGGGCCTAGCCTAGCTAGCCTAGCAGAAAGAACCCTGAACTTGGAGTCAAGAAGGCTTGGGTTGATCCTTAGAGATACTAAGTGCTTTTGTGACTCAGGGTAAATCACTTGCCAAGACAAACACAGGAATTATATGAACACAACTACAAAACACTTTCCACACAATTAAAACTAGATCTAAATAATTGGAAAAACATTAATTGCTCATGGGTAGGATGAGCTAATATTATAAAAATGACAATCCTACCCAAATTAATTTACATATTCAGTACCATATCTATCAAACTACCAATAAACTTCTTTATAGAATTGGAAAAAATTATAATAAAGTTCATTTGGAAGAGCAAAAGATCAAGAATATCAAGGGAACTAATGAAAAAGAAATGTGAAGGATGGGGGCCTAGCAGTACCAGATCTTAAACTGTACTATAAAGCAGTGATCACCAAAATGATATGGTATTGGCTAAGAGACAGAAAGGAAGAAAATGGAATAGACTTGGGGTAAATAACCTCAGCAAGATAGTGTATGATAAACCCAAAGATTCTAGATTTTGGGACAAGAACCCACTATTTGACAAAAACTGTTGGGAAAATTGGAAAAGAGTATGGGAGAGATTAGATTTAGATCAACATCTCATGCTCTATAACAAGATAAATTCAGAATGGATGAATGACTTAAATATAAAGAGGGAAATTGTAAGAAAATTAGGTGAACATAGAATAGTATACTTGTCAGATCTATAGAAAAGGAAAGTATGAATAATTTTGATTACATTAAACTGAAAAGTTTTTGTACAAACAAAACCAATGCAACCAAAATTAAAAGAGAAGCAACAAATTTGGAAAAAAATATTTATGACAAAAATCTCTGAAAAAAGTCTACTCAAATTTATAAGGAGCTAAGTCAATTGTACAAGAAATCAAGCCATTGATGGTCAAGGGACATGAATAGGCAGTTTTCACATGATGAAATAAAAACTATCAATAATCACATGAAAAGTGTTCTAAATCCCTCCAATAAATGCAAATTAAAACAACACTGTACCACCTTACACCTAGCAGACTGGCCAATATGGCAGCAAAGGAAAGCGACAAATGTTGGAGGGGATGTGGCAAAATTGGGACACTAATACATTGCTGGTGGAGTTGTGAATTGGTCCAACCATTCTGGAGGGCAATTTAGAACTATGCCCAAAGGGCTTTAAAAGACTGTCTGCCCTTTGATCCAGTTGTACTTGTACCCCAAAGAGATAAAAAGATTAGTACAAAAATGTTTATAGCTGCATTCTTTGTGATGGCAAAAAACTGGAAAATGAGGTGGTATCCAATGATTGGGGAATGGTTGAACAAATTGTGGAATCTGTTGGTGATGACTTACTATTGTGCTGAAAGGAATAATGAACTGGAGGAATTCCATGTGAACTGGAACAACCTCCAGGAATCAATGCAGAGTGAAAGGAGCAGAACCAGGAGAACACTGTACACAGAGATTGATACATTTTGGCACAATTGAATGTTTTGGACTTCTGTGCCAGTAGCAATGCAATGATCCAGGACAATTCTGAGGAACTTAGGAGAAATAGCGCTATCCACTTTCAGAGGAAGAACTGTGGGAGTAGAAAAAGAGACGAAAAACATGATGATCAAATGGTTTGATGGAGACATGATTGGGGATGTTGACTTTGAATGATCACTCTATTGCAAATATGGAATACATTTTGAACAATGATACATGTAAAACCCAGTGGAATTGCTTGTTGGTTTCAGGAGTGGGGTGGGAGGAAGGGATGGAAAGAACATAAATCATGTAACCATGGGAAAATATTCTAAATTAATCAATAAAAAATTTAAAAAGAACTATGGAAGAATTATGAAAGGAAAAGATCTAAGATGAAAGTTTAGTAATGATACAGCTATAGCTCCCAAAAGGAAGGTGGAAGGACAGAGCCAGATAGTGACCTGAGAAGTGGAAAAACTAAGGTGAATGGGTATGAAAGACCTAGAAGTGGTAACAGGGGAGGAACAGCTCCAGTTTCTAGTAATTAAAGACACTAATAAGAACATTTGAGAGCAGAGGTCAGGGAGAAGGAGAACTAAATGAGCAATTTAAAGAAAAGTACAATCAGCTGTTTCTTCCAATAAAGTCCCACAAACCACAAGGACTCGATGAGGGAGTCTAGAGTCAGCCTTTAGTGAAATGAAACTAAATTTTAATTCTTCACTTTGTGGGTTAAATGTAGGTTTTTTTTAAGTTTCAGGGTGGTTTCCTCTTGACAAATAGTGTTGGCTGAGGAATATTAAATGGGGAGTTGGGGTGAGAGGAGGAGAATGTGGTACTTGGGAAAGATCAAGAGAATCTTCCACTAGAGTTTTCCATGATCTGGTTTTGTGATCACAGGCAAGTCACTTTCTCTATCTGTTGCTTAGGGAGTGAAATCACTGTTTCTCAAATTAACTTAATTTATAAAACACTTTGGGTCTCAAAATAGCTGATGGGAAATGGTTTCTAGATACTGGATACATAAGATTAAAGGGCATTAGGGAATTTTGGATCAAAGAAGGGCAAATTAAATTCATTTTCATAGTTGCCTGTTCTTAAGTATTTTTGATATATAATTTATAAGATATATGTGTATATATACATGCATGCATGCATGTATACATATACCTATATTATGTACATGCGTATACACATACATATAGTTTGGTTGTTGTCCTTCATACTTAAAGTGGACTAAAATGATATCATTAGTGATGTCTTTTGACTCTCACATAAATTGCATTTAGATGAGGCAGAATTGCATAAAATTGTCAAGCCTTACTTTCTCTTCCAGGATCACCAATGTCCAGTGGCAAGACAAAAATCAAGATGACTGGCAATGGCTTAGGACACAGTGGATGACCCTGTCTTCTCTAATATCTAACTAAGCTCTAAATGTTCTACACTGCCCACTTCTACTGCCTTCATGGCCATTGGAACAACTTGTTCTCATTTGTCTCTTCTATCAGGGGAAGTCTTTAAATGCCTGGATTAGATGCCACCTACCCCAACTCACCAATGAGCTAGAAGCCTGTTGATTAGCCTCAACCTGGTTTAGTCCACATGCCAGAGGGTGGCCACTGTGCATGCTACAGCTTCTTGGTAGAGATACTACTCTTCTCTTAACACTTCAGGTAGGCTGTGTGTGTGTGTGTGTGTGTGTGTGTGTGTGTGTGTGTGTGTGTGTGTGTGTACGCATGTTACTAGCTTGTTTGTCTCAGTTTTCTCATCTATAAAATGAACCAGATAAAGAAATGGCAAACCACTCCATTATCTTTGCCAAGAAAACACCAAATTGAGTCATGAAGAATTGGACACAACTGAAACAACTGAACAACAAATATATTTATATATGTATATATAAAATTATATATATATATGTATACATATATATATATGTGTGTATATATATATTAGGTCAGACCTATGACTTCATTGGTAAAGTAAATTCCTTTTACCACTGCAGACTGACACACAATCTGTAATATATGGTCTTGGAGAGTTGCAAGGTGTAATAAGAGATTAAATGATTTGTCCAAGGTAATCCAATCAACAAGTGCCTGGGATGAGACTTGAACACAGTTTCCCCTGATTCTTGCGTCTAGCTCTCTATCCATTATCAGTATTTTAGAGGAGAAAAAAATCATTAAGTTTTGCTTTTCCTTAGGAGGCCAATGTTCAGAGATTCACAGAACAAAGTTTGGGATGTACTAGGATACCTGATCTTTAAGGCCTCTTCTAGATCTAACATTCTATTGTGCTTTTACTAAGAAAAATCAAATTGGGAAGGCAAGTCATGATATACTCATATATCCATATTAATCTATCCATATCCATCTATCTATCTATCTGTCTAATCTATTTTGGATTTATATGGTTAATCAAAAATGGACTATAACCTCTATTCTGGCTAGAACTCAGTTGTCAAACTGAGGCAAAAAAGTCACTATGTCAATCCATATCAATCAATTAATCAATATTTATTAAGCACCTACTTACTATGTGTCAGACACTTTGCTAAGAATTGGGCACTGTAACCAGAATGAGAGGAAAAGAGCAAGAAAGGTGTATTTCTAAAGGATTTGGGGAATCTCATAGAAAAATTTAACCACTGCTCCTCAGATTGGTATTTTCAAGTCAAAGTCTCTATCTACCTTTCCCAGAACCCTTTTCTCCTCCTTTAGACATAGTAGCCCAAGCCTCCGTGAAGTCTCCCAGTGGCATCAAAGAAAGGAGAAAAAATGTTTAAATGAATTTGTTCATTTGGGTGATGAAGCACCATCTCCCCTCACCAGCATGCAGGGTTCAATAACAGCAGACAGGGTTTCAAAAAATTGCAGCATAAATAGATGAGCCCTTTAAAGTAATAGAAACTCTGTCATCCGGGGGTGAAATATAGCTCCTGAACCCAGTGGGGGGGGGGGGGGGAGGGAAATCATTTCCTCTCACTGCCCTCCTTCTCTTTCCCTTACAAGTGTCAGAGCTGACAGAGAGCATCTGAAGCTGAGGAATGGTCCTGCTGACCCGTATATCTCCCTGCCACCCCCACCCTACTTGTACATGCAGTGGGATGAGAGGAGGGAAGAGGTTCTGGGAAATAAAGACAGTCTTTGCCAAGATGGATGATGTCTAGGATAGGCATAGAAGCAACCATAATTAGTTCTGGAATCGAGAGGGTGAATTCATCAGCTGCAGAACCTGGGCTTCATTAAATAACTGAAAAGTTGGCCAAAATGGGAGGTAGAATGAGAGTGGGCATGGTTTTCTCTCCTTACTTCTGCTACAGAAAGTCCACATTCTGCCTGTTGGCAGTTGTAGCTGACATGCCTTCAGATGTCTTTGCTGCTGCCTGTTGATCATGCAGAAGAAGCTTAACTTTATCCATATCCCTTCCTGCTCTTACTCTTCCCTTCTAGTCACCGATTTACAGAAATGGAGGGTTAAAAAGGACTTCTAAATACCCCAAAAGACCAGATGGAAAAGAGTGTAGCCAGGTCTGGGAAGCTCTCAATGTAAAACATGAAGCTAACAAATAATATCTCACAGTTTGCCCCACGAGAACTCAGAGACAATGACTTGTGAGTTACTGAGTCACATTGCAGTCATTTTTAACAATGAGGACAGCTGTGGATTGAAGAGGACTCCTTCCCTTCCCTCGTAAAGACTCCATTCCTAATGGCTGGAAATAGCCTGTTTCCTTAGGGTCTCCTAGAGCCAGTCCCTAGCAGACTCTGTTCATGGGTAGTTGCTTCTTTCTGTGAACCTCATTCTTTCACCTTTTAGAGAGGGGCCCAGTTAGTTAGCTTATCTTCAACTCAACCTTCCCAATCCAGGGGATAGTCTCCCCTTTCATTTCAATGGAATGGAGCAGAGCAAGAAGCCCAGTCTACTTGAACTAAATCTTTCTTCTGTAGATTACTTGTTTTCTCAAATGGAATAACAAGAAAATGGTCAAAGCTATGACATCATTGTTTGAAGAGACCTCTGGACACATGCTAGGCAGGATAGCTTGGGAAGAAGGTCAGAGCTAAGAAGTACAGGGTCTTTGTTCTGCCTTGCCCTTCCTCCTCCCGGTTTCATCTCTGCTAAAAGGTCAACCTGAAAAAGTCTGCCTCTGTATTTGAGAGCTAGGGAGCAAGGTTGCCTTAGTTGGGTCAACAGAACTGTCCAGAGTTCTGAAACAAGGATACTACCTGCTATGAAAGTAAATTACAATTTCATCTTCCACTGAAAGTATTCATCTAACACCTAATTATGACATAGCTAGGTTCTCAAACAGGCAGTGTGGTACAGTGGATAGACACCTCAGATGTTTCACAGTGAGTGATCCCAGGCAAGCCACTTAACCTTCCTCTAGACCCTGCTTTCTTCACTTGTAAACTGAAGATGAGGTTGGCCTGGATTGCCAACTCTAAATCTAAAAAGGCCATGCCATAAGAATGAAATCTCTGTTAGGTCTTACCAGCCCACAAAGGTTTACTAGCTATACAGCGATAAACTCTTTGGATCACTCAGGATTACAAAATGTAAAAGTTGGAAGAGATTTTACAGAATCTCACCCACACTCCTTTTCTTTAAAATGATGAAATTCAGGTCCAGAGATACAAGGTGATTCCTGTTTCTAATTTACAAAATGTACCTATTTTCCTCATTGCTAAGCAAGTTTAATTGGTTTTTATCAGTGCTCAAAATTAAGTTTTTAATAAAATATTTAATTAAAAAGTATACATTTCCTTAGCCCAATGCTGGCATATTGAAAAAAAAAGTTTCTTAACTCCTCCAATATTCTTTTTTCTTCTCTTACCTCCCCCAAAACCATATATCCAGATTTCTCTGCTCTGTGACCCTTTTAGGAATCTGCATTATAGTCATTTCTTCCCATCCCCATGTGCCCCAAACAAGCAGGAACTGGGTCCTCCTCAGAAACAGGGACTCTCTGTACCCCAAAGTGAGGCTATGTGTTGCCAACTCCTGAGGATGAGTAATCTTGACATTCTGCCCAGTGACCCAGCTCTGAATTAAAGAAGTCCCATCTGTTTGGGGGTGGGGTGAAAAGGGAGGTCTGTAAGAGGAAGCCAGTTTCACCAAAAAACCCTAAGCTTACTTCTTGTTCTCTAATTTTTCTGTGTGTGTGGTTTTTCTTGCAATGATCTCTTCCTCTTACCCCCATTTGTCTCTGTCCCCATCAATAAAAAGTATTTATTAATTCAGATATAAGCACTTACTGTGTAAGAAACATGGCCCTAAGGAACTTCTAAATACGTGGGTGACTTAGATAAGACATGACC